>NC_141332.1:13957500-14165000 GCF_037954235.1 Aulostomus chinensis | reverse complement strand
GGAAAGGAGGTTAACAGCCTCACTTCTCTCCTCCAAAGTCCCTCTATCTTTTTCTCTCCTCTCTCTCTCTCTCTCTCTCTCTCTCCAGCCTTTCAGTGGCTGTGTAAACTCAGCAACCTCACTGCTGACAAGGTAATCAACAGCACATTGGCTTCTCTAAACACACACACACACACACACACACACACACACTACTCAGCGGTGTGTGTACTCCTCATCTTCAGACTCACAGACGTGAGAGGTGTAGAGTTGCTGAATAATGGCAGCAAAATAGGAGAAATGAGAAATAGGGTTTCCACTCAGACATGCAACCTGGATAACAGACAAGTGGAGTCTGGACAGAGGCTTGAGCTTTTATTCCTGCAGTTCATTTACTGATTGGACTTGCTGAGAATCAAAGGGGTTTCAATTTCTGCCGTTGTTTCCCCTTTAAATAGTTCTTCTGTCCTGTGGCAGATCCAGCTGTGATCTCAGCTGAGGAACCCCTTTCCTACAGGTCAGTGTGTGTGTGAGTGTGTGTGTGTGTGTGTGTGTGTGTGTGAGTGTGTGTGTGAGTGTGTGAGCAAGAGAGAGGGAGAGAGAGAGAGACAGAGACAGAGCAAGAGTGTGATCACAGCTGGTACACACATGGACAACCAGGGAGGTTTCTGCCACCACTCACTTATCAATGTGTCAGAGCTTAGAGGTGCACTTGTTTGTAAATATATATATATATGTGTGTGTGTGTGTGTGTGTGTGTGTGTGTGTGTGTGTGTGTGTGTGTGGGCCCGTTTAAATAGATTTGTGGTATCAGAAATCCAGAAGCCAGCCTACTATGGGTGAGAACAATGTAAGGATCCTGGTAAGGAGGCAGGGAATGTTTATGAATGAAAGAATCTCCGTGATGGATCCTCAAGAAGATGAACATGTCAGTGGCCCAACTAAGATTTTATAAGTCCAGTCCTGGGTGCACAAGAGGTGTCGACAACTGGCAAAAGGCAGATTTGGACCAGTAGTTAAAACCATTTCCTGCTATTTGGATATTGCTCTCAGCCATGTTGCTATTGTGATGGTATTTGTTTGTATTAATTCTTCAGACTAACTTCAAACCATGCCAGGAAATAATAATAAAAAATGTTATTTCTGTTTAAGTCAACTCCTGCGCCTCTAAACCACGATCTAATCTTATCAGTTCCCCCCGACGTCCCCAGTTCTAAGGGTGTTTTCCCCTCATGGCCCCCTATCTTTGGAACGAGCTCCCTAAATGTATTTTTACTGCCTCAACTTATTGGCGACAGAGGTGTAATTTAACTGACTCTAGATAAACTCTGTGAGTAAATACTGTCTTACATAATGTTTTATAGGTATGTTGTTGTATTTATCTTCAACCTGTGCAGCACTCTTTAAAAAAAAGCTGCGAAACAAATAAAATTTTACTGACTCACTTACTATGTGGAGAAGGGACGGCTTCACGTGAACTGGTTAACATCATCTCTAACACAGCTGAAGAACTTCAAAGACTCGGCTGAGCTGTGAACCCTCCAGGAACGGGGAAGAGGAAGAACGGGGTTAGATTGGGATCAGTTAACAATCAGGTTCTTGTGCCCTGCAGTCATAAACAATCTGAGCCGGCCAATAAATAAATATAAATAAATCAATGTAGACGCTCAAACGTGTAGTTGATGATGACTTAAGCAGGTCTTAGTAACACACATGCTGACATTAACACACAGCAGGAGAACGGGTGCAGGTTGCCTGATTGTGGCAAAACTCCAAGATGGCTGAAGGTTTGCTTCCTGTCAATCACGTGCGCGCCTCGATGGCGCACGAGCCAAGTGAGTGAAGTCATGAGAGGAAAACCATGAGCTAATCAAGGTGCACTGGGATGGAGCCATGCTAGCTCCGGTGTCTCAGCCTAAACCCTCTGGACAGAAACAGACACATTAAGAACAGATGGATACGGTAATATTCAAGGTGTACTGGGTTCCAACATTATGGAGGAACATTATGTCAAAACAAGTAAAGGATCTAGTGGACATCTCGCAGATAAGTTGCAGATTGAAAGCCTTCTCTGAAGCAGGTAAGACACTGTACATTCAAGCGATTTCATTCTGGTAATGTCACAAAACTTTGGTTGCTATGATTCAAAATCCCAGAACGAAAAATAGCGGCGTTCCCTCCCGTCATTGTTTTTTGTGGACAAGTTCAATCCGTCGTTGTTGTTCCGCCCTCGTTCACGTCCAATGACTCGGTTTGAGGCGTTCGTTTCTCCCTTCCTCCACTGTGATTGGCTGACTGGATAAAAAGCCAATAAGTGATCGGCAGCTTTTTTTCATATCCAGGGACTTCGGCATTCGATGAAACAAATATATAATTCACATTCATCTTGGTGTTGATTCACCTTCATGACGAGTCATCGGTTCTCTGGTAAAGGAGGTGGCAAACCTGACAATTCGTTACCACACTAGAAGTAGTAGTCCCAAATTATGAAATAAAAATACACCAAACTTACAGCGCAAAATAGAGGCTCAGATCCTTCTCACCCTGCTGGTGTTTGTAGCGTAGCATGAAAACATGGCACTCACTCAGTTTTATAGCGGCAGAAACACCTTGAGCATCCATACTCATTATTTTATTGATGCTATTTTGAGATCATAGTTTGCTTCTCGAGGAAACAAACCTTATTTTCTTGAGAAAAAAGTGGGAGAGATCAAGTCGCTTCAAGATAAAAACGTTTGTTTTCAAAGAGAAGGAGTTAATACATCTTGAGAAAACCAAAGAATGATTTGTTCAAGACCACTTGTGTTTTCTCAAGATCACGAGGAATGGAAAACCAAAAAGTGATGAATCTGACGATTCATAAACAGATAAAATGAAGGTTGAGGCGGAGAGATGGACGTTGGTCAACGCTCCACCTTCGGCTGCTCCGACTGTTAAACTACACAGTAAAACCTCGATGAAGTCTGACCTCAGAGTGTTTTTCTTTGACAAAAAGCCATAGCAGGATGCTGGGGAGTGTGTCTATTTTGTTTCTATGGCAACCAAATCTTTACTTTTATAATCTACTTATTCATCTCGCTGCTTGCCCTCATACTTTGCTGAAATACTGTTCATGCCCTGCTTTCTGACAGCCGTAGAGTGAGGAGGATGAGGGTGCATGAAACCATCCATCAGCAACTGCACCTCGTCAGGTGACATCATGCCACGTACACAGACACACAGACACACACACACACACACACACACACACACACACACGGATCATGAACAGGACGGGGATCAGTCCGTAAGCTTGTGGCTTAATAAGCAGAAAAAAATTGTTTGTTGTTGACACAGGGAAAAAAGTAAAATAAAGGTTCGTGTCAGACAGAATTAGGACGCATCGTAGTAGATCGTAAAAACAAAGCGGGTGAATTATGAACTGTGATGCAACATCTGAGTCATTCAGTAGCTGGAATAATATTCTGTCATTCCAAAGACAACCAAAGGCAAATATTTATCCACTCGGCTTTTGGGTTACAATCCCTCCTAGTTAGGTCATCTATCCCGAGACTGATTCATCACACAGTCGTCATTTATATCCTGGTACCAACACATCCAGATCCGTCAAACTCTTCCTCCCAATCAAAGCTGCTACGTCTCTAAATTCAATTTCGAACCTAACTGAAATAATCTCACATGAACTTTGACCCCCTTTCAGCTGGTTTTCTCTTTTTGTGACCTACCACTCCAAAAGAAAAAAAAGAAGCGCAGGAAGAGCAGTGAAGGTACTGATCCAGCAGCGGTACGAGGAACCAGCGCTCTCATTTGACTGATGCAGACAGTTAGTTCACACACCTGATCCACACACACACACACACACACACACACAAACACAAACACACTCATCCTGTTAAATTAAACAACAAAAAGAAATTAAACCAGCTGCCCTGCATGGGAGCTGATGCTCTGCTGCTCTTTGTTACTCAATCCCAAGCAGGACTTGAGAAGAAGCCATGTGTTTGAGGTGTGTGTGGGTGTGTGTTTGTGCATGAATCAGGTCTGTTAAAGTACTGCTCATGTCCTGGGCCTCCTTAAACTATCGTACGTTGTATACACAAGCAGTTATGCAATCTGCCTGTCTGTGACACACCGGCCTGCACAGCAGGGAACAACTGTTATGTTGGCTTTGAAGAATCAACAAAGATATTAAGAATCAGGCAAACCTCAGGCCAAATCAAGTCACGTGTAATAAAGATGTAGCTATGGCCCTGGACCAGCTCGGGTCCAATCACTGCTTTGATCCAGTGACACTGGATTGACTGATATATTATGTTTCCCCAATCTTTACTCCTGACTGTCGTTTTAAGTCCAATGAACTATTTGAAGCAATCACAGGTCAAAGACAATGAATCCTACTGACTTTTCACATGTGGACTATACGAGATCGATCCTAATTAAACATACACTGATCAACCTTATCAGCTGATCAATGCAAAAGACGATTCCTTGCACGAAAAGGCCAATAAGGACGAAACTTACCAAAGTTATTAGCCGAGCCGCATCTTAAGACGAGTGGAAGCACATTCCTGGAACTGAAGTTTTTGACTTATTTGACAATCTAATTTGATGCACATTTTCACTTTTGCAAAGAACCAAAAACATATCATTAAATAAATGCAAATACTGCGCATGGTTTATAGCCAGTTAGCATCCATTATCATGTCCATCAAAAATGACTATGAAGACACTTAAACAGTGTTATGAGCACGTTAGCATGCCGCAAACTCATAACACTGCAGCAGGAATGCGAGAGGACGCCAACGCAAAAGACTTCAACTAAAAGACATGTCTCTGCCCGCAGTGGTTTTATTTACTCCACCTACTTATTTCAGCAAAGTTACATTAGTTTGTAGGGTTCGCCGCGACTGCATTTTTCATGCTAGGAGCTCTCGCTGATGTCAAAAAGTGCGTAAATTGTTAGAACACCCATAGTTCTACGTCGCAAAGTAACATTTCATGCCACTATATTTGCAGTTGAAAGTGTGCGTCAGTGTTTCCATCGGTCTGTGGCTTGCAGGTGCATCTTTAAGTCTTGAGTGCAAACCGCTGCGCATTCAGCCAAACTCTGGAAAAATTAAAAATAAAAACATTTTCACTATATTCCAATGGATCTGCCCTAAAATTCAATCAGTTCTTCTTTAGTGCTTGCTTCACTCCTCTGGGAATTTTGGGTAAATTTATCCTCACAGTTTTTGCATCATGACCTTTCTTTGTGGAGGTTGTTAATATCGTGTGTTATGACACGCATGTTCAGGGGCCAGCAGGCTTGCAGTGGTACGACTGGCAGCAGCTTTCAGTGCCCTCACCTTAAAAGAGCAGGCTCTTAGTTATGTACATGTGGTAGCAATTTTAAGGCTGATAATCCCCCACCCACTTCTATCCCGTGGGTCTATACAGAAGCCCCCTTTCCCGTACACGCCGTCTAGTGTGCCCCCTCATAAAGCTGAGGCTGTCTTGGCACTGCATGGCCCCATGTTGCCAAATAAAAGAACTTACAAAGTGTAGCAGTAAACAATTTTGTTTATGACCAAAGCTCTGTAAACCCAGCGCCATGTCCTAAAGCAGCTAAGTGAAATTAATAACCGGCCACTAATCACGCACACAGACGTCTTCAAATTAAAGACAGAGATAAAGTTTTGGTAAACAAGAGGAATCCATGGAGCAGGAGAGGATACAATCAGGTTAAAAACAAGAGCAAATGTTTAATTTTTAAGATTTTATTAAAATACGGTGCGGAGTTTACCATTGGGAGTTACCATCACAAACATGATTGTTTCTAATAAAAAAGTAAACAAAACAAAATAAAGCTTAAGAGCCTAGTTACAGGAGGGTTTTTTTTTTTCCTTTTTTTTTATTTTTGCAGTCTGGTGAAAGAAAAAAAAATCAGTTCACAAATGAGTGTGGGAGGAACAAAACACGTTCACATGTTGTAAAAATACATTTCCCAATTTTAACATTACACGCAGTCACTTTCAAACATTCATTCATTCACTCCTCGTTAGATGGTTAGATGTCAGTGCCAAAAGAAAGCAACACGGGGGGGGGGACGTTCAGACGTGTGCACAAAGGGGGAAATGAGGGGGCTTCTAAAAACACAGGAGGCAGATCTACATTCTGAGGGAGGAAAACTCGGGACACTGCTGGAGGATATGTGTGCATTTGAACCCTGAGAGAGAGAGAGGGGGGGGGGGGAGAGGGAGAGAGAAAAAGTGACCGATCCTCATCGTAATATTTTTGACAGACGACATCGGTGTCTGCTGGACCCCGCCCACTCCATCCCGCCTCTGGGAGCAAGGAGAAAGACGCTTTAAGAGCCCCAGAGTGGTGGTGGTGGTGGTGGTAGTGTTAGTGGCGTGGCGGAAGGGGGGTGGGGGTGGGGGCATACTCACACCCAAGAGCGAAATGTCAGCTGTGGCGTTGTGAGCATACACACTGTGCTTATCCCTTAGCCTGTGCGCGCGGGCACACAAACACACGCGCACGCACGCTTGCACACAAACACACACAAACACACACTGCCAGACTGACTTTTTAAAAACTTTTCTTTCTTCATGTGCAGAAACTTGATTCATGTGTGTGAGCCAAAAAAGAAAAAGAAAAAAAAAAAGGTGTAATGTGATTCATTGCTGAAAAGGAAATGCAAGGTGCTGTATATTTAAGTCTGATGGTGTGTGTGTGTGAGTGTGTGTATGTGTGCGTGTGCGTGTAGCTTTTTTGGCCTGGATGTGGGCCTGTTCTTTTCAACAGTGTGTGTCCTGACTTCACCTGCTGTGGTCAACTGTATTAAGGCAGAGAGTGGTTCCATGGCGACTTTCTAGAACAGCTACAGGGAGAGAATAATAAGGCCCAGAGGACAATCGCTGGGAAGGACAGTTGGAATAAGACCCTGAAAATAAAAGAAAGACAGAAAAAAGAAAAACCACTAGGAAAGGGATCTAATTTTCTCTGAAATGTTTCAGTACAACATGTAGAACACAGACAGCATAGCCATACAAATGAAATCAGAATGGGTTTCATAACAGTGCACTGCTGAACTGAAAAAATATATATATAATCATCAACAGCAAAATTTAAGATTACTATTATGCTCATAATCCGAACTATGGGGGTTATTCTTAAAAATATATACTCATCACATGACAGAGGAGCTGAGCATCCCGGGACACGGACACGCTCCATGTCGCTCATAGACTCTGAGGGGAAACTGTACATCACTGGAAACTGACCACGACAAAATGGCAACTCTGGGGGGAGGGGGGGGGGGTGGCCCGGGGAGCAGAGGGAAACAACGGGATGACACCTTTCTTTGTTTTGTTTTGTTTTTTTAAGCCAACAATCCCCCCCCCCCCCTCTAAAAAAATGACCTTACATGCACTACAAATAGAGCAGCTTGACAATGATGGGGGGGGGGGGGGGTCGTGTCGTGGGGGGTCAAAACAAGAGAAAAAAAGCACGTATTTCTACAATGACTACTGTTCTAGTGAGAAAACTAAAAACTAGCAGACCACAACAACCACCTTTCTTTGTTCCTCGTTTATAATTAAGATGGAGGTCAAACTAGAGTCTAAAAATGTCAAAGTGTTGTGCTGAATTTTCCACAATGAGGGGTAGAAAAAAAACAAAACAAAAAAACAAAACAAAAATGGTGAAGGCATAGAAGAAGAGAAACATTGTTTTTTGAAGCCTGAGTAGTCAGTAACCTATAGAGAACCTACAAGATTTGTGTCAATTTATTTCATGGGGCAATGATTATTTTATCATTACAGCTACAATTTCACAACCCTTCTGGTAAAGAATAGTAAAGAAGTATCTAGAAAATCTGTACAAAAAAATAAAAGGGTATGCACGGTACATTCAATATCTGTTACTGAGGTACGAGAAAGGTGTTCCCTTGTCACCAGGGCAACAGCGTTAAAAGTTATTCCTAGGGACTATTCCTTTGGAAAGACCACAGCTTGTTATCACAACAGGGTGAGGGAACACACAGACAAACACGCACACATGCTCTCACACACACACACACACACACACACACACCACTGTCATTAACAAAGCCAGCATGCAGGAATACTGCCCCTTAACTTCTACTGTCCCCTCACGCTTACAGGAATTGGTAGATGCATACTGGATAATGAGTGTGTGTGTAGGGTGGGGCATGGCAGTGGGGAGGGGGGTGCATGGAGGGTGGGTGGTGTGTGTGTGTGTGGTGAGATCTTAAACAATAAAGCATGGGTTAATCCCCGGTCACCCCTCCTGTGATTCGAGGGGCTGCAGTGTGTGATCATCCTCTGCGCCAACTGTCCACCTGTCTGCGAGTGCTCAGACAGCGCCCTCTGCTGTCTGTGAGCTGCCAGCTAGAAAAAGCTGCGGCGTTTGTTTGCACTGTATGGTATGACCTCACACACGCACGCAACCATGCGGCTGTTGGCATGAGACAGAAATTCATGCCTAGGTGCTCTCTACTGTTACACTGGAGGCCATTATCTGAGGACAGAGCGAATGGTGCGGGATGGCTGTCGGCGGCTGCAGCAGTGAGAGCTGACATTGTTCACTGGGGTTGAGAGTTGAAGTATGAGCCGAGCAAATAATACACACACTGACGGCATTGTGAACCCCCCTGCTGAGCAAGCTGATGACAGCGTCAGGGAGAGAGCTATCTGGGACTCCATCTCGTTGACTTTAGTACACATTTTTCCCGCCATCACAAGAAAGGTGGCGGGGGAGAGGGAAAAAAGAAAAAGAGGAAGGAGAAGAAGGAGAAGAGAGCAGTAACATGAGCCATTTAAGTACAAAGGGATAAAGGGGAGGGGGGCTTTCTGCCTCTGGGCCTCTGCTGGTCAGTCTGCAGAGGACGCAGCGGACTGTAAAGCCTTATGTCAGAACTGTTTTTGTATATTTTTTTTTTACAAACATTAATATCTAGAACCACAACAGATCAACTCTGTGAAATCAACAGCCAGCTAAGAAAAATACCAATCCAATCATTGAATCCTTGAGAACAGTTATTGCTGACGTTGGGGAGTGGAGGGCAGAGGGGGTGGCAGGTGGGTGGGTGAAATGAGGATGATGGGTGGGGGAGGTGTTTAGGAGGGTGCGGATGAGTATCCTGGGCTGGTTGTGTGATCTGAGAAACAAGACTGTGTCGGTCCACGTCAGGTTAATCGTCGATGTAGAGGAGGCTCGCGTTGTGTGTGATGATGGAGGGTGGGTTGGTTTCCAGAGGTGACGGAATGTGCTGGCGGCAGCAGGGGGTGGGGTGGGTGGGTGGGAAAGAGAGAGAGAGAGAGAGAGAGAGAGGGAGAGAGAGAGAGGTGGGATGGGTGGGGCTATTGGTCGGATGGGATGTCTCTGTCTGCTTCAGCCTTGGTGGGCTGCCCCGGGGAGGGAGCGTGTGGTGGGTGAGAGACCGGTGCGATGCCATGAGCCAGGGTTCCTGAAACCAAGCTTTCCACCCCTGCGCCGGCTCCTGTCAGAGCCCCTGCTGTCGCCACATTGATCAGACTAGGAGGAAATCTGGAAGACAAAGACAACAAATGTGTTTTAACTTGAACTGCAAATGGCACTTTGAAGGACAGCTCGTCTACTCATTTCCAGCTCGACATTTTTGTGCCAAGACTCCACTTTGTTTTGTTTACTCAACTATTAGTAACTTTTCTCCAAACTGACATACGACTAATATTGGTTGCTGTCATTGTTTGTCACGGTGCTAAGGCCAATCACAAATCAAAACCTACATTCTGTCTTTTCATTCAAACGTTGCTGTAGGGTGATGATGTAAACTGGTGATGGAACCTCACAGTCACACCCGCATCCAGCATTTCTCAAAAGCTACCAACAGACTTTCAAAATAAAAGGAAAAACAGACTTTTTTTTTTTTTGCTATGCGTTGTGTGCAAGTACAATTAAATGAAAAAATGTGTTTTTCCTCTTTGGTAACAAGGAGACACCGAACTTCAAGTTTATTCCAGTCTATTATTGGAGGATTTTACTGAGGGGCGCGCTGATATAGGACAGCTAATATAACCAGATTTATGGAGCATTTTATTCCAAGAAATAGAAACTGGGAGAAAGGAAAAGAAAGAGTTTTATACTTCAGGGATCAAACTCTGTTCTTAATCCTCTCTGGAAAACATTTTGACAATATTAATTCAACACAAACAAGAACGTATCTGAAGCCTTATACAACATTTACATTTTTTTCCCTGGACATTCCAGCTTATTTCCAGGTATCTATAGAGAGGACTTCTACATCACGTTTCCCTCCACTCCTCTCACCTGTAAGTAGCTCCGTTCAGTTCTGGGTGAACAGTGGCGGCCTCCATGCTGGGCCACTGGGAGGCTGCCATCAGATACTCCTTATTCACGCAGTTCTTCAGACTGTCGGGGATACGACCTACAGTGGAATACCAAGAGTACACAGTTACTGCAAACACATCTATACTAGACACCTCTGATACCATTTCCTTTCCCAGTACCCATACCTGACCTTCATGTATCTGTCAATACCAAGCACAGATCCTGCACCGGTTCATTTCAATATAATCTTTAAGATCTGCTTACTTCTAACTCCGTAATGACGCGGTAAGATCACTATACAAACGGAGAGAGGTTTTTTTTAATCTTCGTTTAACAGGCAGTCAAACGCGAGACAGATCACAACTCTTGGAATTTAGTTATTGCAGCCACAATTTAGACAAATCAAAATATTTTTAAACAGTATTGTAACATTTAGAGCCGTAGCGCATGAGCGACCTCAAAGATAAAGATATAAAAAATCAAAGGAGTGAATAAGAACACCTTTACAACAACAGGCTGTCTATGAGGAAGCCATGATGTCGTTTTGCGCTGTCTCCTGAGTTTGCTGCAGCAGTTCGTTTGCCTTGTTGGAACTCGCTGCGTTCTTCAGCGTGATGCCTCTCCCAATGTGTTGGTCGAAACAAAAACCTCGCACTCTGTATATGTCACCGTTGAAATGGTGGGGCTTTACGGTTGATACTTTGTTCGCTCAAGCTGGCACAATAGCAGCGTCTCACATTTTGCTGGGCTATGGTTTCTCCTTCTACAACATAGTCCTACTCTCTCTGCTAACATCATTTACTCCAGAAGTAAAGAGTACACCACCCAGAGTTATTAAGTTATTACCAGGATCTATAGGAGATTTGTGGTATTTCCCCAACGTTAAGTCAGATATAGTGGCACTCTTTGATCCTAGCAACTCTTTATAAACTACATTTTGATTTTGATTTTAGTCTGGGTACAAAAAATAAATACTGGTGGTACATTGTCAGATCATCAGCCGGGCAATCATACATGCACATTTCAAACTCTCGGCAGAGGCTCTAGTCTGAATCTATATGAATTATTCGACTTTGATGAAACAAGAGGTTTGATCCATGCAGTCAAGAGTCCGGAGCCAGGCCTAAGAATCAGCATCATCATGGATCCCAACATGTTGATGTAATATTTATCTGGCACAGTGAAATAACAATGTAATCATCTGACTTTGGCAAACTGCTTTCATAAGCACTTGCTTCATCTTAATACCAGTGGGCTTAGGTCATAACTGTTACACTGATTATCTGAAACTAGACTGTTTTTATGAACAAGAGGTTCCAGCATGATACCCTCCCACCTGGGTATATAATTCTGAGTATACATGGTTGCAGCTGGATATCTGGATTGCTTCATCCCGTGCTGTAATACGTGTCGTTTAGAGGACAACAACAGAAATGGACCGTTATCTAATGCTTCATCTCATTTATCCTTGGTTATTAGTAACATAGATAATGTCGACAGTTCAGTGTAATTTTTAACTTTAAAATCATCAAACACATTTATTTAACGATCCAGAAGATATTTAAGTCCATGCAAAACAAAAAATCCAATATGGCTGCCACGGGAGGTAAACAACAGTGGCCAAAATCTACAGAATTCAGCTACAGAACATGAGCAGCATGATGGCGACTCCATGGTCGCGTCTGTGACATCAAGCATTTCTCAACTTAAACGCCCTTTTTAATACTTGATTTAAATACACAGCAAATCCATCAATGCATCAAAACAAATCCAATGTGGCTGCCACAGGAGGTTTGCATCAAAAGCCAAAGACCATCCAGCTTGGAGCATTTTGAAAATGTGTCAAGCTCCCCAGGATTCAATGAAATGGTTCTTGAGTTACAGTGCAGATGCCGGACAAGATAGGTGGAAGCAAGGTATCCTTAAAACGTGTCGGCAAAAACAATTCTGGATACACGAGTTAAAGTGAGAGAAAGGGTGACATGAGAGAGAAGACATCTCGCTGGAGTGGTGCTGGTGATGGTTGTGAGGGAGAGCTGCGCTGCAACACAGGCAAGCTGCCACCAGTGTGCACCAGTGACAAAAGAATCCTACTGGCCTCCTGACTGACTCAGGAACTCAGGCTAAAAGAAACTAAATCAAATTCTGATCATTTGTTTCATTATTGTACTCATCTCTCCATCTGCATTACCAGGAGTGTAGAAAATATTAGTCTGTAATTATCATTTCATGTCAATTTCAAACTTATATTTTCTATTTTGTTGAGTTAATTTTGGTCCCTGTGATGGACTGGCAACCTGTCCAGGGTGAACCCCGCCTCTCGCCCGAAGGTAGCAGGGATAGACTCCAGCCCAGGGATAAGCAGTAGAAAATGGATGGATTGGATAATTTTAGTTACCAAACTTCTTTGAAACCCCACTGGTGGTATCTGACGTGGATATTTTGAAGGAAATAAAGTGAAGTTTGGCAGAATTCTTCATCTTCTACTGCTTGGTTGTTATTATTTCAACCATGTCGACACCATCCTGAGCATCCAAGGCACATTTTCGTTTTGAATTTACTTTCAGCAGTAATCACATTCTTTTGGTGTAAATGTTATATAGTGGCTCAGACTCTGTATTGGCAGATACTCAATATTGAGGGGACCAAAACTATAAATGCTGACATCTCTGCTTACCAGTGATGGCGCGTCGCACTTCCCTGGCTGCCTCCTCACGAGCCTCCACTGAGGCCTGCTCACTGTACCAGGATGTGTGCGGAGTACAGATCAGGTTAGGGGCGTCCTTTAGAGGGCCTGTTGAAAAACTGTTGCAGAGGGAAATGGTTGTGATACAGAGGAATTGCAGGTTAAGAAATGATGCTCATCTCTCTGAACATGCGAGGTCCAGGGGTGTGTTGTTATTACCTGAAAGGTTCTGTCTCGTGGACATCCAGCGCAGCCCCTCGTATCCGCCCCTCTTTCAGAGCCTGGGCCAAAGCTTTCTCATCAACCAAACCGCCTCTTGATGTGTTCACCAGGAAGGCTCCCTGACGCATCTGTAATCCAAATTGAGCAACAGTACAATGACATAACACCAAGCAAGAGAGAACTGAACCCCCCAACCTGCTGCCAGCAATATAGACAATTTACTTAGAACGACGGGTTCGAGTTTGACTCTTCAAATCCTTTAAGTTTGTCCAACATTATGGCAGCAAGGTTTAATTCAACTCTTTCTCATTTCTCAACAATGAAAGGATGCTGAAGAACCACCTATTAGCAAGTGACAAGAGCCAAAACGCACCTGTTTGATGGTGAAGTCATTGATGAGGTGGTGGTTGTGTTCGTTGAGGCTGCAGTGCAGGGATACACAATCAGAGTGGATGAGCAGGTCCTGCAGTGTGGCCATGCGCTGCAGACCAAGGGAGCGCTCCACGCCATCGGGCAAATAGGGGTCATAAAATATCACGCCAAAGCCAAAGGCCTTGGCACGCAGGGCCACCGCTTGGCCAACACGTCCTGGACAGACAGGAGGAAAGGCAGCGTTAACAACAGTGGTGCCATTACTGCAGCTATAGATTCATCACTGAAGCATAAATACCACGCAGGTCCTACAGCATCATGTGTCCAACATTCATCTCTCTGACTGCATTGCTCAGTTTCTCTTGAGCAGTTAACGAGAGAATAATCTTCGTTTGACTCGTCAGTTAGACCTGCATACCCTCAGTTTAAAGGAACTGTAGTGACATTTAAGTATAATTCCATGAACAGCTTTACAGCTTCACTCACCTAGACCTATAATGCCGAGTGTCTCGCCCCTGATACGAGCAGCCCCACCAGCCACCTCCCTGATCTGCTCCACACTTGAGGCCCGGGTTCCCTCCCTTAGGGCCTGGTGCATCCAGGTCACTCGCCTGTACAGGTTGAGGATCAGACATAGCGAAGTGTCGGCTGTCTCCTCCACTGAGGACGCTGGCACATTACAGACAGCAATGCCTGCGGATGAGCGAGAACGGTGAGAAAATATTAACCACTGAGTTATTTTATGTGTCGTCTTATGTCTGACTGCTGAGGCATCACATTTTCCGAGGGAAGAAACCTGGCCACATAGCCAAATTTGTACTATATACACGCATGAAACAAGATGCACCATTACTCGCATGTGATATTCAGACAAATAAAAATTCAACAGCTTACGACGGTCCTCCAAATAAAAGTAGTTTCATCTGCATGATTGCTGCCAAACAAACCTGCTAACTCCCGCTAACATTCGTCAACAGCGGGAACAGGTTAAATAAGCTTTCCCTCCCGACCCTGCAGTAGACACGGGTCTTTATAGACTAAGATCAGCATAAATGAGAACACAAAGCAGGTGAACACTGGAATTTGCATCTCGCTTCGGAGTTGTAACACATACGGCAAACGGCTGGAGCTCCGCTATTAACGGTACACATGAACTTTTGCTGCTCACTTCAGCAACTTTACGTCATCTCTGCATAGGAGCAACAGCAGTCTGACATCGCCCAGTCAGTGTTCCGTTTGAAAAACAGACTGGAGCAAAATACACAACAGAGATGTCACTGTCCACCATGCTGCTTTGACTACAGCTACCAAAGATTGGATAGATGGAATGGGATTCTTTTTTTTTCACATCAGGTTTACGCAGGTTTTTCTTTTTCAAAACTACGTTATTATGAAAACTAATCATCCAGTGGGCAGAATTGGTCCGTGAGCAGTGTTTTTGACACGTGATGTTTACGCTCATTCCTCTCACCAAGCTCAGCAGCTGCTTTGACGTCAACGTTGTCAAAGCCAGAGCCAATCCTGACAATTACTCGTAGGCCTTTAAACTTTTCCAAGTCGTCTCTGGACAGAGTGATGGTGTGGTACAGCAGGGCGGCCACTGCCTCATTTAGCACCTACAAAAGAGAATTGAAGTTGGAATCAGCAAAATGTTCACACAATATCAAACTAGTCACTTCTTGCAATGTTACTGGACTTACACGAGAATCAAGTAGACTTAGGGCACGCAAGCTATACTATAACTAATAATGGACGGATCTAAGTGAATTCAGCTTTGAAGTGTTTGTCTTCCTGGCTTGCGATGGCAGTATCTTTACCTTCTCATGAATCTCTTGTGTGGACTGGGCATCACAGAAGGCCACTGTGGCCACATCTTTGAGGATGGGCATTTCCACAGTGCAGTCGCGCCCGTCCAGCAGGGCCACCAGTGGGCGTGGGTGCATTGGCCCGTTCAGGATGGGGGGTCGGATGCCTGAGTTGAGGAGAAACAGAACAATGTTAAATAAAGAGGCAATGTCAAACGCAGGGCAGTAATATCCTTTCAGTAATATTTGACCTTAAAATGTGTCATTTGTTCTTCAAGTAATTAATATCTTGAACTCATGAAGGGTTTTAGTGACGTATTTTTGAGCTCAAATCAAAGTGTAGTGTGTGGACTTTTGTGCAGATGACTGGATATAGAAGATGTGAATAATACTTGATGATGTATTTGAGAATTTGTGAAGGGACATTCTTTTTAATTTCTCTGTTAATTTTCAGGTCTCCACTTGCCTCCAACAGCAAGTATGAGGCTCGCTTGTCTGACTTCACTAAGAAGTCTCACAAACACTTGATAAATCAAAAGATCTCCAAAAGTGAGTACATGATAAGCATCAATTTTGGGTTGAAATGTCCCTGAGATAAGTTAATAGGCAAATTAAAGAAGCTAAGCATCCAAACTTTGACAACACAATGCAACAAAACTCTTTCAGCTCTCTGATACAACTTCAACAGCACCCATGATGTCAGTGTGGGTTCATGAACAAGCTGCATTTTCCAGTGACAAAAAAAATGTGTTTTTTTGGGGGGGGGGGGGGGGGGCGGCGGCTTATTATTAAGTGAAGGTATTTGAGGCTGACATCCACTAAAGATTAACAATATTGTGCCAAAACCTACAGCAACACTAAACACGGGGTACCATAAACACACAGTCAATCTTTTAGCTCCAGCAGTTAATGAGTTTAGAGGGCTGCTGATATTCTCATTCTGTTACTGTGAAATCTGAGCATAAGATTAGGCTACTTTTATTATTATTGTGAATAAAATCTACAGACAGTATAAGCGTTAACTCTAGTTGTGTAAAATCCTAGTTTAAGCTGCACCCCATGTTGTGTATGGAGTGGATGCCCTCATTGTCGTGGAGTTTTGCATACAAGTCTCTGCTCAGACTTAACATTAACATGATCCAATCAATGCTATTTTGCTATTTTCATGAAACAACATTTTGTTTCAACAATCTGCTGGGATTATATGTTTATATTGACAGCAGGGAGCGAGAAATGCTGAGTTGAGGCAGTTTAACACTTGACAAGAGACAGAGGTACACGACACTGTTAAATCCACAACGCTGCACCTGACTAGCATAATGCAATCATGCAAATAAGAGTGTCCTTCTGCTCACACCGGAGGCAGTAGCTGATGAGACTGTCCGTCACTCCGGCTGGTCCGGGTCACATATACATTCAAGCAGCAGAGAAAGTGGACCAGCTCAACTCTGATTACAGTCGGATCTCAATGCCTTCACACTTGTCCACTCGTGATCTGATCTCTCAGGATCCATATTAAGACCAAGTCTGACAGGCCTTATGCTGCATTCACGGGGATTCAGGCAGACAATAGACAGCAAAGTACAGTATAATTAGGTGACAACAATATAGAATACCGGCAACTGTAGAAGGCACTGCTGACTGAAGTTAAATTATTTTTAACAGTTTATCATCCTCTGCCAGAAAATTTACAACTGGGTGTTAATATAGTAATATAACAGCCTTGTGAGACCATCCATATCTTCACCTGATTGGTTCTCTTAGTTGATAACGCCACTGGAAAATCCAAGTGAAAAATGACGTCCCTTGAAGCAACAAGTGTTAATGTTCCCTTTACTAACATTAGCTGGCAGCCTGAAGTGCACTCACTACGAAAATAGACTTAATAACAACAATTAAACAAGAACAGGAGCACATGTTAGCTGAGCTTCTTGGCAGAAAAGACGTTTTCATTCCTTCTGAAGGTGGGAGGGGTTCCAGACACCGGCGTAGAGCTCAACTATTGAACTCCCAAAATACAGATTGTCTCAGCTGGCAAGCCAACAAGATGCTAATAACATTGGTTCAACACCCGTAAGAATAGTACGACGAGACCTTGAAATCCCATGATATTACTAGAGGTATTACAAAAGACTGACCTACGCAGTCAATCATCACAGGGATGTGCGCTATGCTAACGTTATATTATCTTAGCAAGTTACCCATAGCGATATACTGTCATGTGCTTCAGGTTTTGCTGTCCTGCAGAGCTGCTGGACTGTGCGTTGTTTTCCCAGTGCCCTGCAGAAGATACCAGTCGTGTGCCTGAACTCATGTGAATTCAGCATTAACGAGTGGTTTTATGGATTCTTGATCCTTCAAAAGCTAATTCTCTCATATGCTCAGTGCTGCAGGTAGGCCACTGTTGTTGAGACAGAAGCCACTTTAACAATAAGTCTGCTATACTGCCATGAGACTCCACTATGAGGAAGCTTTACTTGTTTACACAGAACCAAACTACGCCAGTGCAATGGCACCCCAGTGTGTGAATTTATAGAGATAGAATGTCACACACAGCCTCAGCATCTAGATCGAGCTGTTCCGCTATTCCTGCTGTCACTTTTACGTGTACATCAGTACGCTGCAGCACTGCTGCCAGTTCAGTGGAAGAACGTTCAGTCTCCAAAAATCAGTCTTTGTGCATTTTTATACAACTAATGTGGTGTAGCAGCCTGACTGGTCTAACAGCCCGACTGTACCTTGAAGAGTTGAGGCTTCTTCCGAGGAGAAAGAGACTTGAATTGGCAGCCTGAAAATATGTGCTGATACTTGTAATGTGAAAAATGGCGGATATCTAGGCACCTCTGCTGCTCATCTCTGAGAATATGCAGTCCTGCCTTCATTGATCCATCTCTGTTTCTCAGCTCCTTCCACTTTTGATAAAGTGCTTAGTCTGGGAACTTGACCTGCCTACTGTATGAAGGGAGTGCATGCAGAGAGGAGGGGGGCTGGGAGCGGAGAAGTGATGAGAGAGTGGCGGCTGGGGGAGGGGTGGAGAAAACTGCAGGGTCTCAGAGAAGAGGTGGTGGGGGTTCATAGGGGGGTCTGAGTCATGACCTAAATTCTCCCATCTGGAAGAGTCCCTCCTCCTATTTTCTGGTTTCCCCATTTCTCGAGTCACACGCACTGTTGACAAACATCTGCATATTTGAGCACCATCAGCAATGACATTTTGTCATTTGTCATTATGCCAACACCACAAAAGTTCATTTTAAGAAATAAACCAAAGACATAAATAATAGGAGTTGTCAATGATTCGCATACATTTTACTCAGCATTTGCTTTTATGCCTGTCCTTTGTTTCTTCTTCTGAGCGGTGCCTGGCTTGGACTTCAGCCACACATGCACCAGTACACTATCTTGTCCCTGCTGCGTGACAGGTGTGTGTGTCTATCCCCGGGTGGGGGAGTGTGTCTAGCTGGAACATTTACTTGGACAAGGAGCAAGAGGTAATGGTGAGACCGTAGCGGAGGGAAGGGAGCTAGTAGTTGAGGGCGGAAAACAAATATTTGTGAACACCTCTGCTAACGTTTGAGATTTCCTAACACATGCTTGAAACACGCTTTGGCAAAAAAGAAAGAACAACATACAGCCTTGTTAAAAAAAAAAAGAAAAAAAAAGCACAATCTACTGCTCTCTGTTTAGACGTGACTGAAATTCATTGCAGATGGCTAAAGAATGCTAAAAGGCCTACTGCTACACACTGGAAGCACAAAGAGACTCTTACTGTGAAAAAAAAAAAAACTAAAGAGTTCATCACAAAGAAGCCCTCTGAAAAAGTTGCTCTGGAAATATACAAGTAGGCATACACAGAGAAATCTGAGTAAAGGACACTGGCATACCCGAGGCCTACGAAGTGCAAGCATGGTCGCACACAATACAATTCATTCAGTGATTCATTCATTCTCCCTCCCTCTCCCTTTCTTTCCCCTCACTCCCTCCTCCTCTTCACGCTGCCTCTGGCTGCAGTTGGAGGAGTAAGAGGTGAGGGGGGAGGGGCAGCTAACGATGATAATGCAGCAAGAAGCGGTACTCCACCCAGACGCAGCTAGGCGCGCACACACACACACACACACACAACATTCAGTTCCTTCTCAACGGCTGCGACAACACCACCACGCTCTGAACACAAAAGGGAAACTGCACATACAAGGCTGCACCACACCCAAAACCCTAGATCCCCCACCCCCCATCACAAATTTCAAAAACACATACCAAAATAGATAACACATGAGCACAGGGCCTAACCTTGCATTATGAAGTCTGTCAGCCTGTCTCCCTCTCCTCTCCTCTCCTCTCGCCTTGCTCTCCCTCGATCGCTTTTTTTCCTCCCTCTCTCTGTCAGCCTGCCCTTGGCTGGCTGGATCCCAGCTGTCATCCACGCCCAGCCCCTCCCCCACATTCAACCTCCAATCACAGGGAGCTCCATTGAGGGCCAGCCAACCAGCACTAACCTCATTAGCATAGACGAGGCCGTAGGCGGTTTGGGCTGTTGTCGTTTTTTAAAGAGACAGCTGGCCCGTTTCCCTGTAGCTGCGGCCACGACCCTTCACCTTGTCCTCTCCCTCTCACCCGTCTCTGGAGACTCTCCCAGACTATTCCCTCCATTTTAGCTCCTCATTATGTCTGATCTCCTACACTGGGAAGTCATGCACCATGCACATCCCTGGATGAACGCTTCTACAGCTCCAGTAAAAACCATTTTTTTCTGTTGACTTTAGTTTTAAATTAAGCCCACAAACTCCAGAACCACACTCCTTAATGCAACAATAGCTATCTCGTCGAGAGGAAGCAAGAAATACATTAAGGGTTTTAATTTGACATTTCACACTACATCTATTTCACAACACTATAACAGGAAAGGACAGGAAGCACTTTCAAAAGCAAATTATTACCGGAGCATAAGCATAACATAGCAACACAAGGAAATCTCACTCACAGACACAGACACAGACACAGACACAGACACACACACACACACAAAAACAACAACAAAAAAACAGAACAAAACAAAACTCTCAAAGATATACAAGTACGGTAGGTAAAATACTGGTCAAAAATGTTAGCATACACAGATTTCTATTTGCTTCAATTCAAGGAGTTACTTGTGGTTAACAATGTTATAATGTTACGTGAGGCAGTGGACTGCTTGAGGTTAATAAAAGGGAAGCTTGCGTTGAAGAACTATTCTGTGCTTTTCAGGGTTCTAAAAAGGTGGAACAGGAATCAACAAACGGCTTTTCAGCAACAATGAAGGGAAATGAAGCCATGAAAGTGGAGGCAAACATTCTTAAAGGTGTCCCACCTGTTGTTGATAACTTACAAGTCCTCTCTGAGTATAAAAGCAATGCTGGAACACCACCTGAAGCACTAAAAGGACAAGATTTCACGGTAGGAAGTTGGATGCTACACCATAACAGAAAAAGACCACTAACAGAAAAAAACAAAAAAACAATGGAAGTCTAAAGAGTGGAGGGGTTTTCAAGAAAAAGTAAAAAGATGCCAGAGATCCATCATGTATCAAAAGGCTTTTTTCCCCAAAAAAGTATGACCTGCGATGTACAATATAATACAACTGATCTGGATAATTTTCTGTACAATATTAAAATATTGATCTGGATAATTTTCTAATTTAGTGGGTCCACTTGGATAAAACCGATGCTGTTCAAAAATCCTCCCTACACCAGACTAAGAACTTTTGTTGTTGTTGAAAGAGGTGTTGATTTATTTTGATGTCTGATGTTAAACTGAAGCGAGAGGTAAAGGGATTGTATTTTGTCAACATGGACAAACTATTGAGAACATCACCAAACCTGAGTTAAGCTTTATGTTTCAAATCATATGGAAAATCCTATTATATAATGGCAAATGAAATTACATGTATCCTACTGTTACAGTTCACATCAAACCTCATTTATTTTCTTAAAACAGTTTCGTTTTCTTTTTTACAAAATTCTGTAATACAGTGAGGATATTGAGGTTGCTCTTGTACGCAGTGGTAGAATATAATTGTCTCCGCCTTAGGACACAAATACACATGACAGTATATCTACGTTTCCTCTACTGTAACAGTCTGCTCCTCTTGGTCATGTTGGCCGTGGTTACTCTGCACTTAACACATTGAAATCCAGAATCTAACTGACACAAAAAGAGACAATAGGATTGTGTGAACTGAACCAGCCTGACCAACCGTCTACAGCTGGTATCAGCTGTACTGTTTTGTGTGCATCTTTTATTTTTGTAAGAGCAGCCTGGGGAAAATCAATCCCCCCCCCCCCCCCCACACACACACACACACACAGCCAGCTATTAGGAAGGTGTCAGTACGTAGTCCAACATTTCAGTTAGTATGACATCAACCTGAGACTGCCAGCCCTCGCCTTTTGCCAGCCAGCAGACAACTGAAGAAGAACTGATAATGGCTGCCATCTGAAATCTGACTAAAATTCAACATTTTGATGTTATCTTGACACTGTATCTGTTCACAATGTAGACATTCTTGTATACGGAAAGTGCTGCTGCGGAGGAATACAACGTGCCGTATGCAGAGGAATAATTTGTTTTATGGTTGAAAAGTGTACAGCTAAAAAACAAGTTTAAAGTGCTATCTGACAACGACAATACAAAAGGGCAAAAATGTTACCAATGTAACGCACATGTAAATTAAATACTGATACTTTTAACTGGCCGTTTATTTGATGGATAAAAAATGTTTTCCTGCACAGCTCCGCCCTCAGCAGTGCAACGCTGAGCTACAGAGGCGACGACGCAGTGCTACGGATGACAACCTCACACAATCCCCACTTCAATCTGAAATTTCCGTCAAACACACATATAAGAAAAGAAGGGAGAAATGCTGAAACTGGGGTGAATGTGTTTCTTTTTCATTCGTTCACTCGATCAAACCCTGCCAGGAGAAATTTTAGCGAGTTAAAAAGAAGTTGTGTTTTTTTTTAATTGGTTTGTTTTTTTGAATTTCTCAGATTGTTTTTCGAAGTTTCTACCTGCTGTCAACGCAGTTTTATTCATAATTCAATTCTTTTTATGTTTTAGTAACTTTTTCAAAAATATCATTTGATGTGTTTTTTACTTAAAATACCTTTTAAAAAAAAAGTTCATTTAAATGTAGTCTTGTGTTCAGTTTATGTTTCTGCAAATTCTGGAAAAACAAAAATTACCATTTACGGTGAATGAACTTTAATCCCTGGTATCAGTGTGATTTACATATAATAAACTTGAAGAAAGTGATAGTGTTCAGATTTTTGAAAACAGAAGCGCTCAGAGTGAACACTGTAAAAACCTGAAGCACTCTTAAAATAGATGCTTTCATTTTTTACCACGCTGGCAGCTAACGCCAACAACTCAATGAAAATAAATAAGAATGTGTAGCTTCCAAAGCAAAAAGTCCCATAATTTGGGTGACTTAAATGACTGTAATTAAGACTTCCTCTCTAAGGGCTTTGCCAAACACTTGTCTAATAGTTCCATCAATTGTTATTGTTTACACACATGTACAATGAGCTGAGGTGCTCCCTCCCGTGTTGATGGGACTGCTTTACCCTGCACATGAATTCATTGCTGCTTTTGTAAAACCTGGGGTCAAGTAACGAGGCATCAGCTCAAAAAACGTAAGATATTCCATAATCAACCATAAAACTTTTGACAAAAATGTTCTGATCTAAAATCTGATCCCGGAGTTTAAAAGCAGCACAAATGACATCCACATGAAATCAAACTTTACCATATTTAAATGTATTTTAAAGTATAAATGTGATTGGAATCTCACCCTCACAAATGCGGTCAAGTCTCTGTCGCTTGACCTGTTTATGTTTGTCCATCAGAGCCATAGACCAAGCAGTCTGAACCTGGGACAGAAAAGATGAGATCTGACAGCCCCTCAATATTGTCCACGTAGTTTGACCTGCAAATGGATAAGAAGAACAATAGGTGAAAACCCAAGAACCTTATTGAATTGCATAATTTCCAGAGGGAAAGATATATAACTAAAGTTAGGGAAACTGAGACCAGTGTTTCATATAAGGTATAGTATTACACTGGGGTTTGTATGCTAAAATTGAATAAAAATGAAAATAAGGATCCAGAAAACTCCACCGGCCCTTTTAAAATACTACATCCACATGAACAAATTCACATTAGATTACAAATCTAGACTCAATGGCAATTTTAATTCACAAAGTTTCCCAACAGTTGATTTAATTTAATTTAACCAAAGTAAATTATATACTAACCTGGAGAACAATGGTTGTTTTGCCAGTCAGGTTGCCAACTTAGTTTATACTGTAAACAAAGAAATGGTACACTGACTTTAAAATGTGACAATGTCATGCTGTAGGTGGTGTCTTAGTCTGACAATATATTTATCATTAAAAATAGTTTCCATACCAAACAGTACAAAAATGTTTAGTTGTGTACAACTGTGTTTTGATACGGGCCAGTTGTTAACATGGCTGGCTAAATATAATGTTATTGAATCACTTAACTTTGAAAAAGTGACAATGTACATAGTTAAGGATTCGATTGTAGTTTAAAAGTTTAAACTGGACTTATTACTACTTTCACCTACAATACCACCACGACACTAGCATACATACCATTGAACAGTTTACTATCTATCAGTTATTTCTGTCGGATCGTATTTTTATACCGTATTTTGAACGTGTTTGACATAAACTTCATAGAAAAAGTTCTTGATTTCTCAAGTTAGCCGCAAAGTTCCCGTTAACTAACTAGCTTACATGCTAACGTTAGCAAGTCCGTCTCATGTACCGAAGATAAACGAGGAACATAAATATAATGAATGACGGATGATATTAACCTGCTCTGTTCAGATATTCTACTTATTTAACCCAAACACCGTCACAATTTCAACACACACAGTCCCCAACTCGGTTATTTTCCCCAACAATAACTTCTTTATAACCATCCGTGCTAGCGCTAACTATCGACATTGCAAAGCAGCTAGCTAGGCGAGGTTGGCTAACATTTTCCCAAACACAAACATTTTAAGCATCTGATAATTTTAATGAAAAATACAAAGTCCTATCAAACCTCGGGCATGTGTAGCTTGTAGCATTAGTTAGTTGCAATTAAGTTGTGAATAGTGTCAGTACAAATCATTTACATAACAACATACATGAGCCGTTTGCAGCATTGCTAACGTTAGCTAGCAAGCGCCGTAAACTAGCGTGCCGCTCTGTGTGTGTGTGTGTGTGTGTGTGTGTGTGTGTGTGTGTGTGTGTGTGTGTGTGTGTCGGAGAGATGCGAGTGAAGGGGGAGCCCATTTGTCCGATTTGTTATCAGCAAGTGGCGCTACAATGTGAAATATCTAACCCACACGCTTACAGTGATGAAGTTTACATGGAAATGTGCATCGCTCACATTGCTGCATTCAAAAACAATAACTGTGTAAATCAGTGATCGAATCTTGCAAAAATAGTGAATTATTTACCCCGATTAAACTCTTTCAAGAGTGCTGAGACAGTGTGCGTGCGTCGGTTGTGTTCCCTCTCTCCCGATCGCCATGAAATTAGACAAAAGAGGAAGTGGTGTGATGAGCGGTGGGAGGGGAGGGGGGGGGTCTATGAAGAGCTCCAGTGGACTAGAAGGAGCGCCCTCACCTTCCACGGCGGAACGGCTACCTTGCTAACTTTCGGGATACTTTTCTATCCGGCAGCCACACACTTAAGGAATGGCTTTTTACTTTCCTTGACGTCATTAATGTAGAACTGCCGGCAGCTCGTGCAAACACCGTTAAAGAGGGGGAAGGTGAATACTTGACTCTCGGCTGCCGAAATTGCTTCCTGTCTGCAGCGTACAGACCCAAAACTATTTTCATAAAATCACTTAATATGCATAAGCTAACCCCCATTTCCCGCCAACGTTCAATGAAAATTAAATTAATCAAATGTTTAAAACGACTATTACTTTATTATCTATATTTTAGTAACAGGGTGCGGTAATTGTGATGTTAATAGTTGTTCACCTGCTGTACATTGTGTCTGTACGGGTTTTCTTTTGAGTGATTCTGATAAATGCATTATTAAAAAAAAAAACGATTATAAACCCCCTTATTGTGTACAAAGGAAAGTTATTCCAAAAAAGTGCTAATGATGTTGTTATAATTCTATATTGAGCTGTTTGCATTCATATTTGAAAATATTTTTGAATAGAAAATCTAGAAAAGTTCAAAAGCACTGAAATTCAATAAATGCTTACTAAAATTTTAATGCATTGAATGTTTCATCAATGTAGTATTATAAGCAGCCACTAGGTGTCACACGAGGTGCGAGGCCCCTTTGCTTAATTACTCAATGTATAGCGTCATATACACCTTTTCTTAATGTGAGAAAAAAACTTAATGGTAAGAAATCATTCTCTATTAAATTTTATTTGTACATAAATTGTGCATCTTTCCATCTGAAAACACATGAAAAATCATTTCTGAAAGGCCACCAAGACATCTAAAACACTGCCACCTTCACATCTGCTCTCAGAACCGGTTCAGGTGTGCACTCACTCCAACCACTGTACAGTCCAGTTAGTTATGTCCAGTGTAATGGACTCACTCAAGCATCAGTTGGGTCATTTCAGTGACTATTACAGTGTATGTGCCACCCATTCAATACTGTCTGAATCAGCACAAAAGGAGATCGCAAAAATGTATGGCTATGAAAAGACAAGAGCACCAAGAACTCTGTATTTCAAGTTTAAGGCATGGTCAGTTTACAGAATAGTCAACATTACAGTTTAGAAAGATTTATTTTCGTTCCTGCAACTGCAACTGCAACCCCCCCCCCCCCTTTAAAAAAAAAAAAGACAAGCTCAGTCAAGCTATCAGGTTGAGGTGCTTATGTACTTTTGGGACAGATGAAAGTGGTACTAAGACACAGCAGAACTAAAACTTGGGTTCTTAATTCTCCAGAGGAAATGTTGAATTTCTTAGCTTTGAGAGGAAAATAAAAGGTAAACTCCTGACAAACACACCGTTTGCTGGTTTTAAAACAGGAGCAATACATGGATTTATGTTTAACTAAAAAAAAATCCTTAATTCATAATATGTTTTGGCTAATGCGTTTTATTTAAAGAGTTGAACAAAAACTTGAGAGTCAAATATATACGAGTTGTATTCATCACCAGGGAACAAGCTGATTGGTTGTTTTGGTGAACATCTAATTGGTGTCTCAATTTCAAATTGGCTACAGCAAGTAATTTAGGATGCCATTACTTCCTATCCTTTCACAAGGCACAGCCCAGTGTATCTAATGCTAAAGGAGCTAATAGGAACAGCTCATGGTGGCCACAGATGATACTTGGTGGTCACATTAGGTTAGGAACCTGACAAAGCAAAAAGGACTATTCGAATGCACCCACAGGCGATGTACCAAGTCCCAGAGAACAGATGGAGAGTAAATTTGGGAAAAGCTTCCCTTTGATAAACTAAATCAACCCCACAAGGACCAATCAAAATCAAAATTACAGTTTGATATGGAAACTGTAGCAAATTCCTGGAAGGCCAATATTATAGTCAGATCACATACCTGTACAGCGCAACATGAGGACAATTGTTTAATTGGGATATTTGCTCATGCACTTTTCAGTTTGGGGTGTTGAATGGGCTGGCACTGTGACGCTGAATATTTTAACAATGAAGTGGCTCAAGTGTTACAATCATAACATTGTCATTTGATTATAGCTACAAACTGCTTGGTTCTGGAGCAGAACTCTGGGCATACGCCTTCAGAGGGCAGCAGGTTCCCTTAAGACTCGACTCGAGGAGTGCACAAAGCCTACAGTTGTGCTTAACATGGGTATGAATGCTGTGAGCACAGTATGTCAGTCAGTTCTCTTCTATAAGATTCAAGTCCAGTTCTGGGCAGTCTCTTTCAAAAATCATCTGTCCTCCATCTGTCACAGTTCTTTTCATCTCATCTTCTTCTTCCTCCTCCTCACTTTCACTTAGTGGTCCTATGCTGGCACGTCCCAGAAACTCTGCAGGGGAGACAGCTGGGTGCTGCCCCACCTGGGAATGACCTGGAACTCTGCAGCCACCTGTATCATACACCGGGGTCTCACCATTACCGATCTACAGTAGGAGAAAGAAGCAACAGAGAGGCACAGGAATGAGTTCTAAAATGCAGAAGCACCATAGCACTGTTGAGCATCTAGACCTCTAGGTTTTCATTTAAGTGCCAGAAAGCGATGGGTATTTTATTTCTTTGATTCCTGCAGCATGAACTGCATCATTAATATCAGTTGTGCTTTTTAAATGTGGCGGGGCAGCAGAGCTCGGAGGTAGAGTGGCTGTCTAGACGTCCAATGTCAGCTGGGATGGGTTAGCCACTTCCTATCAAATGTTGCTTGTTGTTGTCCAACATGGTAAAATAGGAAAGTAGCACATCAATGTCATGTGACATTTTGCCAGCTGGAACCCCCACTTCCCGGAGACAAATCGACAAAAGGGTTGCCTGACAATGAGTCAGGACTCGTCACCCTGGTTACGAGGGAAAATGAAAAGTTAGTCTCAACCTGTATATCTTACAGGGACATCTGTGGGAGTAGATCAGCAGGCCAGTTGATGGTGAGTGTTGTGTACAGACATCTCTGGTGGAGGACACAAGTGAACTTTGGCCAGGTGTGAAATGGGCCAATGGGAGCACTGCATCATGCACCTGCCTCCACCTCATTCTACCTCTACCAGATGGAGCAGTGAAAACTGAATATCAAATAGATAATAAAAGGCTAGTCTTTCACCAAATTTTCAAAGCAGGTGTTATAGAGACACGACTTTCATCCCAGTGCTTCACAGATCCCTGCCACTTCCTGTCAGATGTGTTGATATGAACACTTACAAAAAGAAAAAAAAAAGCTACCATTGTTGTTTCTTGCTCACCTGTGTCATCTTGCTAAAGTCCAGGCCTGGCCTTGGACAAGGTGGAACATCTGGGTCATGGCGCCTCTTCAACCGAGGTTTGCGCATGTCACAGGGCTGTGAATGGCACCGCGGCAATGCTGGGTGCAGGTCGCGCCTAGAGGAAGATGGTGTACTGCAGGCTGAGGTGGGGGATGGAGACAGGGCAGGGTGCTCGATGCCAGCACAGCCATATGACAGAGCAGAAGAATGGGAGGGCTGGAGCACCACAGAGGTGTCCAGAATGTGCAAAGGGGAGAGTGAAAATCTGCGACGCAATGCTGTGAGAGAAATCAGGGGAGCTGGTGAGGAGGAACAGGAGGAAGGGGTGGCCATGGATGCAGAGCAGGCTCCTTTGAGTGTGTCACACGGGTCCCATGGAAAGCTCCATGGCAGCGGGGAGTCTGTGGACAATGCCAAGCTAAAGAAAGTAGGACTTGAAGAGGAGTGTAGAGAGGAAGAGCTGAAGGATGAACTGGGGCCACAAGGTGGCAGAGAGCTGGCTCCAGAGCCTGAGCTAGACACTCCTCCACTTTGGCAGCCACGTTTTACCGGGGTCCAAACCTTAGATGCACTAGGATGCCAGGTGGAACGACATCGAGACAGGTCCTCTGGAACGGAAAGGGAACGACAGTGGCGTTTTGGAGGAGGTGGGGGAGGTGAGCACTGGAAGGCCTTTTCAGTAATAGAAACTTGTGGTCTGTGAAGAGATTCTCCAATTTGGTAAGGAGGCCAAGCAGAGTCTCTTCCACAGGAAGCATCCAAAGAGTTGGCTTTACATGATGGTTTGGCAGCAAAACTAGTCTCTGAAAGTGTAAGGAGATAAAAATGAGAGATTCTTATAGAGGATGAATACTGCTTTAAAGTCTATGAACTTGCCTTGTGTTGATCTGCAAGAACTCCATGAGACAGTGGGACTGGAGCCCACAACCGGTAATGTCTATAACGGATAACAACTACAATTTCAAAACCATAACTCAAAGCTGTGAAAAACAAAAGGAAAATATAGAGAATCTACATTTTGGTTTCTTACTCACCACATTCACATCGAAGGAGACAGCCTTGTGATAAGGCTCTTCCAAACTCTGCTTGCGGAGCTGTTCTGTGATAAGTGTCACCATAATTCTAGATGTGATCCTGGGGTAAACATGGATGTGATGAAATTGACTGCAGGCACTGGGACTTTTGTTTGTCAGAATTCAGACATGGTTGGTGGCGTGTCCCCTCCGCACCTAAACCGGCCAGACTGACCCAACCTTCTCACCATGTCACCAACATCTTAAATCCACCTAGAGGGACAGATGAGCAGGGATCAGTGTGACAGCCACTTATAAAAGAGCACTTCGGTGAACAGTTGGTTATTTGACAAATTGTTTAATGGAGAACAAAAGCTTTCCTTCAACATGCGTTAACAGCTCTGACAGAAAGAGGAACAGAATGCCTGATGAATGTGCTGTAAAATACTGAATATTTATTTGTACCTTGGACCCACCCAGACTAGTGCCTTGACCCATGAAAGGCAGAGGCAGAAGTTCACGTTCACAAAGGCAGAGGGAGCACACATGGACAAGAGGAGACCCAGAACAAAGAAACACTTCACATTCCATCAAGCTCACTTAGTAAATGAACATAGCTTTTTTTTTTTTTTTTTATTAGACTACAAATGCACAGTCATTTAATACTGAAGAACATACAGACTTTCTCCCTAGAGAATACCTTTTGGGCAATACCATTGGAGTCAAAGTTAGTTGTGTCCAATTAAATAAATGAAAGCAGTTGTGAAGAAAAAGGAAGGGGGAGGGAGTGATGGAAAGGGGAAGAATGGGGGAAGTGTGTGAAAAATGAATGGGGATGGAGGTTGGAAGCATGCCATAGTATCTTTGTAAAAGGGACAAAAGAATAGTGACCAGGTCTAAGGGATTTATATTACCAAGGCAAAGCCAAAATGGTTTGAAGTATCCAGAGAGCAAAGGACTTGGAGATAGCCTGTGTATCTATTTCATTATCACACATTCCACCGATATTTTCTAAGTATGCACATTTAACTCATTATATATGTTTAATGAATCAACTTCCTCTACAAGATATCCAAGAACATTTCTGCAAAGATCAATGAAGGGTGTGTGTGTGTGAAGAAGTTCCATCATAAAATGAAACCAAAACCGTAATATCGTAACTTTGCCCTCTGCATTCAAATCTAGTATGGCTGTAAAGTCTTTTCACTACTGTCAAACATCCAGCTTCCCAAACTTCAGAATGGAAAATGTCACACTGACACCAAAACTGACAAATGTGTGTCAGCTACTTAGAATGTTGCCTCTCAACCTGAATTATTCTTTAGCAAAACTGAGCTTCTGTGCAGTTAGATGTGGCCTCCTGGGCCTTCCTCCATGGTGCAAACATGGTGCTACATTGCTAGCCTAGATCCACATGCCAGAGGACAAGCAGCTTTACTGGCTGAACCCCACACTGAGCTAAGCTGCACCCATGAAACCCCACAAAATAATGATCAGCTCAGAAACAGCCTGAAGTCAAACCACTGGATGTTTTCAAACACTTATGACTGTGGCCTACAATGTTTAATATTGAGAAATCATTATTGCATTCTCAAAGCAAGACAAGTCTGGCACAAAAAGCTACTTCAACTGATGACCACTTAATTGGGTTTATCATTTAGTTCATTCTAAGTTCGGGAAACTTTGATGTAGTGTTACAAATACCTCTAGATCTTTTAACTACTGCGCAGCTCATCTTCATCCAAAACTACAAAACATCTGTAAAACAACTGCTCGCGCTATCTTCGACATTAGCTAAAAGACAAACGCAAGTCACTGACAAAGTGGGATTATACGGCCACATCACTGGCTAAATAGGACATTAGCTAGTGAGCACAATACAAAGTAAGCTAGTTTAGCAACACGATGCAGCTCGTGCAACACCAACTTATTAGCCGGTGCTTGTAGTTAGCTAATGGGATAACAAGTGCCCCGTTATTTTAGTTAGTCGGTGTGATTGCTACCAGTTAATAGCTTGGAAAAGTGCACAGTTGAAACAGTGAATGGAAAAGGAAAATAAACAGAATGAGTTTAACGACAGAGCTGTTTACGTGTCTTTAAGTCGGCTGCCGTGTAAGCTAGGTTTTGCAGCTTGTTTGCGAGCTAACGTGCTACAGCTGTCCCGATGTATTACCTGCTTTCAGCGGTTCCTTAGCAACCGAAGCTGCACTCAGCGTTCACCGGCCAGAGTGCGGGCTGGCTTGTATATATAGCCTTTGGACGATACCAACACAGGAGGGGTCTACGTGCACAATCCCCAAAATCTCGAATAAAAAATACCATGCGGTATTTCCATTATATAGTTTCCAGTTTTTTATCTGAGATGTTATGTACTTCTCTTACTGAAGCGTAGTACCAAGATGCGTATCTTAGACTTAATTTTAATTTCTCTGCCCCGTGAACAGTCCCGTATTTAGGAGCTTCTGCATAAAGCAACAGTGTAGCCACAACTGGTGTTGTCTTTACCATTCTTGAAACTGGATTTGCCCTTTAAACATATAGTCTAGTCTAATTACCTGCGCTAAGAAGAAAGTCCTTAAGTGTCCGCAGAAAGATTTTATTGCAGCGTGACGTGAAACTAACGCATGCGTAGTAAATATCAGGACATCTTTTAAAAACAAGTCTAGTTTCGATAACTACTTTAGGGTGGCACTTTGCGCCAATAAATCGATTTAATTCGTAATTCAAGAAGATGGCATCCGAAAAACTCCGGAAAGAAGAGACTCTTGCAATGAGGAAAAGACTGATCGGGTAGCTATGGAGGAAACATGAAAATAAGTTGTTTCGTCAATCCTTTTTCAGCCGACGAATTGAATCGAATGCGTGGCACTAACACCTCTTCGTTCAATTTCTCTACAGGCAATCATGTCGACTCTTTTATTCAGATGATCCAGTGAAAATAGTGAGAGCAAGAGGACAATATCTATACGATGAAAGTGGCAGGCGCTATCTGGATTGCATTAGTAACGTCCACCATGGTAATAAAAATGGACGTGCTGATAGTGCATGGTCATCATTTTTAGTCTCCCGCCTCCCTGTGGCATGTAAGTGAACTACTACTATGTTCTCTGTTGCAGTAGGCCATTGTCACCCCAGTGTTACGAGGGCCGCAGCAGAACAAATGGACATCCTGAACACTAACTCTCGATTCCTGCATGACAACATAGTCCTGTATGCGGATCGCCTGGCTGCCACCCTGCCAAAGAAACTCTCTGTCTTCTACTTTGTCAATTCCGGGTGAGTACTATGTCTCGTGATACTTCAGCATCACAGAAGTGTGTTCCTGAGGTTCTTTTTTATTTTTATTTTTTTAATCTTCTCTACGAACAGTTCAGAGGCCAATGATCTCGCGCTACGTTTGGCCCAGCAGTACACCCAACACCAGGATGTCATTGTGCTTGACCAGTGAGGAATCTGTTCATATATCACACATTCACCAGCTGAGACATGTTTATCAATTAAAATGCAAACTCTTCTCCTACACAAGTGCATACCATGGGCATCTCCTGTCCCTGATCGACATTAGTCCCTACAAGTTCCGGAAACTGTCAGGACAGAAAGAATGGGTTCATGTGGTGTGTAAAATCATACGACTGTAACTTTACAATTGCTCACCAAAAGTGGACTCCTGTCTGTCTGAACCATTGTTTTACACCCCTCTAGGCACCCTTACCAGACACCTACAGAGGGATGTACCAAGAGAATCACCCCAACCCGGGCCAAGCATACGCTGATACGGTAAAAGACCTGATTGAGGAGGTGCACAGCAAAGGTCGTAAGGTACACTTCATCACGAGGAAGCACCGCATTAAAATGACCTTTATGATCTATATCAGCCTCTTTTTCCTCCCCTCAGATCTCTGCCTTCTTTTCGGAATCATTGCCAAGCGTTGGGGGACAAATCATGCTTCCCCAAGGATACTCGGCTAAAGTGGCTGAGTGAGTAACGACTCATCCAGCTTCCATTCTCACTCAGCCACATGTACAATATGACGTTTCCCTTGTGCAGATACGTGCGCTCAGCTGGCGGAGTGTTTGTGGCAGACGAGGTGCAGACAGGCTTTGGCCGTGTTGGAAGTCACTACTGGGCTTTTCAGCTGCAAGGGGCAGATTTCTGTCCAGACATAGTGACCATGGGCAAACCGATGGGCAACGGACATCCCGTAGCATGTGTGGCAACGACAGCGGAGATAGCTGGAGCGTTCACATCCAATGGAGTGGAGTACTTTAATACTGTAATTATGACTTCAATAATATCAATTAAAGATTATGTGGGAATTACAATCAATCGTCCGATAGAACCGGTAATTCCTTCTTACGCTAGTAGCAATAACTGGTCATGCAGCTTCAATTTCATTTCCCCATCGTTGAAAAAGGATTGCAACAAGTGGAAATGTATTCAGATATCAAAAATTTCCATTTTGTTCCGTCTGACAAATAAACCATTGGGTAGAAAAATATCAGACAGTGTAACATCAATCTTAACTCCACAAACATAAACAACAGAACACTTCCACGTTATTACAAACACATTCCCACCATCTAACTAAAATGCAGCATCCTCCCACACACACAAGAGCTTCAGTTCGTTTTGCGTCATGCATTGTTCAGCAGTCCATTATTGGTCGGCATGAATGATTCGCCAGCCCAGTTGCTTCGGAGGGATTTGACCCTTCATTGTCTGCCTGATTGTAACAGTTCATATTGTGGTCAGTCAGTCAGAAAAGACTTGCCATCCAATGGCGTTACGATTTATCCCTAACGGCAGTGAGCTCGTGGGAGCTGATCCCATTATATGCTGAAGAAAAGTCTAAGAAAAGAAAAGTTGCGTGTGGTTTGAGCTGATTTTATGCAGCATGTAAAGATGAGCAATGTCGTGTGTATGCATTGCACTTCTCCGAGGGCACGGTTTAAAATAATCCTCTGGAGGATCATCATTATAATTGATTGGCATGCATCATCGTAGATGCCGAAGACATTTAGAATATTTGAAACTCTTTTTACAATGTATTAAATGTGAGATATCTCAAATATAGCAACGCGTACAATATAATTTTCACTCATTATAATCACGTTTCACATATCTCTGATGTACAACAGCTTAGACCACCTTCCAACAATTTTGACTAGGAAGACTTTTCGCTTCTTAGAATCCTCTTAAGAAATCTGTCATTTAAGAGCAAACAGTGTGCCCACAGTGAACATTACCACTAGTTACAAGTGGTAGCAATTAAAATTTTGATGGCTTTATGTCAAGATATAGAAGGCAGAAAGTTGGTTGAAGTTTTGGGGGAAATGAAGTCCTTTGGGCATTTACTGCTGTTAACTGTACAAGAAAACCTTTTGAACGAAAATAGTCATTTAAAATAACATAAGCAATCAAGGCCTTCACAGAGAGGCATGCCCTATACTTCATGTCCAGTATTAATATCCAGTGATTTGGAGTCACGAGATTTCATGACATGGAAACCACTTGGGAAAATAAATGACTGAAGTGTATTGTTTTTAAAAATGCATCAACACAATTCTTGATATCTTTTAACTTGAAGAGATATGGACTTGGAATTACAACGAACTAACTAAAATTATATATATTTTCAACTTAAATTCCAATGGGAAAACGTGAATTTACATGGATCAATATGGTTTCGATTTTTGATTGGTTAGAAATACATCATGGGTATCAAATCACAGGATTTACAGGATGAGATTTTCCGAGGGACGAATCCACTTGTTAACCTGAATTCTGATTACTGTAGTTGGGGTGTGCTTTCCCTTACTTTAAATTAACCTTCAGCTTGGAGTACACGTACATCAATCATTTGATTTAACTGTGAATTCATGCAGTTTGGAGGGAATCCAGTGTCCTGTGCAATTGGCCTCGCTGTCCTTGATGTGATCGAAAAAGAGGACCTGAGAGGAAACTCCCTGAGAGTCGGAGGACATCTGAGGGATGAGCTCACTAATCTAAAAACAAAACATCAAATCATTGGTGATGTGAGGTGAGGATACAGTGGGTAGCAACTTTAAAACGTATTCTTTTAGTACGGCTCATTGTTTAAAGATGGGAACATCCTTAATAAATAGGAACGCGATCAAATAGTAAGTTCTGCAGACTGACAAGGGATCTGTGTGACTGCAGCTGTGTGAAGGCGTGTTTTCAGTGCACACTGACCCGTCTTCCTAGATTACTGGAACGTTGTCTAAGAGGATCAGTTGTGTTGGTTGACACAAAGTACATGAAATTTTAACAAGCAAAACCATTACACATTTTGATTATTAAATGGGTCTGTTCCTTGACATCTGCAGAATAAGATTCATAGTCTCTGCAGCCCTGCAATTCTTGAAATCTTTGTTGTGACACATGACCTTTAAACACAGGTCCTATTTCAATAATTCAGTAATGCCTCCTGGTAACAGAATGACAGGAAGGAAATGTTTAGGGCTAAAATAGAGCATGCAAGGGTAAATGGGTCAAATAGTGCTTTCAACCTCTTTTCTCTTGCATCAACTGTTTCGGCAGAGGCAAGGGACTGTTTATTGGTCTCGAGCTGGTTCAAGACAGACAACTGAGGACTCCCGCTACAAAAACTGCAGCACATGTGGTGAAGAGGTGGGACAACTAAAATGCTACGGGTGACTTTTCAGTTTGTGCATTATCATTTGACTTACTCCAGTAACCTCTCTGCATCAGGTTGAAAGAGGAGGATCAGATATTTGTCACTACTGACGGCCCCTGGGAAAGTGTCCTGAAGTTCAAACCACCTATGTGCTTCAGTATGGAGGATGCTGACCTGGTGGTGAAGTGTATTGACCGCATCCTCACAGGTTAGCAAAGCAAATGTCTGCTTTATAAAACCGTAACCACCACACTGAATGAATGCACTGCGGGAAAGTGAATAATTTTAATCTCTCATTTCCTAGACACTGAAGCAAATAACCTTCAACTGGAAAAGGAAGACATCTAAGGTTTGTTAAACCTGTAGAAAACTTTTTTAATTGCATCATTGTCAGATGGTCACATTCATAGAGTTCAGAGGTAGGAAAATACTATCTATGCTTGAGGTTCCAAACAAACAAGTTCATCATTTCACTTGACAGAACATGTTGCTGTTTAGCTCCACCACTGACCATTGTGGCACGTTTTCAGTACGTCAGTCAAGTCTGATTTAGAACCAGTTTACTTTTAAATTCGGTATCAAATGCGTGACGTGTTCTACTCTTCTGGAGATAAAGCATTAAAGATAACTTATGGTTGATCTGTTTCTGTTTTTTCCCCCAGGGGTTCAGTGCCAATTTACATTGTTTGGGAAGAAAAGATGCTCATCTCTTCAATGAACATCCATTTAAAGCGAAGCCAGCTCCAGAACAATTACACTGTGGGCGATGACCCATATACGATATATAACACTGATGTGAACTTTTGAATGTTTTAAATCATTGTTTTCCATCTTGACTTCTCTCTTTTCTTCTTATTAAAAAAACAAAACCAAAAGGCTATCCAAACACATGTCAGCAATATGTTCTCAGTATGATTGAGATTAGCACTTACCAGACCACTATCTTTTACACCTGGACACATTCACAAAAGGGCTCAAGTATTGCAGTTTCACATCTAGTGGAGTGAATATTAACACTCAGCCAGTTATCCAGCAGGTGGCGAAGCCCTCTCCCACAGCTTCCCAAAGAGGCATCCGTGGAGATGTTAACATTACTTCAAGACATATCAAGCAAGCCATTTAACAGTACAAAACATTTAACATTAACTTTACAAATAATAACAAAAAGATCCATTTGTAATATAAACCAAAAGTTTATTTCTACCAATTTGCCCAAGACACTAGAGGAATGAGTTTCCAGTGAGAGAGGGAGTACCCTCTTACATTAACAGGCTTGCGTTCAGTTGTATAACACTAGTAAAGCCACTTAAAAATTGCAGACAAGATGGGGGGGAAGAATCTCCTTAAAAGCCAAAAAAAACAAAACAAAAAAAGATGCTGGTTGTCTTCATCTACTAGGCCATCTGCAAACATTAATTTGACACGCTTACAATGAACCCTGATTAGTCTAAATCCCTTATTTTGCCTCACCCCACATCTGAAGCCATGCAACTTGCATCCAACACTCAGCACGGAAGAATAGAACTAAAGATCTAGAAACACCAAAAGAAAAAAAAAGCAGAGTTGTTTTATTTGTGAGCTTTAAAAGCTCTTGCTCCTGATCGTCTGTAAATCCAGTAGACATGTAAAAATACAACCATACAATACATTAGATTCAAAAAGGTACCAAAAAGTACAGTAAAAATAACACTTCCATCACTGGAAATGTAAATGGACACAAAACAATATAAAATAAAAAGTGGAAAAGTGACATTTGCTTCCCCAGTTCCTCACTTGATCTGTACAAATGGAGCATGAGTCCAAATTTCTGCCAACTCCAAAGGAAAAGCCAGAGCCCATGTTCGTTGTGGTCAGACCATGGATCTCATTTTCTTATTTACTTTAGACCTTAAGAGAAAAACATGGTGCTTAACGTTACTGAGAATAAACCAAATATGGCATGCAGTTACATAGAGACAGACAGGTGCATGAATGAGTTTGACAGGTCAGTGAATGGACACAGACTTTTTTGGAAGGGGGGGGGGGGGGGGGGACCACCGCTAGCTGTTCCACCTAGCACCCTGGTGAAGAGGGTCCTAAGTCCTGTTCTCAACCACCACCAACTCAACCCTTATTGATCAAGTAGTGTTTGTAGAGATGCATCTTAAGATGGTTGACAAGTGGAATGGATCCATCTTTAATGAGCAGACCCCCAACACGACCTACCCTAACCCCACCACAATGCTTGGGATGGACTTAGAGTAGATGGAGATATTTGGGGGTCAAAAAGGCACCAATGGTTACAGCTATGTTCTCATACTACCACGGATGATGCAAAAATGCATACCTGCACTACGTGTGATCAGTATGGCTTGTAGCTACTCTGGTGGCCTCCACGTCTTGGAGTTTTCCCATAGCTTGTATTGCCCTGGTCTGGAGGACAAGAGAAAAAGGGACTGAGTTCTTCTGTACAACAAGGAGGACCATGAATATAAAGTTTTTTCTCATTCTTTTTCGTTCCCTGGGGGCACTTATCGCTTACTGTAATCGTAGCCACCCCCATAGCCGTAATAACCAGCAGAGTAGTCATAGTTGCCATAGCCGCCATATCCATAGCCTTGCTGTCCATAGCCATAGTTCTGGTTGTATCCTTGGTTCCAGTAGTTGTTGTAGCCTTGATTCCAGTTCTGGCCCTGGCCTATAATACAACAGAGGAGGCCTCCGTCAACACGCCCCCACAGACCCAACCCAGGCACTTGCTCATGACTACTATGTATATTAGAAAATTAAGAAGATTCTCATCTGCACTCACCTCCACGGCCCCTGCCTCGTCCGCTGTACCCACGGGCGCCATACTGCTGCTGCTGGTAGACCTCTTTGGGTTGGGCTATTTTAATTTCACACTGGAACACAACACAACACATCTCAATGCAGTTTCACATAAAAAAAAATTCTAGCTGATTTTCCATGTAAGACTAAAAATGTACCTTGCTTCCACCAACGGTGTGGTATTTCTTTTCCATAACCTTCTTGACGGGAGCCTCTTCTTTATATGTAATAAATACGAAACCCCTCCTCTTCTCTGTCTTTGGATCTTGAGGCAGCTCGATAGTCTCAATCTATAAAAAGGAGGCAAAAATAAACAACTGAAACAGAAAATAATTAGCATTCATCAATAACTAAATGCAAAGGTCAATGGTAATACCTCTCCAAAGGCTCCAAAGTATTCCTGAATGACCTCCTTTGAAGTGTCTGGGTTAAGACCCCCCACAAAGATTTTCTTGACAGGGTCTTTCTTCATTGCCATGGCCTTCTTGGGGTCAATCTGTCGTCCATCTAGCCTGTGCTCCTTTTGTTCCAGAACCTTAAACATGCAAGAACAGATTTAACACAGTCAGTACACGAAAAACATGAGTTCCACAACTTTCCCAGCAACTGCTCCTCCACTCACTTTGTCTACACTGGCTGCATCTTTGAAGAGAATGAAGCCAAAGCCTCTTGACCGGCCTGTCTGCTGGTCCATCTTTATGGTGCAGTCTGTCACCTCACCGAACTTGGAGAAGTAATCTTTAAGATCCTTTTTGCTCGTGTCCCAGCTGAGACCACCCACAAACATTTTCCTATGATGGCAAAAGAGAAGGAGACATGTTTGGCATGAGAGACAGTAGGGCTATTTCAACTTTACATATGGCCGGGGGGGGGCAGAAGGGGGTGTGAATGTACACACTGTTCCAGAACATCTGTTGACCAGTGACGTAGTGCAATAGGATATAGCGCTTGCGTTTTATAGTATTTATGCAATTTACTATCAAACTACGATTCGACAGAAGTGGGCACCCCTGAGGATAGATTTTAACAAGCCACCACGCATCAGATTGGATCTCAACCCATGCGCCCATCCCCCCCTCTTCTCTGCACATGGCGCCAACAAAGGCCGGCTGAACAAAGAAACATGGCAAACCACAACTGTTCCCGGTTTAGCTAAAGAATCAAAGGATGTAGTGTAAAACTCACCCCGCATCCTCCTCGCCTTTGCTGGCGTCGATCTGGCCGCCCTCCGTGCCACCGTTCTGCGAGCTCTCGTCGGTGTCGGGCCCCGCGCCTTCTCCGCAGTCGTTCACAGCGGTGCCGTCGTTCTCCTCGGCGTGGCCGGCTCCATTAAAATCATCGACTTCGTGGCCATTTTCTGATGTTTCCATATACTGCTGCTCAGCCTCAGACATTTTGCACTAGTAATCCTATACCAGAATGAGTTTTTTTAAAAAAAACCGCTCAGCTACAGATTCTCAGGGATTATATAACCAGTACATACATAGCCATTAAGACCGTGCAATACATGCATTAACCACCATTTTGACCGGCAGGCTCGCGCTCCATACATTCACAGCAACCGCTAATTCTTTCGGAAAAACACATAAACGGTTAAAATAACCATCAACTAGCGTAACACAGTAGCCATCAACGGTCCACAACACATTTGTGCTGCAGTTGAAGATTAGATAATAGTGGAACCATCTGTACGAGACTGATAAAAAAAAACGAGCCTGGACTGTACAACTCTTAATTCGTTACGTAATGCACAGGCCGTGTTAGCCGCACTGTAGCCATGTTTTAAATTGTTTTCCAACATCCAATATACATTGACCCGAATAAACAATAACACGACTGCGACAATAAGAGTACTTACTTGACTAATATGAACAAAAAACAATGCTAAAGAAGTACGCAGACCTGCTTGCTGGTCACACGGCCGGAGAGCGCTCTTTAAGATGGATTCTCCCACACGACGACAACTCGTGGTTGGTTTTCTTTCACCGGCTGGGAAAAAAGAGACATTTCTGCGGAGACGTTATCCGATTGGATGATGAGCGCTGTCAATCATGGGATTGACCAATTACACACGCGATATTTGTTTTCCACCAAAGATGTTCACACCCTTCACACACAGGAAGGAACTGAGCGTACATTTTCTTCTCGCGAAAAACGCCACAGTGTTCAATTATGTAGACCTGCGAAATACATCTAAGAAGGTTACTTTTTATTCACTGAATAGTCTTTTCAAACTCTGTAGTATTTTTTTTTGGAACTTATTTCGAAACACAAGGACCCACGCAACAGTTGCAGGGTAAATGGCTGTGTAATGAGTGTGGGAAATGGCCTAAAGGTTTAACATTATTAATGGACACACATACCAAGAGCTGACATGAATATTCATACATACATTAGTTTAAAAGCAAAAAACGGAGATTACTGAACTCTGAGGACTTACTTTGTGTATTTGGGATTCGGTGGTGTGTTGATTAAACTAATAATGTCATAATGTGTTATGCTGTATTGAAATTTGTTTTAAAGTTATTTTATATTCAATATCCAAGGTAGTAAGAAGTTGACAGTGTAATTATATACCCACTTCTCATGTGTAATTACAATGTACTTGTACAGTGTAACGAGCAGATCAGACAGTGAATCAGGCGCCACAACCAGATGATGAAGATACTGAATGACCACTGTGATTTAAATGACCTATGCTAACGACCAAAATAAACACCCAACCATGTCTCACTCCTTACAATTTTAAATCCCTTCCCATATTTTCTGAGATTTCCTAGGAAACAATAAAAAAAACCTCACACATTGTTATACATCCTTAATCAGTCTTTTCGCTACCATGAATCTGCTGTGAAGCAGCTTTAGTGAAATACGGTAATCCTCATTTGACCAACTGAAATATGCTTTACACACAAAACACTGTGAGTTACCAGCCAGAGTTCTTTGATAATAACATTTTATGTTTGTGAAATAATTAATTCTTAACAAAATCCAAATCTTCGATCCATTGACGAGTTGCTACTTTACTTTTATAAATCTTGGTGTTTTGCTTCCAACTAAGGAAAAAGTCACAATGGAGATGTCAGTCAGGATTGCGATCTCTGCTTCGCATTCTCATGTTTTGATAAGGACATGAGGACCAAATTGTCAAAATCCATTAGAATACTGCAAAAAACAACATTCTCAACCGAAACTCTTGACATATTCTGTATAATTGTGTCCATACACTACCAACTGTGTGGGGGTTTGGGGAAACGCACGCATAACAATCTCAGATCCAGTCAGTTAAATCAGCCTGTGAGGGTAAAGATCGGGACTGGGCCCTCTTGTCCATCCCCCTGCCTTTTTTAAGTTACCTGGGTCTGGTTTTTAATCAGTTCTTCAGTCACAGCCCTCTTCCAATTGTTTACCATCCAATTGGTTCCATCACTTCCCCTCGTGGTTTCCTACCTTTTTGTTGTTGATTGGTCGGTTTCATTTTTATTTTGGTAGTTTTCCAATTTATGCTTGCCTCATCATTCGCTGCATACGGGTCTATCCTCCTCTAGCCTTTCATGACAAACATGTCCCACACACACTGTCAGCCAGTTTATGTAGCTTGATTGTTCCTACAGGTACTGCAAATACAGAGAAAAGGCCCTCGAGGGAAATATGTTCTCTCAGAGCTCCCCAGTAGGTAGATTTTACAACTGCTTACCTCTTGTATAACTGTTTGGTCTGAAAGTGCCTTCTGACTCCAGACTTCAATCTGGACTCTGCTCTTTCTTGAGTCCCTCTGCTTTTCCACAGTGGCTCCATCATGTATTTTTGGCTAGTTTGGATTATTTTTGATTTACTGGTCAGCAAGCAAAAGAGCTAGTTCTTACTTTAATTAGTAAAACGATGATCAACGTGACCATGTATGTAACTTTTTACTGCAATGTCATTTAAGTTTTTAATTTTTCAAATCCAAGATAGTGAGCGGCCTAAAGTGTATGAGCTTCTAATGTCCAACCATAGAAGCCTTTCCACTAACCGGCAGATCTTCAATTTACCGTGCCGTGACCTGATGAATTAGGAACCACATCCATGCTGATGAGGTCCAAACGACAAATTGTCAAATTCTCTTACAAGACCAAATTAAACACCCAACAATGTGTCTTTATTTGAAATGGATCAGGTTTTATTTTATTCTCTTTTTTAAGACTTTGAGCAACTATCAGAACTCTGTATAGCAGATTTATAAAATATTTTCATGCTTATTATTTGACCCAACATCAAAGGGAAGATCAGTGGTGCTTAGAATGATGTAATTCTTCTTTCTTTTTCTCTGGATGTCTCTCTACTTCTTCCACGGTGGCTCCATCAAGTATTTTTGGCTTGTTTGGGTTGTTTTTAATTAACCAATCAGCAAGCCAGAGCTATAGAGAAACAATAGTGCAGGGTATCCAAATAAAATGTTAGTAGGCTAGTATTTTTATGTGAAAAACTGAGCAACCCTAATCCTTACGACTGAATACTCACACAGGGGTTGAGTGGCTTGTTCTTGCAGAGCTCAGTCAGCCCGTGTAGCAAAGTTGGGTTAATGTATCTGCTCAGGTATTCTTTTGTGACTGTTCTTTGAGGAAAGGACCTGAATACAGCTGCAGAGACAATAGATTGGAACACAGAATCATAAGTGGAATACCTTCTATTTCTGTTTACATCCCACAGTAGTGTGTGTGTGTGTGTGCGTGCGTTTCTTACTGTTGGGGAAAATGAATTTGATCTCTCTCTCAGCTGCAGTAAATGAGTCGCTGCCATGGAGGGCATTCTTCAGATCAGAGGTGCCATATTTTGCTCTTAGGCTGGGGGGGTGTCATAAATAATCTCAATTCATGAAAGTGAATTATATACACATGTATTTGCAAATACCAGTTCAATATTTGGGGATATATTATGTTTGAAAGTTCACTGTCTGTACCGGCAATCTTAAAATTTAATGTCTCGTGAGGCTTCATGGGATGCATCACAAGGCAGAGTCCACTTTCAGGAGCCTCACAAGGCAGTAAATCCAACAAATTAACCACCACTGTCATATTATTTGAGTGTGAATTGCCAATTTCAACATGAGCAGACTGACCATTCTGGATTGGTTTCTCTGGCCTTTGTAGGGTTAGAAGGTCCTATGATGGACTTCCAGTGGGCTACTGCGTTGTCCCGGGCCAGAGTTAGGGCAACAATGGGTCCAGAGCTCATGAAGGCGGTGGTACTAGGAAAAAAGCTTGTTCCATACTTGTCCGCGTAGAAGTCACTGCACTGCTCTGGACTTAGCAGCAGTTTTTGTTTCTGGGGAGAATTTATTGGCCACTTTAGTCAAATGTGTGAACAAAGCTGAATCCACTCTCTCCTGGATTACAGCTAATCCACTAATCTTTCTCCAACTACCTGGATAACGGGTGAATTTCTAAAGCCTTCAGTGAGATAGTGTCTGTCAGCATTAGTCAGCATTCAGTGAATGGATAGACATAAATATTTGCATGAAATTAGCCTAGTGGAAAGGTGTATACACCATCTGCCCAAACCTTTTCCCTTGGTGGACCAAAAACTCAAACTTCATGGTGAGCTCCAAATACGTATTCTACCTCCTCGTTTGTTTCAGTTCACTCCTGCCAACATGCAACCGTATAATCATCGAATAATGAAAAAAAGAAATTCATAAAGTCATTGCACACAAGATTGCTGAGTCAGTTCCCCTTTAATTCATCTCGATTAAAACCCCCCACAAACGCTTACCAGCGCACGGAAGGAACGACTCGTCTCACATCTAGCGTGCTCATGTTCATTTCAAACAACGCAATGTCCAGCTGTCTAACTAAACTCAGTCTGCAACCCAGCCAGTCACCACGACCATACACAGGCTTCAGTGATTAGGCTAATCGGCAGGGTGGTGGAGGAGGGCTGTGCACAGGAACTTCATATTTGAATAAGATTGCAGAAAAAAATACAGATGATTTTTTTAACCTCACAAAAGTCAAACAGTGTTACATGTCATTTAATTTGATTATGTATTTCTATTATTTGTCCTTTATTATTTATTTAAAAAATCCACATACTTGTAGGCCAAATCAAACCTTATTCAAGGCCTTATTTCACCCCCTGACCCCCATAATGGGCATCCTAAAGAAAAGGGCCTTGTGCAGTTTCACTGCATCTCATTATTTCTCATTTATGGAGCTAGTTTGTCCATCGGATATTCAAGCCTAATACTGATTTTTAAAATGATGCTTTAAGGGATGATGAGCTCTTGTTGACCCCATCATCACAACCAATGTTTGTAGTGAATAAAATCTGTCATCACCACTATCTGTCGATCTATCTATCTATGTAATAGTAATGCATTATCACCCTTTAACTGCCAGCACCCCCTTTTGGTGGAAATAGCATAGCATTTGATGTACAGACGGTCAAACTACGTCACAGATCAGTGCATGTAAACTTTTGTTTCAACCAACCTGCAGGATAGCGAAGCCTGATTTAAGGATAATGTCTTCGATCTCCTCACTTTTTTCGATTGCGTCCGGTTTAATGATAGCCAGCGTTCTCTCCACATAAATATTTCCCGACGTTTGGTCCATCACTCCGTTTTGGTTTAAGCGTTGGAAATGCCAGCAGGCTAGGTGTTGCGAGTAGGTATGTAATATAAACAGGAGTTTTAAGAAAATGTAGTCTCCGGTTGGCGAGATGGTTACATGGTTGCTATGATACCGTAAAATGGTCTACGGCAAGTCGAAGAGGACAAACCACGCAAGAAACACAGGCGACATAGTCGTGAGTAAATGAGAATAAAAAATATAGTTTTTTCTTTTTTTCGTTTTATATGAGCTCCTCCAATTATTTTACTTCATTTAGGAACTGTATAATTTTAAGACACACCACTGTCATTAATGGCAGCGCTATTTCGGCTGGAATTGATTCAAATGGTGATGCATCAATATTTTTGTCAGACACCCAAGCCTTTGTCTTTCTTTACCAAACACAAGAGATTGTACATATTTTAGCCAACACATTTCCATGATTTTTCTAATCATGACCACATATATTTTAACATATAAAATGAATAAGAGTATGCCACATGTGAAAACAAATTTTTGAAGTCATGTTTTGTCTAAACTGAGGCATAGACACCCCAAAATATAAATGTAATGAATAAGTGTCAAAGGAATCCATTTTTTTCTGGCTTTATTAAACTAATTAAATGCAGGCATTGAAACCTGCAGTTTTCAAATTGCATGACTTGAATGTTTTTCATGTTAAACCCTCAACTGACACATTACATTTCAGCTGAATGTAAGTCTACTGCATTTTGCAATATCTGATCTACAGTAGGTTTTGAGTCGAGTAAGCTTTTTTTTTAAAAACATACCAATAGAACTTTAGTTTAAATACACAAGAAACAGTTTAAGACAATTGTCTTTTTAAATGCCTTCACTGGCGAGGATGCCAATTGTGCTGCTTTGTTTGAGCCACAACTTCAACAACCTGAGGAAGCAGACCAGAAAGATGTACACCAGGCCTTCTTAGATGAGTCAAGCCATTTGAAACATGTCAGGCTATTTAAGGTATTAAAAAAAAACTTTAAAATGACTAAGTCCCATGCTAGAGTCAAAACACAGTGCCAGAAAACTTAAAAACTAACATCTGTGCGCTTCTCCTTGATCTTCACCTGCGGTTCATTACACTGACCACTTGTTGAAAATGAATTAAATATGCGATACATATTCTTTTCAAACTGTTTTATTCAAAGTTTCTTTGATGAAAAGTTCTTATCGGGTTCCAATAGTAACCTGCCACACTCGGATCAGGTTGTCAGTGTAGCCAGCAAACAGGGTCTGTGAAGAGATGAAGAGACCAACATCAACACTGATAACGAACTCTGTTCACGGCTGTGAATGCTCATATGAAGAGATTTGTGACGCCCCTCATATTTGCAGGACTGTCGTCAGAAGACATCAGAGTTAAAAGTGAATGGGTATAATCACTGAGGGCGACATGAGCATTTGAGACTAGGGTGGGGTGGCGGTGGGTTTCTGTACCTGTCCGTCAGCAGACCAAGCCAGGGAAGTACACTGTGGGGGTTCAGCCTTGCTGTTTGTGGTGATCACTTCCTGTCTCAGCTCATCCACAATAATCTTGCCCTCCAGGTCCTGAAAGAGAGCAGAGGCAGAGCAGTCAGTGACTAGAGATGTGGGGAAGGATCAACGTAACAACAAAGACAGCTTAGAGCTCAGAAACAGCCTCTTTATCATCAAACAATATACAGTTGGCATTCAAAGTTTCATCACTGCCCTGCACACGATAGCCTAACTGCAGCAAATACAACTTCAAGAAAAAGGTATTCAAGAATATCCTTTACCCAGATCTTGATACTGGGACCGGTGGCAGCACACAGCCAGTAACGGTTGGGGCTGAAGCAGAGGGCATTGATGGTGTCTCCGCTGTCCAGGGTGTAGAGGTGCTTGCCCTCATTCAGGTCCCACAACATGGCCTGACCATCCTGAAGGAAGAAAACAGTCTCAATAACATATTCAAATGTTCAATGTATAAATTCCCATGATGTCCACATCTTTTAGGAACAATGTCATGACAAGTTCTCTGGTATGTTCACTTTCACAAGAAAACTGAACATGTATCTAAGTAAATCAATACTACTACTAATCATAAGAAGGTCTCAACGGAATCACAGTCTAATGTGCAAGTATGTGCAGAGCAAACTTCCTTCACTTGTCCCCCCCCCCCCCATTGGCCATTTCCAAATTTTATGAATATCGCTTTTATGATCACATGAACAACAAATGCTGAAGCACCAACACATGGCCTACGGATTGCAGGCCACACTCAGAAACAGCCTCTGTTATCATCACTGTTAAACAGATGGTTATCCAGTTGTCATCACTGCTGTAACCTGCAAGTTGGAATATATACTGGTGCTTCAGCTCACAACTCTGAGGCGGTCTTCTAAAAAGGTGTACCTTTCCACCAGATGCACACAGGGAGCCATCGGGAGAGACGGTCACTGTGTTCAGGTAGCCGGTGTGGCCAATATGGTTCGTCTTCAGTTTGCAGTTAGCCAGATTCCACACCTACGAGCAGGAACATCACATAATATACAGATCATTTGGGAAAACAGATCAGACCATACAGTCTGTGTCTCATTCATAAAAACATTTCCCATCAACAAGCAGCTCAGGTAATGCATGCCATTCTCCAAGAAGATTCTCCAGGAAGGAGGACTCCTTTAGCATTAACGAGACAAGTTCAGGGGTGTTCTAAACAGAGACGTACCTTGACCATCTTGTCCCAGCCGCAGGACACAATGATGGGGTTGCTGCTGTTGGGGGAGAAGCGCACACAAGACACCCACTCAGAATGGCCCTCATCCTGAAAATGGGAGAGATGCATGAGTCGTCCTTGCAATCTTCTCTGGCTACATTGATGATGAGGCACCATAAGTACTGTCATAGCCGGACGCAGTCATTGCGTCTGCCATCAGGACAGTGAAGTGACACGAAGATGCTAGTTAGGCTCAAACCTGAACCTCCACAGGTTCAAAGAATCTTTTTGACTGGTTTCACATGTTGATCAGCGGGAGGCCTTTGATCTCGCTACTGAATTCATGCTGCTACAGGACTGATATGCTGTCAGTGAGGTTGAGGGGGTGAGGGCTTCAGAGGGCCAAGTTCAGCAACTGGAGCAGGACTACACTGGAACATTGAGAGCTACTTTGACTGAACACATTTAAAGAGACTACGGGGAGAAGACTGCGTTAAATGAAAGGCTAGCCAGGGCACACAAGCTAGCTCTGACCAAGGAAACCTGCATCTCAACTAGCATGTCTCTTCAGTCTCTGTCTGATGCACATCTGAACACCGAATCAAGAAGCTGAATGCTACAGTTTAGACCAGGGACCTTAATGGCATCCACAAAAAATGCCTAAACACTCCTGCCAAACATCTCCACCCTGCAATACAAAATATAATATTGCATTCTCTTTTTTATTCTACCTAACAGGGGAGTTTCCAGATCAGTGTAAGGCCTTCTAAAGGAAAACTAACTATAAGGAATGCTTCGTATCTCAAAAACTCACAGGAAATCTGCACCATTGATTAAGTTATGTTAGGCTTCATTAGGTTTTAACTGACACCAAATAAAAATCTAAAAGGGAGCTAATATTTATTCTACTGGACCCAGAAATAGAACGCAACAATTCTTTAAGTCCCATTGATCCAGTTCCAGGTAGAGACATCAAACATGAGCCATCAACTCACCTGAATGGTGTACTTGCAGACTCCCAGAGTGTTCCAGAGCTTGATGGTCTTGTCCCGGGAGCCAGACACAATCTGGCGGTTATCAGCGGAGAAGGCCACGCTCAGAACATCCTTGGTGTGTCCAACAAACTGACGGGTGGTGACACCACTGAGAACATCACACAAAGGATGCAAATTTAAGTTGGAGGCGGTAGCTCATCTAATGTCTCTGCAAACACACACACTGATGTCCCTTTACTGTGTTCAAGGAACAACTTGACAAGAACATTTATCGGGTTTTAGTGTTGTGCGTTAGCATCCTCCTTAATCCGTGAAATCTGTGATTTTAGCTGTGCTGAAAATCTGGTGAAGTACAGATGAACAGCCTGACAAGAACGGAAACAAGAACTGTGACTGAATATTTACAACAAGACAGCTGACTTTTACAACTGTTTAAATAAATATTCTTATACTGTGTCCGTAATTTTCTAAACATGTAACCACATTGACTCACAGTTTGAATCCATGTTTTAGAAAAGTGAGGTGCTCTGTTACGCTTCTGTCTTGTGTTGTACACTTACGTGCTAAGGTCCCACAGGCGCAGGGTACCGTCCCAGGCACCAGACAGGGCGAACTGTCCATCGGAGGAGATGACAACATCACTTACAAAGTGAGAGTGGCCCTTCAAAGAGCGCTGGGGGATGCCATAGTTGGTTTCATCACGAGTTAGCTTCCACATGATGATTGACTTGTCTGGAAGGAAAACATTTGCATGTTTAATTACTCCAGGGCTACTTTTACTTCAGGAAATAGCAGGCGTGTCAGACATTTCCATTCAATGCTGACATTTTCAAACATTGTTACGACTCAGCAGGCTCAATCTATTAATATTAGAAAACTGATCTTGACGACTTGACGGTCACAGGTGTGACAGAAACCCAATTCTTCTCATATCATAGACGCAATGTGTGGCTAAAGCTACTTTGAAGATGACGCCAGGTTATGCTAGCTAGCTCGGCTAACCGGCGTATTTCAATTGAAGATTACTAGCTGCCAGAATCAAACACTAGCATTACAACAAGAAACGTGTTCTTTTGACATTCGATTCGAGTCCTATGTGTCACATGCTCCAGTGCTGTCTTTAATCTCATGTTACGATAGCAAACCGGTTAGCCCTTCATGCTATCTTAGCCATGTTGGCAGAGCCGGCGGGGGAAGCCTCACCTCGGGACGCCGACAGAATCATGTCGGGATAAGTGGGTGTAGTGGCAATTTGGGTGACCCAACCACTGTGCCCCTTCAGGGTCCCCCTTACTGTCATCTGCTCGGTCATTTTGGCGAGGTTCGGTGGTGCCTTTCACGAGGATGGATTCGGATATTTCAGAGGTTCAGGTTAACCTAGGTCCTCATCGCATCTGGGCACGGAGGAAAAGGAAGTTTAAACCCGGAATCAAAAAGTATGAAGGGTCAGCAGGCACCAAAGGATTCTGGGAAATGTAGACTTTATACTCTTCTGCCAACACAGGCAAACGACCGTTCGCTTACATTGGACGACAGGTTTATACGTCGTAGGTTTGCGACAGGGGTGGTCAGGATGTCTTTCATGTGACTTCATGGGTCTCATATGTTCTGCAGCGTCCCAGTAACATCTGCTGTAAAGCACTGATTAATTTTGCACTGATTAATTTTGCTAAATGTTTACAAAAAAGTAGATATCTGTAAAAATGGCCTAAAAGGGTATGTCTTTTTTTGCCTTGTCTGTTATAATATGTTATTTTTCTGTGTTGATTAGGAAGTCCTACATCACATGACCTGGAAGCTATTGAGGGGGAAAAAAAAAGAAATTTGCATTAAAATATTCATATAAACTTAAAGAGTCAGTAAAATGTAAATAAGAAACAATACGTAATAAGATGAGGAGTATCGTATTTTTCCAAGCTTGTTTAGACACATTAAAGGTGACTGACTCCTCACGTGACCTTGAAACCTTTTCGAAAAAGTTAATGAAATTTGCATGAAAATAATAGAGTAGCTGTAATAACATAAAAAGAGTTGGTAATATCTTTACGTTAATTTGGAGTCACATGGCAAAAGACACACAAGATTGACTGTCATGATTAACTTTATTTGAAAGCCAGAGTTCAACATGTCAAGCAGATGTCCACGTTGTACATGTTGCAATGTTCCCCACCGAACTGATCAGCTGCAACCAATTGTGCAACCTGTTATGAGTAGAAACATTGAGCTCATTCCACTGCAACAAAAGAAGACACACACAAAAGGGTTTTTTAAACATGTTGCTCTATTACTTTAATTACAAAATCAAGAGCACACGTTTGTATTGGCCGGCTTTGACTTCATTCCCATACTTGAGTCTGATGATCCACAGCTATGTTTAATATCTACTAGTGACAACACCACATGGGTGAGAGACGAAGCCAAGGCGAATGATCTGGACATTCATGGAAGAAGTTTAGAGGTCAACAGGTACCCAGAGGTGAAAGGTCATGATCGGTGCGGTCAGCAGAATCCACCAGATCTGGTAGCTTCTGTCTGTGCTGTATTTGTTGATTGGTTCATTCTAAATCTTTATCAAAAGGGCACAGGGTAATCTTTCTCTTTTATGACAAATGTTGGCCTCTGGTTGTCATTTTCAAATCACATCGTACCTTCCACTTACAGGACCAGGCTTCCTGCTATTGTTCTTGAGATTACCGTTCATTTCATGGTTTGTCACTTCAGTTTCTCTGTGAATTTATTTTCCAGCTTCAGACGTTTTGCTTTCTTTGGATAATCACGTTAGATTGTCACTGATGCTATGGACTAGGGGACAGGATCGATTTAACGATCGTTAAATGAATAATTCCCTATAAAAGCGATTCAGTGGACCAAAACACATGAAACCAGAGAGTTTATTTCAGTCTGACCCAATTTCCCGTTAAACATATTTAGACAATTACAAAAATAGCTTAATTCTTTTACAAACCAAACACACAACCAAAACAGTTGCACAATGTCAGGCTAATACTGATTTGTTACAAAAACCACAACAATGCAGACATTGTGCCATTTACTGACTCCTCTAAGCCTTCAACCTGAAACTGATAGAATCTGCAAAAGAAATAAACACATCAAATAATGTTAATCGACAGATAACCATCAGCTCGCAGGTGAAATGCCGACAATTACAACTTTCTGTTTGATCATTTCTCACCCAACATGCATTTTTATATCATGATTTTCAAATAATGTTTGTATCGTAATCATTCCGTTTCATAGCTTATTGATATGTGATTTACAAAGATTGACAAAAACTAGAATATAAATGCTGATACTGTACAAGTTTTCTGAAGGTTAATAAAAAAAAAAAAACATCTAAAAGATAGTGAGACTCGGACCACTATTATGAAAATGTGTGATGTCAAAAATACAACTATGGCACTTCATGACAGCGTGAATGAGCCTGTTGTGAGAATAAAGCAGGTTAGAGGTTACGTTACGCACAGACTTTACTGTCATTTCAGATCAAACACTGGAGAAATACGTAACCAACATTACTGTAACGTAAAATTAGACATTTTACCAACATCGTCCAGTTGGTTTTTACGATAAAGAAGCCAGCAGTATGAATGGACTGAATTTTTTCTCTGGTTTTAGTATCCCTACAATTAACAAACTGTAATGACAAATTAAGCAAGATATGGAGATGACAAAAACAAACCAAGCATTTGTAAAACCATTTTATGACCTTATAAGGATTTGTAAATTCCATTGTTATTCTTCTTTCTTTTCTTTTAAATCCCATATTCACCATTCTTGTTCCTCGGTTTAATGGGGCAGAGCTGGTCTGATATAATTATTGAAGAAAAGCAAATTATTCTTTAAGATCTCCTCCACGGATTCTCTTCAGTTTCTTGAGCTCTAATGACACATTTCTTACTGGATTAAAAAAAAAAATGCATTTCATGCATGTGGAGACAAAAAAGTCTGACATTGTTCTTGCAGAAACCCAATTATAATTTCCATAATACCATATTTAAAATGCCCTCTACTCCTCCACATCAGTAAAGAAAACAAAAACAAAAAGACAAAAAACCTAAATAACACGAATATACAAACATTTTTCATATCACATCTCTCACTGCTAGACAAAAGTCCCCTTCTTTGTGAACTGGATGCTTTAATATTCCACATAATACTTGTGTATATTCAATTTTGAACCAGGAACATCTTCCAGTGAAGCTCAAACATTCAATGGTAGGGACAAAAAGAAAAACTCATATCTGACAGGAGGGGGACCTTAAACATTTGAATTCATCAAGTGGGAAGCAAAGGTAGAATGAACCAATTTGAATGTTGTAAATGATTGCTCCTCTGTCTGCTTAAGTTGAATAAGTATGTTGCCTTACAAAAATATAATTAAGGAAATTCATATTTTATCAAAAAGTGAAATGAATTCAGAATATACAGATGTTCGCCAAGAGAATGTAACACCATTTTCTGTTAATGGAAATGTGTTTCTGTTCAAGTTAACAGAAACACATAATGACTCCATGTTAGCCATGTCCTCTATACAAAATATTTAAAAAATACTCTATGGTACATATACAAAACCAGGTATTTTCCTCTTTACCATGCATATCTTGAAATAGTTGTGTATCTGTGCATGTATGTGTGATTCCTCGCATTATAATAAAGCTTTCAACAGATACATAAAAGTATTTATGGTCTAAAAAACTGATTTCATCTGATGTATTACAAAGACCAAAACACCAGTAAAGGCCAACTGACTATAACCGTTTGTGGTGATAAAAGAGGACACACACAAAAAGCAAAATAAGTGATGTTAAACCACGTGTGTGTTACTGAAAATAAATGAGAAAACAACCCCCCCCCAAAAAAACCCACATTCAATTGGATTAAAAATTCACACCTGTGTCTGTTAGTCCTTCAGTGACTAAAATTGATTCAAAAATATCAAGCAAAGACACATTGAAATCAGCAGCAACAATTTTCACTGTAGTCCAGAGACAAAAGTAATTAAACACGTCTTCATCTGTGATTAAAAGATCATGATCAGACAATCAATCACGGGAAAATAACTTAAATTGCCAATCTTTTTTTTTTGAGGCAGGTAAAACACAACAAGTGAAAAGTTGAGGCTGTGGCTGAAACACGGGCTCCTTCTGAACTACTGTCAGTGGTTCCTTCAAAACTAGATATCACAAATACGACTACGCACAGGAATGCAAAATGTAACTGGACAAAATTATAAGAATAGAACAGAACAACACACAGGTCACCAAGCCATAAAAATGAGACTTTTCTGAGTAATTTGTTACGATGGAAAGACAATAAAAGATCTTGTGGCGAATAAAATCGAACCTACTCTCGTTTGGGGGTTCAAAAGGAAACTGTCAGGATTCCTAACAACACTTTTATGATCAATCAGCCTTCCTTAAAAAGCCTTAGAAGACATCACCGTCCTGTAAATCATTCCGTATGTGCCAGAGACGTCAGTAACTCCCAGAAATACCAAGCGCAGCATCATCAGCCACAGGTGTGTTTTCTTCCCAGGTGAGGGTGGAAGTGCAGTGATGTTTGTCGCCCCCTCCTGGAGTCTCCACATTGGAGGGTATTTTTTTAAGTGTTCGGTATGACACTGTGGCGTCACGTGGCTTGTTCTGCGGCTCGTAGTCTATGTGTCCTTCTCCACCAGACCCTGGACTCCTTCATGGCTGAATAAGACGCTTGCGTTTAAGCTTCTGCCTCGCCATCTCCTCCTTTCACAAAACAGAGAGAGGAGGAGAGAGTAGTGACCCACCGTCTCCCACAGTCAAAGAGATCAATCCATCCATGCGTCAGGCAGGGGGTGAGTGTGGGGACACCATCTTTTCCATAAAGGGTCACAATCACTGCGACTTTGTTAGTAAGGCAGGTAGAACGTCTTTCTGGGCGCTCCAGCACGCATCATCTCTTTCTTCTCTTTAAAAGCTGCTTTCTCAAGAATCTCTAGAGTTTCTTTTTAATACTGTTGACTCAAAATGCACCCCCCCCCCAAAAAAAACCCCTCAATATATTACATTAAATGTTTTTGTTGGGAAAAAAAAAGGAAAAGGGGAGTGGGTTTCTGGTGTAATATTCAGTGGCAATATATACCATATCAATATGTACAGTCTCCATGCTGCTGGTTAGTCATCACTGCAAAAAAAAAAAAAAAAATAGTGGAAATAGATTAGTGATGGCAAATCAAAATCCAAACCTAAGAATGTTCACACAGTTACATGCTCACACACTGTAATATACTCACAAAATGCCCCTGTATCAAATCAAGAGTTAAGCAGTTGATTTAATGACAATCCAGTCATGAGTGTCTACAGAAAGTGTTAGCACCTCTCGTAATCTAATAATCTAATAATCTAATCAGAGCGGAGTGCTCACCTTGTGCCAGCAGCCTGGTATTGGCAGCCCGTCTTGCCCCTGTTGGTAGAGAAATGGAAGGTTAACAAGCCAGAAAGCATTTTGATATTTTTTATAAAGTTTGATTTAGACTTTTGTCATTGTCAGAAACAACAAACAAACAAACAAACAAAAAAAACTTGTGTGGGGCAGTCTTGGTTGACACGTCTCTGCAACACTGCGTGGACATCGGGGGCCTTTGGAGTGGCAAACCGGGGTGGTGGTCCCTGTCTGTAAGAAAGGGGACCAGAGGATGTGTTCCAACTATCGTGGGATCACACTCCTCAGCCTCCCTGGAGATGTCTATGCCAGGGTACTGGAGAGGAGGGTCAGGGCGATGGTCGAACCTCAGATCGAGGAGGATCAATGTGGTTTTGGTCCTGGCTGTGGAGCTGTAGATCAGCTCTTCACCCTCGCTAGGGTGCTGGAGGGGGTATGGGAGTTTGCCCAACCAGTCCACATGTGTTTTGTGGATCTGGAGAAAGATTCTGACCATGTTCCCAGGAGCACCCTGTGGGGGTACTCCGGGAGTATGGGGTGGATGGCCCCTTACTAAGGGCCGTTCAGTCTTTCTACCGGAGGAGTGAGAGTCTGGTTCGTGTTGCCAGCAGAGTCCAACCCAGTGTCACCAGTTCTGTTCATTACCTTTATGGACAGAATTTCTAGGCGCAGCCTGGTGGTGGAGGGGGTCGAGTTTGGTGGAGGGAGGATGTTGTCTATGCTTTTTGTGGATGACGTAGTCCTCTTAGCTCCATGAAGCCATGACCTCCAGGTCTCGCTGGGACAGTTAGCAGCCAAATGTGAAGCGGCTGGGATGAGAATCAGCACCTCCAAGTCTGAGGCCATGGTCCTCAGCTGGATAAGGGTGGCCTGCCCACTCCAGATCGGGGGGGAGGTCCTGCCTCAGGTGGAGGAGTTTAAGTATCTCAGGATCCTGTTCATGAGTGAGGGTAGGATGGAGCGGGAGATTGACAGGCGGATTGGGGCGGCATCTGCAGTTGACGCGGGTGCTAAACCAGTCTGTTGTGGTGAAGAGGGAGCTCAGCCAAAAGGCAAAACTCTTGATTTACCGGTCAATCTACATTCCAACCCTCACCTTTGGTCATGAGCTTTGGGTAATGACCGAAAGAACAAGATTGCGAATACAAGCGGCCGAAATGAGTTTCCTCCGCAGGGTGGCTGGGCTCTCCCTTAGAGACAGGGTGAGAAGCTCAGTCATTCGGGAGGGACTCAGAGTAGAACCGCTGCTCCTCCATGTCGAGAGGAGTCAGTTGAGGTGGTTCGGGCATCTGGTGAGGTTGCCTCCTGGACGCCTCCCTCGGGAGGTGTTCCAGGCATGTCCGACCAGGAGGAGGCCTTGGGGCCAACCCAGGACACGCTGGAGGGAATATATCTCTCGGCTGGCCTGGGAATGCCTCGGAATTCCCCCGGTAGAGCTGGTGGAAGTGGCTGGGGAGAGGACAGTCTAGGCTTCCATGCTGAGGCTGCTGCCTCCGCGACCCGGATTAGCGGGGGACGACGACGATAACGATGACAAAAAAAACAACAACCTTGTTTCAGCATCTCTCTGAGGTGCCCAGCTGGTAAAGTAAATTTGTGTATGCTCCTTCAAGTGTGGATGGACGCTTTCTTTACATCAGAAAATCATCAGATAAACGACACATTTTAATAATCTGGCTATACTGTTTAAGGAAAAGGCATTTTACTCCAGCAAATACTGAACTCTATTACAGTGTGGTATTGTGTCTTGGTATAAATGTTTAAGCCCAAATCTGATGCCATGTAATATCCAGGGATGATACAAGTGAGCCTGGAAGGTAGCGTCACCATGGGACCAAAAACTAATGGGATTTTTATATTGATATTTAGATTACTGCAGAAAATTATCTCTGTGGAAAACAAAAGTTTATGAGATTTACAGTTCTGGTTCAAAAATTAACACTTTTAATGAGTTTTGAAACGTAAATGCGGGTTTTTAGAATTACAAAGCTAATGTCATGCCATGAGCCAGATACACTGTGAATGCATGACTTCAGTGTCAGCACACTTGGCTTTGTGCTGCTGTTGTTTTGGAGCCTGATGATGTTTAATATCCAAGATAACCTCTGTAGTCTTGGTTTGCCACTTAGTAGCCACCGCCGTGTTTCATACACATTGGATGATGATGTTAATTTATCTCTGGGTTTTAGGACTCCATTCACCCATGATACATGGCTATGCTACTTTCCAGTTAGCGCTGTTAGCCTGCCACACAGGAAATCAATTCTTGGCAAGTTCAAGAATCAGCCAGTCTCAGAAATATGTAGACTAGACATAGGTTTTTAAAGTGTCACCACATTCATATCAGAGTTCAATAGAAATGACAAAGAAAAACACATTACAACAGAGATGAATAACAGTAGGAGAGGATTTAAATAAGAGAAGAAGACAGGAGGCAGAGATACTGTACCACAGGACAGGGGGCCTCAGGGCCTGAAGGAGGAAGAGGAGGAGGTGGAGGGGAAGAAAGGCCTGCCTCCACAGACAGACCTTTATTCTTATCACAGCCCTGTTGGCAAGATTCAGTTACAGGTTCACAGCTTTGAAGAGGAAAATAACAGAGAATAGATGAAAGAAAGGGAAACAGAAAACAAGGAAACATTCTCACTACAGAGCAAAAAGGTTAGAGGAAACTGAAGTTTATGTCTTTATGAGGTTTTTGTGTGTGTGTGTGTGTGTGTGTGTGTGTGTGTGTGTGTGTGTGTGTGTCTGTGTGTCTGTGTTCAATGACATACCACAGGACAGGGCTGGTCTAGGCCTGGAGGACCCTGCTCTCCTTTCTGACCCTTTAGACCTCTCTTTCCCACAGCTCCCCTGTCACCCTGGACAAAAAAGAGAAAACACACATTTATAAAGCAATAAAAAAAAAAGCAAGTTCGCAATGAAACATCAGTAGCATTTTAAATGGAACAGATGTGACAATAACTGTAAAAATTGTTTAGACAGTTGTAATACAACACTGTACTGCTATAAGCTAAATAGATAAAGATTGGTTGCATTTTGAGGACGTTTGTGTGGATATTTAATACCAACCTTCTCTCCAGTTTCCCCTCTGTCCCCTTTCTCTCCCATGAGGCCGGGGAAACCCTGGAAACGGAAAAACACACTGTTTAGAAGGCTACAGTTCAGCCAAGGTGGACATGATCTAAATTCTCATTAAGAAACTCACATCTAATCCAGGCTCCCCGGGTCTGCCCTGAAAACAAACACAAATGTTATGATTTGTGTCTTACTCATGAAGTAAAAGATGTGGTGACTGTACTTATAGAGCTGCCTACTTTTTCTCCCTTGGCTCCTGGAAGACCCACCAATCCTGCAGACCCAGCTGGCCCCTGTAGGCCATCCAGTCCCTGTAGTTAGTGAATGAAAGTTCATTATCATCACTGCATGATTCTTTTGCAGTATCTTTCATAAGATTACACTGGATCAACAGCGCTACTTACTCTGGGTCCAGGAACCCCAGAATCCCCCTTTTCTCCTTTCATCCCAGCTCCTGGCTCCCCCTACATTTAAACACCGGAGCAATCAGCACCACAACCACATGTCACAGGCTCCAACACATACTGAAGCCATGGCATTGCAGTCTTACCTTCGGACCGGGCATTCCATGCAGCCCCTAAACAAAACACAAATGTGCTGTTAGCAGGTGACAAATAACAAGAAATATGTATTGTTTGGATTAGTGTAGAAGTCCTCACCATGGATCCAGGTGAACCAGGAACTCCTGGTGGGCCAGGTGGCCCCGGTGGGCCTGGTTGGGAAATCATCTGAACCTAAATACCAGTAAATTAACAAGAGTTTAGTTGTGTAAAACCTGAATATAGCTGTTGTTACGTAATTGTTGCATGGTACAGTACATAATCAGCCTTGATGCAGGATGAAAACCCAGCTCTTATAAGAATAAAACTTTTCTTTAATCGTCGCTTAACTGATTTTCATGCCTTAAAGAAATTAATAGAAAACTATGTATAGTTCTGCAGCAGGTTCTAAGAGGAATATAAAGATATATCGCTTGAAAATCCGGTGGAGCAGCACACCAGTCATAAAACTGATACTATATGTCCTGATTTAGAAAGGCAGATCTGTAAAGAGTGTCTTCAGACAAGATTTAAAAGTAGAAACAGTGTTAACATGAACTGGGAGGCTGTTCCAAAGCTGAGGTGCCATGACTGAGAAAACCCAATTACCTCTGACCTTAACCTGGACTAAGCTAACAGGCCTAATATAGCCCATCTGAGGGGCCATACACAGCTCACTGATGTACTCTGGTGCCATGCAGAGCCTTGTAAATCATGAGTAAATTTTAAAATTGATTAAAATTTAGAATGGCAAGCAAAGCAAAGATGAAGGATTTTCTCTTTATTCCAAAAATATAACGTTTATCTTGGAAAAATGTTCAGGACCAATGATAAGCAATTTAGGTTTGTAAAGGAGGAGTTTATGTGAAGTTTGTGTGTTCAGGTGTGTGTCACACTGACCAGGTTGTCATCCAGCCTGCAGTCGCCTTTCTCTCCTTTCTGTCCGTCCACACCCTAAGATTCATAGACCAAGATGAACCTCCAGCTGGTTGTTTATCTGTCTGTTTCTATCTATATAGTAAACAAGACTGCTATGTCTACTTACAGCCGGTCCAGAAAGTCCCATCTCTCCCTTCTCTCCTCGCTCTCCAGGACGGCCGATCTCACCAATGTCACCTTTGGGTCCCTGGAGGTAAAGAATCATTCAGCACAGTGAACAGCAGAGGAAAAAAAGTTAAAAAAAAATGAGCAAAGACCTTTTAATGTCTTTAACAAAAAAAGAAGAAGAGGGAAACCTGTTTTTGGACATTGTTGGTACTGCTTTCTTTTACACTTCCTTATACAGCCTTATGCATGTGTTCTATTATATGAAATGGTTGAAACTACATGTACTGCCATCTTGACCAGGTCTTCCTGGTTGAAGAAATCTCATATCTCAATGGGACCTTTCTCGCTAAATAAAGAAGTAAAATACAATTGTGAATTGTAGCATTGTCTATCTAACACACACACACACACACACACACACACACACACACACACAGAGTACAGAGTACAGAGTTCATCATACCTTCTCTCCATCGACTCCTGCAGGCCCTGGTAAACCGAGCTCCCCCTGACACAGACAAAGAGATAATTATGTTGCTTTAACAGACAGAAAAATATATTTACGTAATCAAACGTTATGATTAGCTATAGCAGGATGACAGGAAGATTAAGGGTATCATAGGAAATGTCTTTTTGGAAACTTCTCTCATTTTCCAATCTCCCAAGACCTAGACAAGAAGACAGATACCATTCTCTAGTCTTTGCATGCAATAAGGAGACCCACAGTGAATGATGGTTAGCTTAGCACAACAAATGATAGTGGATGGGCAAGTAAGCACACCTCTGTCTCGCTAGCTTAGCCTCCAGTTCCTGCAGTTACTTCCCTGTGTTTTCTGGTCCAAATATATAAGGCTCTAGATGGTGGTTTGTCCAGAAGTAATCCTCCTCATCCCCTCTTAAACTGTCGGCCATGATCAGTAGCAGCAGTTGCTTTTCTAGTCATCAACAAATGTTTTGGGTTGTTGGCCTAAGTTTGAAGTTGTTGCATGTGATACTAAAATTAAAATATCTTGCAATTTCAAATTATTTAATTATGGACACTGTATACAACTCTAATTATATTAAAACACACAAAGACCATTTTGGGGTTATACTACATTTGCCATCCACTTCCATTCATTGTGCTAAGCTAACAGCTGGTGTGAGTCTCAGCTCCTTAATGCACGCACAGAGGAGAGAATGGTATCCATCCTCTCGTCTGGCTCTGTGGAGGACTGCAAATAAAACTATTTGCCAAAAAGTTTGTGTGCTACTTTAAGAACCTCTTACCTTCTCCCCTGGAGCGCCTGGGGGCCCAGGTGGTCCAGGCGGGCCCTGGTGAAAGACCAAAAAAAAAAACAAAAAAACAAAGAGTTCTGTTTTGGTCTCCACCATCTCCTGAGAACATTTTTTGACTGCTTAGCTGCTGAATGCTTGACTATGAGCAGGAAGTGTACATTCAGTTTCTGATGCTGCTAAAAACACACACGACTACCAAATCAGAAAGGTTGTGGGTCACATGTCTGAAACAACCATCTGAAAGATGCAATACAGCTTCATACAGCTGAGGGAGGGGTGTGTTTGTCAATGAAAATTTGTCATTTTCACATAATCAAATTGTGTGTGAATGTGTTTTTGCTCCATGTTTGCCACAATGATGCAAAAACAGGCCTGTAACAATGTTCCACTCTAAGCTCGAACGTAGGCCAACACAAAACAATCCTGCAACTCTGCTGGATTTCATAATGCAGGTTTGATATTAAACAAAGCTGAGGTCTTCTTTCATGTGCTCACGAACTCGGGGCAACTTTAACAGCACTGAAAGAGATTTACACTACAAGAAACCTATCATTTCTCATTTGCAGGATGCGACTTTTGGACAAGAGAAGGAAAAACATATTCAAGACTGAAACACTAACAACGAATAAAGACATCCTATTGCATTTTGCATGCTGGTTGATGAGTGGCAGCTCCTTTAAAATCTCTCCATCTCTACAAGCTTACACTTTTAACTTCTACCTCTGAAGTACTCGGCCATCTTGAAGTAATAAAAAGGGAAATCATGTTGCCTCCCGGAGGTGCACATGCTGTCCTCTCTCCCTTTTTTCAATTTCTAACCTTTTGTTTGCCCTCCATTAGCACCATGGAAACTAATAAATGTTTACAAACAAGGATCAGAACTGAGTTATTCCATCAGTGCAAACTGAAGGCTATTCATGCAAATAATTATACAAAGAGGCATAAAATGATTGTTGGTAACAAACAATTTCAGCATGAAGATTCATCATCTAAAATTAGGCCGCACATGAAACCAATAGAGTTTTTCACACGAACAAGCGAATGGATCATAACACACATTGGGTGGGCAATGATCATCCCCTGTCCTGTGGTAGAACTCTAGCTGCGTTTGTGATTTGATGCCAACTGATCCTCCTCAGCGAGACGCCTCTGATAACATCTCAGGTTCATGTTTTTAGCGGCTTCTTTGTAACCGTCTCACGCTGCTCGTCAGCAGGAGCCTGCCTCAGACCAGGGCCAGAGGGACCTGGCTCATAGTAGTTTTTAATCAAATACACACTCCACTACTGAGATAGCCATCTGTTATTAGCATGTAGCACGGTACATGTTGGAATCAAAGCGTCTTGCGGTTGCAGAGAGGTTATGAGTATTTCCTCTCTGAAGCATTCCCCTTGTGCATCAACTGAGTAACGTGGAAAAACACAAATACAAAGACAAGAAAAACCCACATGCTACTCAATAGCAAAGTCAAAGCCATGTATATTGTTAAGCACACTGGATACATAGTGTGAATACACACCCAAAACAATATGACAAAGGCTGTTGATGTTTCTGCATGATTAAGCATGCCTCTTTCGTCGACATGTTATCTGACAGAACAGTGCAGCTGCCTTGTATTTGGGGCACTAAAGTTATTTATAGTGTGGCTTCAGGGGTGACATTTAATACATCTAAAATGAGACTTTATGGGTCGAGGGCATCTTCAAAACCATCAGGTGGCACATATATATACGTCTGAGGGAGTAAGTGCATTATCATATGTATTATATTGTGGGTGTTAGTTACTGCTCACGCCACCAGAAACATGCAGAAACAACTGTAGATTACCGAAACACTGATGGTGTGGATGGCCTGTCAAGAAGAAACGGCAACATGTTCAGTTTTGGATTTGTTTCTCACCATTTCTGGTCCTCTTGAATAAACATCTGATATCAAAATGGTTCTATATCACTCACCTGGAAAGCATCTAGAAGCTTCCCATTGAAGTCAATGATGTCTGAGGAGCCTGGGGTGCCTTTCTCACCAGGATAACCCTGAAATGCACACGCGCACAAACACAATGAAATGTAATCAAACTGCAAGTGTTCAGTTAAACAAATCAATGGTTACAGAGTTAACCCATTAGGGGACACACATACCATGGGTCCCTGTGGGCCGATTTCTCCTGTTGTACCTTTATCTCCCTATATAATGATATGATGAGTTATATATGCTCTGACATCAAGTTGATTGTTAAATGTTTAGTTTTATGTCTTACCTTTAATCCTGGGAGTCCATCCATGCCTCTTTCTCCTTTTTCTCCAGTACCTGGCTCGCCCTTTTCACAATAATACACAATAAACATGTAATACCAGTGTAATAAGCACGGAAGACTTTAGAACTGAGTAATAAAGCTTACCTTTGCCCCCTGTTGACCCTGCGATCCCGGGAATCCAGGCTCACCATCTTCTCCCTGTTAGTTCATGAGTCAATAATAGTCAGAGGTGCTAACCCATACCAAAGAGAAAGAAACATTTACATCAAGCTAAATAATCCATGAAGAATCTTACCGGCTTGCCAGGCAATCCCTGAGGGCCCTGAAGCAGGAACATATTTGGTTACTGGTCAGGATAAATTAAAACAATATGAAATGAGTTAAAATGCTTTGAATAATAATATGGATCTGAATGATATTCACCTCAACACCATCTCGACCTGGAAAACCCTGAGGCAGACACAGAGGAACATTAGTGACGTATTTAAATCAAGGAGACTGAGATAGAGTGGCCACTAGATGTCAGTATTCAATCATCAGGAGAGATACAGTTTCAGAGGCATTCTTCCATACGGAGCCTGAGGCGATGACTGACTGGTTTGATGGGTATTAAAAAGAGAACGCTCTGCTCTCGATTGATACTCCACGGCCTTCACCAGATGTCACGCCAGCTTATGGGAGATTTTGGACTGACAGAATTCTCTACATTCATCAAAACACCACATGTGAGAATATCTTATCATTTCATCATGACTATACGGAGGCTCTTCGTAGCTCCCCAAAAACACACTTAACATTGTATTTTAAATTAATTTGTTACCCACCTGTGTTTAAAAAAAACACAGGTGGATGTGCACACTGAGCAACATCTGTTATGAAGTCATCCATGGTAGAGACAGCTTAGTAGTTTCTTACAAGCCCCCAAAACTCTCTCTCTCTCTCTCTCTCTCGCTCTCTCTCTCTCTCTCTCACACACACACACACACGCACACACACAGCAATCAAGTAGTTGTGTTTACTTTATAAGTCAACGCACTTTAATAAATGCCGTATTATAAAGTGGAGGTCGTAGCCTTGGGCTCTACACTCATATTTTAGAATAATGAGCAGAGGCTACTTCGATGCTTCCCAGCTGTTTTCTTCCTGCTGCTCTCTGTCAGCACATACAAACCTCGGTCCTGAACCCCCTTCTGCTGCTTCTCTCATTCTCGTCGGCAGTTGGTCCACGCAGCAGACTTTTAACCTCTCCTCACACCCCTCCTGTACCTCCTCCTCATCGTTTGATCTTTTCCTCCGCGCAGTGTGAAACAAATCCCACCATTGCAAATACATTTTTTATCCTGAGCACAGAAGCGGATGGATGAGGACCGGTTCAGATGTCAGATGTGTTTCCCACTTCACAGAAATGATGCAGGATTTATTTCCATGAGCGTACATGTTGAAATATGACAAATATTCTCCGTTCACACATCCACCACAACAGGTTCACGTAGCTTGACAGCACACTGACACGAGCTGCCGCTTCCAAGTCAGGGAGATGAATGTTGAGGTGTCATTCCTTCACTTCTTCCCAGTTTACGTATGGTGGGAGTTTTAAGGACAACAACCCACCCACCCACACACAGACAGACATGCTCAAGTTCGCAGACATCTGCCCACAACATGGAGAAGCTCTATCCGATACAAAGTCTTGTTTTGCTGTTTCGAGTTTTGTGATGCCTTTAATCAACTTGGAGAATATATTTGATATTGACTAGGTTATGAAATGAGCCCCCTCTCTCGTACTCGTCTGTTTATAGTCATGTCCTGGGCTGGATTTCTCTTTTGTCAGTTCTGCATAAGCTCTCAAGCACCCAACATTTTTCACTTCAATCCCTTTGCTGTCCTGTGCCAGTTGAGGGTAACGAAGTATTCATTTGTTCGCTTGAATAAACAAAAATTACCTTCATGGTCCACCCTCTCTCTTTCTCTCTCTCTTTCTCTTCTATCCAATAGCCACATCTTTAAGCTGCAACTGTATATGAACTGAACTCTGGGAAAGTTAATTTAGAGAAACATAAACTGCCTCATGCGAGGAGGACAACTATTGTTTGGCGAGGCCGGCAAACTGCCAATGAACTCGCCGCAGTGCCATATCTGTTTCAGGGGTGCAGAGTGTCACAGTCGTGGTAGGAGGGTGGGAGAGTGGGTGCTTGTCGGGGAACTTTGTGGCTGCTGTCTTACACAAAACAGATGAGACCAGGAGTAGAGTTGCTATTCTGGGAACTTTAGGTAAGCCACAGCTCACTGGCAAACCCAGAAGAATGACAATATGGGTTCACAGCAATTGCCTTTCCCCCCTCAAAACATCAATATACAGTAAGTGCTCATTCACACACACACACACACACACACACACACACACACACACACACACACACACACACACACACACACACACACACACACACACACACACAACACCATTTGCAATCCCTCAAATTCCCTGGTTGAACCCCACCAGGTCAAAATATTTGGGGTGAGAACAGCAGACTCGAATGACTGACGGGTTCTAAAGGCTCATTTATGCTCCCTTTATATACAGCAATAAATATGTCCATGTCAAACAATGTAACCCACACTGGTCCTCTATGACTCTATTATTTAGGCATGGATGTCTACTAGGGCAGTTCAGAGTCCAACATTTATGACAACAGCAAACATGCCGACAGTGGAGGAGATATTGATTACGGACCTGTTGAGAAAGCGGCACAAGACGCAGCCTTGCATACAGCGGTGGTCTGTGAGGCCATTAAATATATCGCAAGACCTGAGTGGAGAATTTTCATGACCTGATCCTGCTCCTATGATTGACTTTAACTCCTCTGTCCGTATCTATGAGCTTTCAATAAACATGCAATAATACAAATGAATGCAAGGTATGGACAGAAGGTATCTGTAATGCTGAGGAGGACTGAGCTTCAAGAGGAGTGTGAGTGTGTGTGTGTGTGTGTGTGTGTGTGTGTGTGTGTGTGTGTGTGTGTGTGTGTGTGTGTGTGTGTGTGTGTGTGTATGGATCGTGGAAGGAAGGGTCTTACCGGCTCTCCAGCTGGACCCCGAGGCCCGTCCTTGCCGGTGTTCCCAGGGGGACCTCTGGGACCTGGGGGACCTGGGGGGCCAGGAGGACCAGCGGGTCCAGCCTGGCCTTGGTCACCCTGATGAGAAAAACAGAGGAATAAGAAATGGAAAGACAAAAGAAAAAATAACATATTGCATATACAGATGCAAAAAAATATATCTACAAAATACAGTCAGGTGAAAGAACTGGCAGAAACTTGCAGCTAGACAATGTGTTTGTCAACCAAACAGGACTGTCAGGGACTGTTCCAGTCTACCGATGAGACCTCATTTATTCCAACCATTGATCCTACACATGCATTAATGGAATTTTGGCCATTTTGGAGTATCAAAAACAAACGTCTAAGTAGATGTGACAAACTGTTGGCAAATAACTGCCTTTTAACACATCCAGCACATATGGTCTTTATATGCACTGAAGGCCAATATTCACTCTCTCTATTTAGTTCCTTTTTTGGTCTTGAAATAGCCTTGAGGGAAGTATAATGTTGTTTAATGACTAAATTCTCCAACAGTTATACTTGTTGACTTTACCAAACCCTAAAAATGCATAGAAGATGCAGTAATTCCAATATATATATATATATATATATATATATATATATATATATATATATATATATATATATATATATATATATATATGTATGTGTGTGTGTATATACATTCATATATACACATATATATATATATACACACACATACACACATATACATACATATATATGTATGTGTGTGTATATACATTCATATATACACATATATATGTACACACATACACACACACACACACACATATATAATACATATATATAAGATGGAGTTTAGCTTTGGTTCTTAAAGATACATCCATCCATGCAGACACATGCATTGACACATGAGAAGCTATCAAATTGAGAAAACTTTTGCCTGCATTTTCATCCGTGTCTCAAAAAAACAAAACAAAACAGTGGCCAAATATTGTCGAAACATTCATCTTTAGAGTCACATTTTACTGGGGGCATTTAATTCAATGGAAATAATTTCACGTCACCCTGAGGAGCTATTCCACGAACGCTATCCTCATGCTTGCTCTAACAGAAACAAGGAATACCCTTGAAGTCTTAATCATCACCTAAAGGGATGCAGGACGAATGATTTCTCTACAAACACATGGTGATACTTATTTGCACCAACTCATCTCAACAGACATGGCGTGCATTATGGTTTGCTTTGCTGCGGCAAGCTGGTACAGCTGGCTCTTCTGTTAAAACGATATCGCAGAGTTCTTCAGCACATAATTCAATTAATGTTTCGGCTGAGATCAGAAACAATCACTGACAAAGAACTTCTGGCCTCCTGCAAACATGTCTTGAGTCACCCCAAGAAGTTTCTGGTTTCTAGTTCAAGATGTTTTCCTCTTTTTTGGGCTATTGTAGAACTCAGTACAAACAATGCTGTCTAATCCGTTACGTTAATTGAATTAGATAAACCAGAACAAATTGGAAAATGATGTAAAATAAGAAAAATATGCAAACATTAATCACTTAGATGCAACATTAATGAGAGATTTGGGAAAAAGGAGAAGGCAAGAGGGTCAGGGACGATGAATAAGAGAGGTTGGTTAAAGTGTTAAAAGAATACACATGCCTTAGTTACAGTCTACCTTGAGAAAACGTCTCTGAAAGCTGCTGGACTGGTCGCCAGAGAGAAAGCCGTGGTCATAACGAGGAAAGACCATCTGACATTTAAGGGGTAGTGTGAAGAACAGAAAGAGAAAAGAGGTTGGAAGGAGAGGGGGAAAAAAGATAAATGAGAAGTGAAATCAGAAAAAAAACAAAACGCGATCAACTGTTAGGATGCAGAGGAGAGAGTCCAGAAGGAGGAGAAACAGATGAGCGGTCAGCAGCTGTAAACCAGAAGAGAAACCTCAGAGGGATTATTATTCTCATCTGCCTTCAGGGATAGAGACAAATCAGCAGCCTGATGGAGAGAGGTGGCTGCTGGGAAGGTGGAGGAACAGCTCGCACAAACCTTAACGGTGAGAATCTGATTACTGTGCAGTCCTGCATATGTGCTGTAGTTAGGGGGACCCTGAAGAGAGGAGGGGGGACAGGTGAACATGTGGTTTATAGGCGCAGATGTGCACGTTCAGCATCATCAATGTATAGAAAAACATCATCTGCAAATAGTGAGATCAATTTTCATGAAACACTGAGAAACGATTGCTCCCTCTGCCCTTTCATGGATTCTATCTTAGCTCTCCCATTCAAATGTATTCAATTGCGCATGTGTGTGTTCCATTTAATAACTTCCCATTTCTCCCTCTGTGACCAAACCAAACAGAGGTGGCTTGGCTCATTTCAGCCGACAGACAGTGATGATTGTCTGTCAAGTTGAAAGGAGCCGAGTTTTCTGCCAAAGAGCTCCAAGCATGATGCTGCTGCTTTGGATGAATTCCCTCCACATGGAAAGGGGGGAAGGATGGAGAGAGGAGATGGAGTTTAGCCCTTACAGAGGAGGAGGGAGGAACAGTAGGGAGAGTAAACGGGGGAGGTACTTGTCTGCCCATGAGGTTTCCGTTAACAGTGCTGGATAGCTGTGGTTTTTCCAACACCACAAACCCCTCCTCCTCCTATTTGCCTATACAATCCCCCAACCTTGCTATCACAATCACTCCTTCTCACTAGAAATCACATATGCTCCTTAAACATCTCATAAGAGAAAGGGCTGTTTCACAGTGGGCTTCCCCTACCTCATTCTCATCAGACCTTGGGTTGATAGTAAGACAAACTGCTATTCAACCTTGAAGTTCTGTCTCACCATGGCCTCTTATAGTTGCTCTGTGGGGAGCAAAAGAATGCTTTGGCTGGGGATGAATCCCCCCATCATGCAGGGACTATAGTGGCCAGACCAACCTAAACATGCACGCACAAGCTCCTCCATACAATACAACATTATGGAGGCTGGGAAAATGGCCACCAGTTCAATTTCTGCCACGTTACACTTGACCTTCTGTGACTGGTGCTCCCACGAAATCTGATCATTTTTTAATGTCCCATATGATTGTGGTCAATTCCTGAATATGATTGATCGACAGGGAGTTAAAAGCTGACAGAGATTCCTTGCCACTTCCTGTCTGCACACATTCTCTTTGCCTCTCAAAGGGTTCAGAGGTCATAGTGGCTACAACGGTGATCCAGGCAAGGTGAGGACTGAACTTCTCCACCTCCAACCTGTAGTTACGAGTCACTGCTGATCAAAGGAAATCATATGGCCTAAATACTCCTATTTATGACAATATAAACCAAACCCAAACCTCATTCACAACTCTAGTCGTTTTAAGAGCTGAGAGTGTTTGCTTTGGACCAACCCTGAGTCTATGAACGATATACTGAGGTTATTTTTTTGAACATAGACTTATCCAAGAGCATCAAAGCTCCAAAGGCTCAGTCCAAGTACAATATTTACCATTTGGATCAACTATCTAATGCAGAATGCCACAAAATTTTAATTGCTGAACAAACTTTTACCTCAAAATCGAGAGAATAGACTGGAAAAACAAATGGCTTGTGCCTTGATAGGAATCAGGAATTCTTTTAATGTTTCTGAACCGCATCATAAATATGCTTCCGCTGGGCCACCCTGTCAAATTTACACTCCATTTGTGCTCTGCTGTAAAACAATAGCCACCCAATCTCATTCCATCCCTGTGATACACACATTCTATTTCTGATTATGACCCTGATACCACAATAAACCAAAGTGGCAGAGTGCAGGAGGCATGAAAATATACCATTAAAGATGAATATTTGTATTTTCCTTTTGATAGTGTATAAGGGAAAATTTGAGAGTTTATTAACAGGTGACCGCTAGTAAGGAAATGAGTATTTAATTCCCCCTTTCTCAAAAGCTGGGTTGTGCAATTTTTTTTTGGTCGGTTGACAAAAACACGTACAGAATTTCCTCCATTGTTCTAAAAGCTGTACACCTTCAAGTCTCTTGTTGTTCTGAGAAATTAGCAAAGCACAAGAGATGGAGGTTTGGCAAACAAAAACAGACTAAAGCTAAGATCTGAGAGAAGTTAGGTTTTTTTGTATCAGTTATATTGAAGGCATTGTGCGCACTTTTAATATGTCAAAGTTATTTGACATCTGGGTTATAAACATCTGGCACAGACATGAAAACCTAGCCTGCAAAATGATGGTAACTTTTAAATAAATAAGTCCTTCCAGTATTTATAATATGATCTCCTGCACGATGAGCTCTAGGACAAGTCCTTAACTGTTGTTGTAGCATGAATTGAACTCAACTAAACTAAACTAAAGAAGGGTTTGGTGGAAAGTGAGAGGAGACTGTCTTTCCTTGATATGTAAATATGACATTTGTGGTTGGAAATTAAATGAACAGCCAATGTCACCCATGCCAATATCTGGTGTTATGCTGCCACAAGTCGAAGATTTGGTTTTTATGGTGAGGTTTAAGTATTTCCATTGTTTTCAATATAATCATTTCACAACTCTGGTGCATATCAAGTTGTGGGGACTAGAAATATGATGTTATTATAAAACCAATGATGGCAGTTTTGTTAAATTGCATCCACTGCATTATTCATACAGACCTACTGGCCTTGTAAATGATGAAAAAGTATTTTCATAGCTGCTCTGGAAAGTTCGTGAGTTGACAAAAGTGTCATCAAAATATGCAGGGGAAAAAAAAATGATAGCAGATAAAACACCCAAATGTTCTTGGTAATTGGGAATAAGATCATGTTATATGGCCTCATTAAAGCACTAATATACAGCAGTTTACTTTTAACCGACACTTACAGGTAACAAGAATCTTCTCCTCTTTCATTCCTGTGCATATTTTCCTGCATTATATAATCTGGGCACAATCTCACGCTCGCTAGTTTTCAGGTACTTGAAGCTTCTTAAACACAAATCATGTCAAGGCAAAAAGACGCAAGAATACATTTATGAATGGAGCTAAAAATGACGCTGCTAACCATGCAAGTTAGCATTTTAGCACAATGTTTGAGGGTCCGGATGGGTCCGTCATGAGATTTCTGTTCCTCTCCGTCCCAGTTTTGTCAGGCCGTCTTGTGTTTTCTCACTTTTAGCAATCAAATCTACATAATTCTGCTTTAAGAAGGTGTAAAATTTTGAATTTCAGCTGCAGTGCCCCCCATGTGGCTTACTGAGACTACATTTCACGCACATTTATTTACTGAGTGTGCACTTTTCTGTGTCTTTGCAATTTAACATCTAAAGGGGAAATAGAAAAAGTCTACAGCAAAAATGAAAGTGGTTTGGATCTTTGTACTTAAACCCCAACGATACAAATATTAGCCTATTTCAGCAGCTGATCCCTACTTATATTTGCATGACCTGACATTATCCTCTAAATATAGTAAAACATTGAGATCTGTGGGGTACATGACTTCTTCAAAAATGCAAAATGTTCACTGTGTAAAGAACATGGGGTTTATTTTAAAAACCACACCAAAATGAAGTGGGAGATAATTATATAGATGTCATGGTGGGTGGAATGATATCACATGAAAAGACAACACTGACTACATGGACCAGATAGAGTTTGGTTCCCTTGTAATGTTAAATGAATAATAAATAATAAAAAAAAAAACACACACAGTTTGGCTGAGATGTAATGGCAGCTTTGGTGTGCTGCCACTAGTATCTGGTTTTTATGGTGAGGTTTAAGTATTTCCATTGTTTTTCATATGATTTCTCAACTCCAGCTTTGGGGATGAGGGAATCTCAAAGCTCTTAAGAGCCCAGAGCATGTTGGCGCTGTTCATATACACATTTTTATTTTACTTGAGTGTAGGTATTTATGCACATGGACCGAAACCTGACAAAACTGGTGATCAGAAGTGTTTTCACATGTTTTTCTGCTTGCGCTGTTAACCCGGTGTGAAGGAACTCCCAGTTAGCTATTCAGATGTTGAAAAACCCAAAAGACTAACAAATCCTCTCTTCCTGGACTTTGATTTCACATTTGTGATGGTCTGTTACGCTGTCTGGTCCGGGTTTGAATTTCAGTTCCTGTCCTCTCTCTATGAAGTGGGCACATGCTCCCCCGTCTCGGTCTGCTTACAGACATTCAGTTCAGGTGCACTGAAAACTGAAGAATACTGGTTGCTCTCTGGGATGCTGCATTTTGCCTTGAATGACATGCTACTCTTGATGCCTGGGAAATATTAAAATGTGTTCATGATACCGCTGTGGCTGCGGCAGATCACTGTGCATTTAGGAAGCAGGGGTTTTAAGCGATCATCACCTTCATCTTAACATTAGAAGTAGTTTTAGGAGAGAAGAAGATGGGAAAATGTCTGGAAATAGAAAGAAAACAAGCTGAAACTGTGAAACAGTCTATGCTGGTTCTATCACCTCAGTAAACCTCAGCGGAAGCTCAACAGAGTTTTGCGTTTCAAAATAAAGTTGCAACAGAACGTGTGCAAACTTCGTCTCAGTTTGATTTGTCTCACCACTGCGGTCTCCTAAAGATGACGGTTTTATGTGTTTTTAGGGTGTTTTTAATACACCTTTTACATGCTAAAATCAATTGACTTTAAGATGATGTTGCTGCATGTTATGCTAACTACCCTGCGCAACGAGATCTATAGAATTTCCTAATGTTTTGTTGCTATGAGAATAACGTTAACTCCACTGATGTCAAAAGGGCATTGGCCCTTTCTTAACTCGCAAATGTGGAATTTGTGGTTGGAAACAGGGATCAAACCGCTGTACCCTGTACTGAGGTCCAGTGTTGGTTTACGACATCCACCTCCGCTCTCAACCACCTTAGTCAGACTTACTGGCTTCATATCGAATCATCTGATTAATTCGATTGCTCTTTATTTTGGTGTATCATACGCATGCAACGATTTTGGCGTACGAATTGACCGCAATTTGAAAATGTCACATTGTGTTATTTGTACGCAGATTGAAAAGGTCGAATAGCTTCTAAAATTTTTTAAACAATTAAAAATGTCTTGTTTCATCTTGTCAGAAGAAGAAAGAAATCACGTCTTACCCTTGGCCCAGTGTCTCCCTGGTCACCCTGGGAGAAAAACAGGAAAATAACAATTGTCCGTTATTACCAGGCATGCAATGGAAAACTGCTCCCGTAGAGCAACTTTGGCAGAAACAACAGTCCTTGTGTGTAGGAAGGAAAGATCTCAAAGGTCATATTTTTTTCCCACAAATCAGCTCAGGATGTCGATATTTACGGTATAAATCATTTGATAGGCTACAATTTGAATCATCTGACTGGACGCACAAGCGAGAGCTGATGTGCTGGGGATTTTTTTGATTCTCTGCTGAGGACTTGGAGTTCATGCTCTCATCGCAAATGCTGCAAACCTCAGCACCATCCGTCACTGGCAATCCTCGCTCGTCAGACTGAAACGCTACATTGACAGACGAAGCCGGTCGCGTTGCTCTTGTGGTCGAGCTTATCTGGACAATTTTCGCTTCAGTGCAAAAAACATGGCCGCATGCACGAGCCTCGCCTGCCAACTCTTAGGGTCGCTAACGTCTTAGCCTGGGCAGAAGTTCATAGAGCGGGAAACATCTGGCTATCATCGAGATCTACGTAAGTAAGGCCTGTAAACCTGTTTAGAGGCCTGACGTGAGACTATGTGGAGACCCGTAAGCTCTTACATTACTAGATGTAATCTATGACTCGTTTGATGGGTGTGCAGTGAAAACGTGGACGGACGCTGAAGAGGACACCTGTGAAGTTGCGTGTGTGCAAATGTGAGGTAATGCACTCTCAGGAATACACACCACACACCAGCTAGTATCCCATGTCCCATGTTGACAAAATAATGATTTTTGGGTCAGTGGTTAAGGTAAGTCTGCATAGAATTAATGTGTCGATATAAAAATTCAAAGGTGACCCAAATGTCTATCCGAAGCATACCTTTTCTCCCTTGGGTCCGGCTGGTCCCTGTAGGAGAGGGGAAATTGGAGACAGTTGGTCAAGATAAACCAGTTTGAAGCAACATCATCCTATCATAGATCTTAAAAAGGAGCATACAGGTAAAGCAGGGCAGTAATGCCACTTAATGCGGCCATGCCATTGAGAGCGCTCAATCATCAGCCCTTTCTGTCGGACCCTATTTCTCAATAAGACGACCTTATGACACAAGACGGCAAATCCAGATCAGCATGATGCCCTAAGAATTCCTTTTAAGATTTCTCTTTATGAGATAAAAAAATATTTTACTGGGAGATAAAACTGGAAGTCCTTTGTTCCTCCATCTGTCTTTCTATCTGAGAGGAACTCTGGTGGTGGAATGCTACAAACACTAACGAAAAACACAGGGTCTCCAAACAGTTGCTGCATGAGAGTGTTAGACCAGTCTGAGATGGTGAGCCTCCCCTTGAACACATCTTGGAATAGGGCCCTCCTTCCATTACTTTCACCGTTTTGTTTCATTTCTGGATATAGGATTTTATCTCACAGTTGGCTTTTTATTATTTGCACTTGAGTTACTTGTTAGTTTATGACTCTTGGAAGGAAGGAGATCCAGTATGGTTCCCTCTGAACTACTGTATCTGAGGAGCACAACCTCTAGTATAGACCATCTGTCTTATTTATCGTTTATTCTGGGCCCATGGGTGAGCGAGTTCCTGAATGTTCAGAGGGGCTTCCTCCTTAGAGAGAGAACTGGAGACCTGCACCGAGTGCCTCCGAGCCCATACACCGTTACATCCAGACGCTTTCATGTCTTGTTCCTCTGGAGCATCTCTACTGGGATCAGCCTTCCTCCTCTTCACTCAGATCGGGGATATTGTTCATGGTAACACCGTCTCGGCAGCTCAGGTATCTTTCCAACTTGAACTCTGACATGACACCTCTGCACCTGTCTAATAGGAAGTCTATTTTGAGTTTTTCCACATTTTTTTTTCCCACGTTGTTGGTGGTGGGCCACTAGGTGGGCCAGTCCAAGCCTTATTTCACACATTTTCCTTCCTCTCTTTCTGCTTCTACTCAGTTCCCCCTGCCTCTAAATCTGCCATGCAATCTCCCTTGAAGCTTCTGTCTCTGTTTCCTTATGTCTCCGCTGTCTGGAAGACATTCTGGCTACAATGGAGCTCTAACTAATTGTGTTCAGGTATGGAGCTGAGGAGGGGCTCGAGTGAAGAGGACAAGCAGTTAGTTCATGAGACTATAGCCACGTTCAAAACTACTACATCCTGTGAAAGACCTTCTGAAGAGCTCCTATTGTTTTTCCAGTATCAGTACATTTGTGCGTGAGTTTGTTTGTCCACCCCCCCCTTTTTTTTCTTCCAAATTAAAAAAAAATATTTTCAATTCGAAAACTAACTTTTCTACCTCCTCTGAGGAGGCAATGTGATCAACAGTGTCGGTGACAGTCCGTCATTTGTTTCGCCAGATAACTCCAAAAGTTGCAGATAGATTTTGATGATTTGTAAAACTTTTCAACGATGTGTTCACAGATCTAACTCACAACTCTTAACACTCATTGTGTCCCCTGGTCATCATCTTTCAACAGATCAAATTTTTCTACAATTTTTGTTCTTATACTTTATTCCTTGAAGCTCACTGGTTCTTCCCTGTAATGAGCTCCGCATCACACCTGCTGAACCCAGCAGCGGACCCTCAGTAATGAGGAGAACCGTCTTAAAATTCAGACTCAGCTTGAGACTTTCACAAACAGGAAACAATGTGTTAATGGGGTTTGAGGGAGAAACTATTCAAACAGCTCCTATTATGGTGCGAGAGGTTTCCCTCTTTCAATGGGCAAAGGGGCCAGCGGCTGAGCGGCAGGTGGGCTGCTGGTGGTGGTTGGGGGTACTGTAATGACTTTTTAAAGAGCCTCTCTTGAAGGTTACAATCCTCTCCCTCGCTGCTCTGTAACCCATTCGCTCTGCTTGGCCCCCTCTCCGGGCTACACCTGGGTGTGTCCAGGAGTGTGGCCGGATCCAGATCTCAGGGAGGGAGTGATGGATGGGACGCGGAGGTGAAGTGTAAAGAGGATTTCAACCCTCGCTTTAGTTGAACCATGAGTCCCCTGAGGCCAGGAGCCCTGGAAAGACTTAAGAGGTGGAAGAAGAAACAAGATGGCTACCGACGACCACCTGTCTCACAGTCTCAGGAATCAGATGGTGTTGGAATTAAAAAAATGTAAATCAAGACAAATGTGTGACCAGTGTACCTGGCTCCCCTTCAGGCCCGGTAAACCCTGAAAGCAGAAACCAGAGTTAAAAATCAATCAATCGCGAGCTTAATGCTGAGATAGACCAGATTTTGAATTTTGGGAAAACTTACTGGTTTTCCGTCCAAACCAAGAGGACCCTGTTGGAAGACAGATAAAGATGAATCATGAAAAGATGGAACAAAGTTACAGGAAACGTGTTGAAACAGAACCTTGAACGGGAAAGTCAAATTTTGCCAATTTGTTTCTTGCTGAGAATTAGACGAAGAGCTCCATGAGCTTGCTGACGTTCTGTGTGAAATGAGACGCTCACAATCTGTTACATGACCACTCATGAAATCACAACTTCTGTCATACTTGTTTTGGTGCATATCAAATAATCAGGATAGTAAACAATGGAGATTTACTGTAGAAGTACAAGCAGATGGGATAGGATATGTTTTCAATATTGTCTATGAGGAACAAATTGGTAAAAAAAACATGCTCGAGGATACACTATGAATCATTAAATGCTGTTTTTAGTGAATCAGCCTCATATTTAGAGCACAAGTATGAAACCGGGATTGATCGTCTCATCTAAATCTCGGCAAGAAAGGAAACTTACAAAAATGTGACTTTTCCACCACAGAGTGCAGTGGAAGGGTGTGCTGAAGGAGCGGATGAAGAAACGACCCCCCTCCAACATATCATAAACTGGCTGTTATTTATTAACATTTCCTTATGTTTGACTCCATATCTCTCAGGAAACAATATAGATTATCTAAACTCTGAAAAGTGGATTTGGCAAGACAAATGTATGAGGTCTATAAACAGCACAGAAACAGCTGGAAAAGTTGGGGTAAAAAAAAAAGAAGAATATGAGAAAGGAAGAAAGTAATTTTTAATTTATTATGTATATCCTGCCCCATTTATCTATATGTGTGTGTGTGTGTGTGTGTGTGTGTGTGTGTGTGTGTGTGTGTGTGTGTGATATTAAGATGTATCCAGGTGGTTGTGGTTTATAATTATTCTGAGACTTAAATTGTGGTTGTCTAACATTATAGACTGTGAGTGGATCTGATCCAGCTGTATTAAATCACACAAATATCCCACATGTAGAGAGTGTGAGTGTGTGTGTGTGTGTGTGTGTGTGTGTGTGAGAGAGAAATAATCCAGCAGGCAGTTAAGTACCTTGTAAGTCCCTGTCCAACCTCACCCAAGTGCAGAAACAGCAGTTGAAGTTGTTCACTTTGTTTACCTTAATAAAAACATCCTAGCAGTCATTGAACTCCCGCTGCAAAGCAACAGTCAGTTCAAAGGCACCAAACTTTAGTTCCCCACTTAAAGACGGAGGAACAGTTGGATCAAACTTTCCAAAAACACTTAAATGTGATGTATGTGGTGAAGGCTAATGTTGACTTCCTCCCCTAACGACCGTACTCCATGTTAAGCTAACAGTTTTTACAGGGTCTCTCGAGTCGCGGGTTGCTCAACACTTCACGGTCCTGGTGGCTCTGCAAATTAAGCACCATCATCTTTAGCCTCACAGAAGTTAGGTTTCTCTCCTTGTTCTCATAGCTACTTTATAACAGACCCCTGGGTGCTATTAGAGCTGGGGTCTCATGGTGAGAACCTACCACAGTGTCATCACACCCTGCTTAGATGGATAGACGGGCGATTCGAAAGGATGAAGGGAAGAGGAGACGAGGGATGGGGGAGTAATAGTCTTCAGTCTCCTGTCTCGACAGAAAGGCTGTAAACTTTGTCTAAAAATGTAAGTGGTTAGTGTGTCTATGGAGATTTATTAAAAATAAAATATGGAGAAAAGCTTTAAAGACTCCTGATGTCTTTTTGATTCAGGGTTCCTCGTGAGAGCAGCAGAGACACGGGCGGAACAAATGACTGGCAGCAAACTGGACACCAATATTTTCACCGTGACTGTTGTAGAAGAGCCTGGATGTAAATCTCACCGTCACTCACTGCTTCACACAGTACAAGACATGTTACTGTTTCATCGCTTTATTAAAAGCAACATGCTCTGTTTGTCATGTCACTTGTGCGACTGTGAGAAACTGAATGAGCCAATAAAGTCCCAGTGAGTTTTCTCTGGGGTCTGAATCTGCATCTGGGAGTGTTTATCCCCCCCGCTCCTTCACGACTCATCACGATGAGTAGACGAGGTGTACATGATGAGGTCAACGGCTGCTGTTGAGCAAAAAAGAAAAAAAAAAAAAATTGACTGATTTATGGCTGCTAACAAGGCAAACAGTGGCCTGTGAACTGCAGGTACTATTACTCTGTGTGTGTGTGTGTGTGTGTGTGTGTGTGTGTGTGTGTGTGTGTGTGTGTCCACTTTAGTGGGGGCATGAGTGAATGTGTTGCTTCATTTCCACATCTGTGTGTGTGTATGTGTAAGAGAAAAAGAAGTTCTTCTCTTTAATAAAATCCTGTATCTAATGTATGGCAGCTGGCAGTTTGCACAGTAGTATAAAGTAACTTCCTACCTTACTTACTGGACTACCATATGAATCCAGTGTGGCATTAAAAAAACCTGGAGCAATAACTCATCTCCGACTGATAATAAAAGGCATTAAAATATATGAGCCTTACTAAAATTAACTCGCGGATTCAAGGGAAATTGAATCAAAGCCGAGAGCTGAATGGTCAGACAAGCTTTTATATGAATAAAAACATGAAAACCAAGGGAATTGGGGTTTTGATGTGTGGCCCATTCTGCATTGTTATACTCTACTTACTGTGTGGTGCAAACCTACAAAACTGTCTACGAGGCAGGAGAAAGAGCTGGAATTCAAATAAAATAGAAATAGGGGTGAAGAGAAAGACCGAAACCCCCTCATCTCACACCACAAATAAAAGGAGGGAAGACGAATGGAGAAAAACTGGGACCTTAATGTTAAGAAAAAGTCCTACCATCCAAACCTCAAATGAATGGAGGGGAAAATGAAATAATGACTTTGTATGTGTGTGTGTGTGTGTGTGTGTGTGTGTGCATCAGCATCTTGTCCTGCAGCGTCTTTCATCAGATAAAAGAAAAACGTTTTAGTCAGCATTCCCAACAATTATATGGCTTTTAAACACATCCCTGGAAAGAGGTGGGCCTGCAGGAGGGTCTATGACTACGTTTGTCTGTCTGTGTGTGAATGTGTGTGTGTGTGTGTGTGTGTGTGTGTGTGTGTCTCCCAATGAAAACAGTGTGAGGGGTGTCTTTATACTGCTTCCCTGCGGTGCAGACTCACAATTAGCTGGTGGGGTGTAATTGTGGAGGATGCGGCTTGATAAATTGGTGTCTGCCCATCAGAGCAAATGTCTAAGCTATAGAGGCACACATAATTACGAGTCACACACATTTAGGGTGACACCAACGCACCAAACCGATGTCTTGTGTCATGCAGACAAGCCACTGACTTGCGCTAAGACACGCCGCAGGACCACAAACGCTCACTGACGGCTTGGTGTGTAAGGGGCTCAACAAGTTTCCTCTAATTTCATTAACTTTTCCTCCCCAGTTCTTCTCATGTTGCCGTAGGAACAAATCTGTACTCTCTGTCAAGGATGCATGAGCATAATTTTGTTATACATGACATTTGCTTCTTAAAAAGTGTCTGCATCCAGAACCAAAGAGCAGACGAAAGCATACCAGAGTGTCCTGGACACCAAATTACTGACATGTTGTTGGGTGTCTGTCTGGCTTTAATCTGCACTCAGTGGCCTGGAAGGCTGAACAATGGAGGCCGTGGCCTGTTTCTGCTGAGCGAGGTCCGCTTTCTGTCACAGACTGGCACTCTTCTATAAACACACTCGAGCGGCTGGGCAGGCTGGTGTGTCTGTGGGTGTGTTTAACTCTGCTGCGCTGTTCTAGTTGTTTGACAGTGGTAAGGCTCTTTTCCGAAACTCAAACCTCTCAGCAGTGATTTGTTAGAGAGAGGGGTTACGTTAGGAGAAAAAAAAGACACGCACGCACGCACGCACGCACGCACGCACGCACGCACGCACAAGAATCAAACACACCACATGTCATTAAAACTGTTATTTTTCATGTTACTGATGCTGGTGCTGCGTTAGGTTGATGAAGTTTTTGAATGTAAGAAATTATCACCTGAATGCACTACATACACAAAGACACAGACACACACACACACAGACACACACACACACAGAGACACACACACACACACACACACACACACACACACACACAGCTAAATCTCTGGATGCAACTTTCCGAATTCCAGAATTTTATGAAAAGACTGGGAGTATATACTAACAGACTGAATAACTGAAAAATCTGACCGTGCCAGATTAGGAATCACATTAATCATGACTTGTCAATCCAACTGAAGTGGAACCAAACACACCAAAAAAGAGAAAAAACACATTTGGATGAAGTGTTTGTGTGGGTGCACGTGGGGGGGGGGACTTTTTTTGGTAACGTTACATACTTGGCAGGTATGCATTGTCATTTGGGTCGGAGTCAAAACTGCGTCTGGGTTCTCCTTGAAAACTTGTTTGCTGCGCTCCATTGCTCCCACATCAGGAGGACTCTGCCCTCCACACACACTCACTCATTCTGAACCAAGCTGCCCAAACTACTGCAGACTAGGACCGAGTCACACCATCATGAATCCCGTCGTGTATCGCCTTCTTCATATGAACTTTATTATGCTCATAATGTTAAATTATGTGTTAATGTGTGTGCAGCGCCTCCGCCGTGATATTTTAAAACAGCCACATTAACAGTGCTGGACAGTCATCAGGCTGTTTTCTTAAACAGTGGAAAAATACAGGCAGAAATCTCGCTGGCACAAGTCTTACCACTTTTTACAAAAAAAAAAGAAAAGAAAAAAAGAAACCCCAACTTGTTTGATTTGTGTTGATGCGCGCCCCTGTGAGTAGTAAAGAGAGGTTACCTGTGTGAAAACATCTCACACAGACACACTCACGCAGACGTCTGACCACTGGCCTTTGTTGCAGAGATATAAATATATTAACATATATATAAACTACGGGTGGTTGGATGCAGTTCACACACAGTTCTGCACATATGGACGCATCATACACATACAACCGCTGCTACTCAGTGCTTCTCTTTAAGCTTCGGTGTTTGAAACCTGAATCAGCGGTGTAACTGTAAAATGAAAGAGTGTAAATCTTATGATTAATCTGCTGTTGTTGTTGTTTCACTGTAACTTCATACACACGCAGCTGCCGATGCGCATCGCAACAGGAAACTGTCTCCTAGACTTAGCAAACAGAGCTCTCAAAGTCATAATGCTGATTTATCTGTGTAATCATGAAGCTGTAAGGATTGATTTCATTATGCTAACTGGACTGGGAAGGATTACTCAGATTAGGGAGCTTTAAAGCAATAGATTACATCACTCGATTAAGTTTTAAAGTTAAAAAAAACCCCAACAACAACAACCCTAAAATGTGCCAAACCTTTGGGATTTCTAATTCAGACAGTGACATAGATGAATAGAGTCACAGGCAAACAAACAAAAGTTTTACTTGGAGCTCCACCTGTGTGTAATTAGCAGCAGGCATTTCCCGTCAGGAGGGCTGCAGTGCCAGGCAGACTGGGAATCAGACTGGGAGAAAACCCCATGGGGAATAAACTTCCCAAAAATTCCCACTGAGACAACATTCGGAACAACACGGATAAGAACACAACACCATGGAACTACTATGTTCAGCCGAGCGTGGCAACCAGACGGTGGGGGTCACATGATGGCAGGATGGGGGTGTCTGACAGAGCCCGCACATGCTAATATAACATAATAGCTGCTAGTGAGTTGCGACATGAATCAATATGCTCACAAAACTTTAGTGTTGAGGGTGTGTCTGTATTATGTGATGCCACTGTGATGCTGATGATGATGAAGCCACAAATCAGCTACAGAGACATGAGCTGTTTTTTCTCAGCAGGGCTGAAAAAGTCAATCTGACCACTAGAGGTCGCTGTATCTCTGGAGGAGGCAGGAATCGGCTCAGTGCAAATCAGTGTTCTGCTTTGCATTCAGTGGTTGTGGATATAGAAAATTATATTATTCAAACATTATTAAACTCCATTTCACAGCTGAAGGGAAGGATTTGTGCCGCTGGATGAATGTTTCACATTGTCATTGGTCCAGTTTGTGTTCCAGTGGTTTATATTTACTGATGCATTAACACGATTGCCTCGAAATATTCCCCTCTCATCATTTCTTGATATAACTTTCTTTATATACCTTTCATTTGCTCAAATGCGTGTAGTTTTAATGTTTATCTGGGTGTCTTTGTATTCAAACTGTACGTCCTGGGGCAGGATTGGTCATTAGTGAAGAGCAAAGGTCATATGAAGAAGCAAGAAAAAAAAAAGGCAATGATTCATGTAAAACTGATCTCAAGAAGAAAAAAAGTCAAATCTGCAGGAAAAGTTTGGAATAAATAGATAGAATAACAAGTAGCAAGAGTAGGACATGATTGGGTCAATGAAAGAGTGACAGGATATAAAACAAATCCAATTTACCGGGTATCCATCCCGTCCAGCCTTGCCCTGGTGAGGTTAGAGATTAAAGCATGAAGCATGGAGACAGGTTAGAGTAGAAACCAACAGCAGCACACAACACGCTAACTTGTTTGGTGATCATGTGACCTACCATGCGAGCTCTCGATTACACATATTTAGAAATATAATTTACTCAATATGGAGTTTAGATCTATTTTGCATCCTATCTAATCTGTTTGACACTTTTATTCACAAAAATGAGTCACACTGAATTTATGCGTTTAAGTTCAAAGCATTTCTGGTCTTCAATTGAGAAGTGAGTTGCCTTTACGATCATTTAAAATGTTTTCAGCCCATTTCTGACTCTGATATCAGACATGATTCACATCGTGACCACAAGTATTAAAACTGTATCCCATGCAAACCTGAAGGCAGCGGTTAGTCTCCAGTTAGTACGTGTCGATGTGTGTTTTATCTGTGTGTTTGTGAATGTCAAGAGGAGTTATGGCCCAACAGTGGAGAATGACTCCATGCTAATAAGTCACTGCTCTAACCATCACTACTGCACACACACGCACGCAGGCACCCACGCTCGCTCGCTCGCTCGCTCTCCCTCTCTTTTTCTCTCTCATGTGCAGACGTACACACACTTTCCTAGGTGGTCCGTTTATTGCTGCATTCTGTGGGTGCACATGTGTGACAGTTTGTCAGTCAGCGTGTTCGTGTTTTACTGCTTCACAAGAAAAACACGTTTTTTTGGGGTTCTTGCTTTTTAGAGTGTAATGTACTGAACAGCTGAGATGGAAAGCAATGAAGTACAAATAATTTGCTATTGTATTTATATGGAGTTCTCAGGTATGTCTACCTGGATTTACTCATTGGACTGAAATTGATAGTTATATATAGATTATATATATAGATATATGGATGATATTATATATTATTCTTTAGTATTGTATTGTATTTGTATGAGATTAGACATGAATAAAAATGCAGTAGTGTGTTAAACCTTCATCTTGCCAAATAGTGACCCCGTATTGATTTATGTGATTTTAGGAGAAAAGCCATTTACAACTGTTAATTAATGGTTTGTGAAGCCTGTACAATGCAGTTAATAACGACTTGAATCATCAATTAATCCCTTACAAGGGAAGATTTACTGTAAATGTGACATAAGGTTCAATTAGTTTTGGAAAAAGATGAATCCGTTCTTTCCCCCCACAACACTTCTACTCATGTAAAAAAAAAAGAAGTGTGTACTCCGTCAACCTCTGCTGAGTGGCGCTACAGTGTGTGTGAGTATAAAAACATGTTTAATGTCAAACACAGTCATGCTGAATACAATAAATTGAACTTAATACTACCTGGATGACATGGAATTGTACTTACAGGAGGTCCTGCAACAGAAAAAGAGAAAACAGACGTTAGAGAACGAGATCTGTGCATCCCTATTGAAGAATAAACTCAACATGTGTGAATTATGTCACCTGCTGGTGTGAATGACATATTGACATTCATAATACATTTTCTCCAAGCAAAAAACCAAAAATTGCACATGCGATGCGGTTTGTTAGATGGTGGCTGTAATTAGCCACCTAAATAGGCCACAGAACAAGCTCATTAGAGCTGCTGCCAAAGGAGTTTGTGGTGAACCAGTCATGATAAACAGGCTTTGGTACACTGGGTCACGTTTTGCAGCGGGATATGAAGTCATGTCAGGACTTGGCTTTCGAAGACAATCTGGGTGTGTTAAACAGAAGACTAAGAGAGAGTGAAAAGGTTCGGTTGGCAAACTGTGTGTTCCTTTCAAAGTATAAATAAGATGTCTGGAATATATCTGCAGGGCAAACCTTCAGATCTAAATGAAACGCTCTGATTTTGAGCTGCAAAACATACATTCTGTTTTTCATAGTGTGCCTAACCAAAACCAACAGTGGCAATCAAAAGACCCCTTGTTCTTAGTGGTCATGGTTGTGTTAAAAAAAACAGGAGGGCCCTAATAAATCATATATAATATTGAGCCATTAAAAGCTTTTATAATCGCGTTCATATTTATCATGAAATCATCACGACCCAGATGAATATGACCGTTAACACAATCTTTTCCCTTGTAGATGTGATACATCCACGGATGGATGCAGCGCATCTACATAAGGTCAATAGATTGAAAGCAGACTCTCTCTGGGGACAAGGCCGGCACTTGTGGTGTTCTGTTACTTAAACACAAAACTCCTTCAAAAAAAAAAAAAAAAAAATCTACATTCACCTTGATGTTTTCTCAAGGGAGCGGGCCGCTTTGGGACAAGACGAGGAGGAAAAGCATTAAAAAAAAATGCAGGTGGCGAGAGCATGAAGGTGCCATGAGAAGAAGAAGAGGAGGCGAGAGGTGTTGGGGTTTATGAGGCATGGAGACCAAGTCAATTAAGTCTAGCTGTGTCTAGACGCTGGGACAAGGACCTCCTGGGCCAGACAGTTGGGTAAACAAACTAACACTGGCACTAACAGCAGTCTGAGACATTGAACTTGAGTGTGGAGGCTAACAAGAAGGGAAAAAAGACAGGAAAGGAAGAAGGCAAGAGGTAGAATGAAGAAATAAACAGGGAAAGCGAACAAGGAACTGACCAAACAACGAGAAAATGTTGAGGGTTGACGCAAGAGACAAGGGAGGTTGTTAACTACTCCACCCTGATGGGAGGAAACTAAACAAGTAGACAGCAAAGCTAAACAGAAACACCCTTTCAGATACAGACCGTCCTGTGACGAATAATGGGACAGCAAGGAGAGAATGTCACGATTCCTCTATAGAATAGAAGTTCCAGGTGTTTTAAAAACTGAGATGCAGGTGAGAGACGAGTCAAGAAAACTAGCCAGGTGAATATTAGGACCGCCACTCAGGAGGTCATGTTTTTGCTGTGGTCCGTCCGTTGATCTTTCTGTAACTGAATTTCTTGAAATTCAGAAAAACATTTCGTTTTTGGAGCCAATGTGAATAAAACGGTAGATAGATCCAGGATTGAGAAAATGAAACAAAACACCTTTTTTCACAATTTTGCAGCTTTCCATCAATTTCTTGGAAACTACCAGATCATAATAAATACAGACACGTCTGATGAAAAATTCAAACCAAACAGCAGGCAGATTTTTTGCTTCAAAATATGATTTTTTTCTAGGGAGGTCATTTGTTACATCGGCCAATGGACACAGAGTTGATGTTTTTTTTTGTCCATTAGCGGGAAAACTCCAAATGTTGTGGATGGATTTTGATCAAATTTGATTAAACACAGCTTGCAGAGCACTCTATTAAATATTGGAATTGATGCGGATCTGATGTGCCCCCTAGTTCCAACCAAGGAAAAGTGGTGTTCACTTAGTCTGAGCCAAAAGCAGAACTCCTCACTGACAAAGATCTCTAGTCTGGTCTTAAGTTGGGAGTGGATGAATATTGTGTTTTGTCTATTCTTGCTCCAGAACCCTCAGAGAGTTTATACCTCCACCAGAGCCTCCTGCTGACAGACAAGCGCTTGCAGACTAAAGATAAACTTATCCTAACTTAATGTCAAAAAGAAAAAGAAAAACAAACTGAAGTTTTCTGCTTTGTCAAACAAATCCACCCCGAAATTTAATGGGCCTTTTCACCAAATTGGGTGACAATCTGCCCCCCCCCCCCCCCCCATTATTTGTAATAAAAAAAAAATCTTAGCGTGGTGAATATTCACTTAGTCAACATCTTCGTCTCATCTCCTAAACATCCACAACAATGAATCACCACCAGACTGGATGTGACACATTTCCTGCACAACAGCAGCAGGGTTTGACATTTAAAAAAAGAAAAAAAATTGTCTCATCTTTTCTGAAATCAACACTTAATAAATACAGTTGGAAATAAAAGTGACTCACACCTCCGCTCTATCTGTCGTGCCAAACTTTAGTGGAATACAAGTTGTGTCTCTGCAATGTTCTGCCGTGTTTTGTGGTCTGAGTGATGGTGGGTACTGATGCTGGTCTCATTAGGTCTGTACCAGGGCAGCTGCTGCCGCTCACTGAGAACCACTGACATCTGGGCGAGGTTAGTGCACATCCACGTGGCCCAAGTTAGCACTGACTCACGGGTCACTGCCTACACCAGACTGAGCCCATCACCAAACCCGGAATCTAATGTTTTTTTGGACTGAGATAGAAAGCAAAAGAGAGAGATGAAGACGGGGAAGTAAATCTGGAGAAGAGTGAGTGAGTGAGCGAGAGAGAGCGAAAGAGAAGAAATAAACAAAGCAGGTGGTGGGTGTCACTTACCGGGTTCTCCTCTTCTTCCCATCCTTCCACGCTTTCCTGGAGGCCCTGTGAAAACACACAGATGGAGCAATAAATTCCCCAAATCAGCACTGCATGGTTGAGTACAGGACAACTGAGCATCGCTGGCTGTGTCACTGCTGGTGGTCGTGTGTTGTCTGGCGGCGAGCGTGTATTCGCTGGCACGGACAAAACCACAATGTTGGTCTGGCGTCATTGCGATTGCTTGAAATGAAAGTGATACTAAAAATCCCATCCATCCATCCATTTTCTACCGCTTATCCTGTTAAAGGTCGCAGGGGGGCTGGAGCCTATCCCAGCAGCCTTCAGGCGAGAGGCGGGGTTCACCCTGGACGGGTCGTACGAAAGATCCCATTAGAAGCAAACACGAACTGATCAAGCTGGACCGTCAAGGGCTGATCTCATGACCTTCATCCCTACAGAGATGCAGCAGGAGAGGTGCAACGTAGACCCACGTAGAACTGTACCCCTCACGTGGCTACAAGACCGACTTGGATACCATGGAATGATTCATCACATGAATCATTTCTCCATCGCTGCTAATTTCCATCAGAATCTGTTAATTTAACAGGGTTGCTCACAAGAGATCTGGAAAGAACACGTTCCTCCCCTGCTTTCTGTGGAACACCTCACTTCTCCTCCCTCCCACAGCTCTGCTCTTGTTATGAAATAGGAACCATACTGGGTAGAGTTCCTGATGTTAAGTGGTTATGGCTGCAGACATTATTGTCATTACTGGACGTACTGTAGCGGTCTAATCACTTCCTGACTCTGCCAGCCTTTTCAGTGAGAGCTCAAACATGTCTACCTTTCATCCTTCTTGCTCTCTTTTAAGCAGAAGCAATATGCTATTAATGACTCTGGAATAGAATAATGAAAAAAAGAGCTCATGTTCATGTCTGTGTGCCACTGAAGGGAAACTAAGCCTGTTTTATTTGACTCCATTTACCCTCATGGAAGACCGTGTTGCCAAGTCAGATGGAGGAAAAAAGTACAGCTGTTGGTCCATTTGCTCATTTAAAATTGATGCTTGAAATCCATCTTTGTTTAAAATCGAATCATTTAACACATTTACACTTCTAAGATGCCAGCTAACGACACAGGCGTGCACGTGCACGCGCACACACACACACACACACACACACACACACACACACACACACACACACACACACTGCCAGGCCAGCTACAGCATTTATAGTCTCTATATTCTATAGTTGACTCAGCTCCCGTAGCCATAAACAGCAACCGGAGTTATTTTTTGTGAGCTGAGGCTGGGGTGTGTGAGTGTGTATGTGTGTGTGTGTGTGTGTGTGTGTGTGTGTGGGGGGGTCGTAACGGCAAGGAATGTGTGAGGAAGTGGTGAGATACGTGGAAAAGGACAATTTGGGAGACTAATTACATGGCGACGTGTTAGGATAGATGGATGTAAGTGGGAAAACTTGTAAACATGATCACGGCCCTTTAATTTACAGGATCTGGGTCGCCAGGGGCCACACCTGCTCTAACTTTTTAAGAGACATAAACGTCGATCATTCACTGCCAATCACTGCAGGAGCAAGAGTCAAAATGTAGGGTGGAGCTTTGGATTTGATGATGAAGATGGTGACGATGATGATGATGATACAGGGTTGGAAAGCAGGTGTTGTCTGTATGTGTGGGTGTGGAAGTACTTCTGATTCCTTTTCCAGGTGTGAGACAAACAAATATTGATAAACACACCCACACACACACACACACGCACACACACGCACGTGATTTCTTGTTTCCCTGTGATATACTGGGGTCAGAAAATATAACACCAAAGAACTAGAGCTGATGAGACACAGCGAGAGATCACGCTTTACCTTTGTCTCTCAGAAGAGGAAGATGAGTCTGATTTACTGTTGGGTTGATGGCGAGTTCATGGATCTCTGCCAAGAACCACACACACACACACACACACACACACACACACACACACACACTCTTCCTCTGATCTGCCTGTTTGCCGCCTTTGATTTGGCTACTGAGAGATTTCTCACAAACAATATAATTCCAGGGAACAGGATCGGAGGAGCTCGACTTCCCCCACGCACTCTCTCGCTTCTTTTAGACCCAGTTTTGTTTAACCTCACAACTGGGAGCAATAAAGAGCCAAATGAAAATGGCAGAATCTGATTCCATCTGCTTCCACCCACCCACTCTATCCTCCTGCTGCAGCAGGAGAAAATGTAATTTCACTGGAAAGGGAAAGGTGTTAGTAGGGAAGGTCAACCTGGTGTCTCTGCAGCGACTTACTTCTCACTGGAGGATTAAAGCAAAAAATAAAAAATCCCAGAAGCAGATTTTCTTTAGATTGTTATTTCACACATCTGACAAACAGAAGAAACAAAAAGTTACCAACACTAAAAGAAAACATGCTTCATGTGTAAAATGACTGAGGTGTCTTACTATTTGTCTGAATCAATCTGCTCATTATAAAACCTTGAAACTGTTGAAGCAACTCTTAGGATTGCCTTCTTTCCGTCTCTAAATGGTGACAGATGTTTAGCCACTTTGTCTGAAACAGCACAACCGTCTCCTGATCTGTCATCACCCCCCCCAAACACACCCTCCACCCCGCACGTTTGTCCAATTTCTCTTCCAATAACGGACGGTGGACGCACGCTGCGGATGTGATTTACACGGTGACGATTCATTCTACAGCAGCGGTGCATCTCTCCTGGGTCGGCCCAGGTTCAGCGGCGCCGGCTGGGTTCATGCACACTCAGCCAAAGTTGTAGGAACCATGAGCTACCTGCAACACATGACATCAGTTCCATGTACAACACCTGCTGCACATTTATGTAAATATGTAAAAGATTCCCTTGTGCACCGGAAAGAGTCGTTCACCACATGCGCAGAGAAATATTGAGTCCTTTATATGTTTCTTCATCTCAGAACTTGAATTTAGATAAAATGATCTGCGTGGATCAGTAAAGGCAGATGAATATGTTCCAGAACAGATATGGCAAGTATTGATGATAATCTTCAGAAGAAATACATGTCAATTTTTCTGCCATATTCATGTTTATTATTTGTTTTTCCTCATGTAAAGCATTTTTGAGTGTCTAGAAAAGTCAGTAAAAAAAAGTATTTGAGCATTATCTGAATGACAAAATCAGTGGACGGTTTTTGGCAAATTTGAACAAATTTCCTGGGGACGTTTCTGAGAAAACAATTAAACGTGATATCGTGATGTGAGGGGCCACACTGAGCTCGACTTTTCGCCGGCAAAAATCTTTTATCCGGATCCGATTGGACGTTTGCGGAAAGTTGTGTGGTTAAAAGAGAGGGATGCTGCTGTGAACGTCCCCCTGCTCGTCGCTGTGACTGAGACAGAGGAGGGCTTCCTGTTTTACTTTCAGCATCAAGCGTTGCGTGACTGCAGAATGGATGAGTGAGGGTGTATTTGTGCGTGTGAGAGAGAAGAGATGCCAATTTCATGCCCGTGCGGCTGTGTTCAACATATAGTTTTCTTGACATGCTCTGTCAAGGCTGAGTGACACTGCTGTAAACCTGCGTGTTTGACTGAGCATGCTCGCTGTCGCAGCTGATGCATTATTCATGTGGGCCTAACGAGCATCCACCATCATCAGTGAAGCTCATCAGTTCCGGACTTATTTGAATTTTTGTACTTTCGTTTTGGAAAACTTTGATGATGTGTTTCTATTTTCTAGTGAGGGTTTTGCATATTTGAAACTGAATGAAGAGGTGAAGGAAAGAAAACTCGGTGTTCTGCTGGTGAAAGTCCCAGTTAAGGTGAGTCGGTGATTGTCCATGGAGAACACAGCCAGACACAGCGATCTCTCATCTCATAAACATGTCATTTAGATCAAGAAATAGATGGCGTTGTTGTTTAATAAGTGTATTATAGTTGTAGAATAAGGCATATTGGTGGGTGTTGAGCCTTTGGGTGATCAGAGTTTGTTGTGAGCTCTTGTTAATGTGTTTCTGGGACTCTCAGCACACTTTTCTATCAAGACTGGCCTTGCGTGACAGTGCTTTAATTGAGCCGAGCCCAGATAAACAAACCCTTCTCAGCCACAAGTGAAAAACACGTGCACGCATGTACGCGCGCGCGCACACACATACACACACACATACACACCTTCACAATCAGATTTGTGTTTGTTGATGCAAGCCATGTTGGTGTATATGGGAATAGCTTGTTTCTCAGCATATTTCAGACTGGTCGTGCTGGAACTACAGATGTTAGGATTTAGATGAGGATTTCTACGCACACTTGCAAACAAATGAGGAAACCGCATCTCCAGATCTATTTCCAAAAAGGCCAGCACATGTATTCCTGTTACCCTCGAACCAGCAAGCCCATGAGAGTCCTGAGAAGCACTGACTAAGATGTGGGAGGCAATGAATCCTGTAATGAAGGGGACAGCGGCCACTGTCGAGGTGAGAATGAGGGTTATGTTTGTAGATAAGATCAAGTTGGGGCCACCATGTTTCTGAGAACTTCCAGGAAGCCTGGAGGTGTGAAATCCAGTCCTCAGGGAGAATAAACACAAAGGTTTACATGAGTGGCACACACGCAAGCAGAGATTAAGAAGATTTGTGGGTCACCTGAAGGGGCATGGGCCTTTGGGTGGTGCCTTCAATGTTCTAAATACTACTGTGGGCTTCCTGTAAGCGCGTTTGGATAGGATTTTCTGACTGACACAAGATAAAAGAATTACTGCCCTTAATTCAGCATCACTGCATGCTGTGGTCATTTGACAAGGACATTTTTGAAGTGTTGGTTTTGTCCAGCGCCGGTCTATGCCTAATGGTGATCTGTAACAGGATAAAACACCCTTTTATCTTTGAAGCTTTTTTCATTCATAAAATGTGGTTCTTGTTTGGCATTCTGGAACATGTTAGAGCAAAACCGGAGAGCTAGGCACCATAGGAGTTTGTGTGTGCGTGTATGTGTGTGTATGTGTGTGTGTGTGTGTGCGGGCGGGTGGGGGGGTCCTTAAGTGTAAAGGAATAAAGAGGGTGTGCTAATCACCGTGACTTTAAATGCAAATGGCAATATTTGTGTGTGTGTGTGTGTGTGTGAGGCTGTAACAGAGGACAATGTGTGGCCCATGGTTAAGGAAGCATGGTTTGAATGTTCAAAAGGAAGCTTTAATTCAGCCAGCTTCCTTCTTTAACCCTGACATCTTCTCTGGAAAGAATTCCTCCCTCTCTCTGGTGCAGTTTCTGCCAGTCTCCTCCGTTCCTCCCCCTTTCACAGTTTCCTAACCTCTAATGCCCTTAGCTATTACCATAAACTAGCTGCTTCTCCTGGTTTACATCTCTTCTTCTATCACATCTGAAACAGACATGAAGTCTTCGTAGAAGTCAAGGTGAGAGCACCGCAGCCAGTCACGCACTCGCTATAGTTTACTAGCAATGCTGTGCAACTTTAAATACTTGCTCTCTCTCTCTCTGATGTAAAATAAATAGAGGTACGATTTAATCTACAATGCTGTCACGAAGCCTGTCAGACATTTCCCGGTTAAATCAGTGAATTTAATCAAACTATTATAAGAACATTTTAGGTGGCGAGCTGCTAATTTGATGCAAATATTCCCATTTTTTTTCCTATGACCATGACATACAAACACATGCAAAAGGTGAGAAATTATTTACATCTTGTCAAAATACCACAATGTTTCTATTTACATGATGAAAAAAGCCTAACAACCCATCTGCGATGCCGCAGTGACCTTATTTGTGCCATACTGTAAGAAATTCCCACAAGATGTTCCTGAGTTATCTCCAAGATTGGGTTGGATGAACAACGTGAGCTTCTGGAGAAATGTAGAATTATTAATCAGGATAAAGTCCTGGAGGTATTTAAGCTCAGCTACACACAATACTGATAAGTTAATGTGTATTGTCTATATATTCAGTGTGTGTAGTGTTAACAGTAGTGGTAGTATTTCAAATAGTACCAATACTAACAACGCATAGGTGTTGAAAAAACAAAACTTTACATTCCTGAAGAGGTTTTTCTACTCAGTAGAAAGTTGAGCTCTAGCTCGGAGCCTACGGATACAAACTTGAAATAATCAATAAACTCTTAAATAATAAATGATTCCACTTCCTTCCCGGATGTACTGAAGCTATACAGGGTTAACCACCTCTCTGCACTTCAGAGGACTACAGATCTACTGGCTGAATGTTCCTCACTCAGTACCATCCACCACAACGCTCCCAATACTGCCAATTTTCAGGGAGAAACTTTATCACACTAGCTAGAACAAGCAACACCCAGTGGCCTTCAGTAAATAGTGACAGGATGAAGATGAATATCGGAGTGGGATTCGTTGCACTCAGCCAGACATGGAGGGATGTGATGGATTAGGTGGAGCGACACAAAATGAAGTGAACAAGCAATAAATAGAAACAGGGACGTTATTGGGAGGAGGGTGATGATGTCACGAACATATCGTTTGGATTAGATTCTGGAATTAAGACGCATCTGTGCACTAGGAGATTTAGCTGGAAACAAAAAGTTGGAATCTAAAAATTCAATATCAATTTACTGTAGAACAACTAAAAACACATGAACACATCGGGACTCTTCGCTCGGGTAACATTTATCACATGTAAACACAGAGGACAACTTTGTGCATGATTCTTTCTTTATTCTTTGACTTTTCTGGCTCATTCAAACACTCTCTCTCTCTCTCTCTCTCTCTCTCTCTCTCTCTCTCTCTCTCTCACACACACACACACACACACACACGCCCGAACAAAGAAAAATGTGGCAAGTTCTTGGACCCAACAGAAATATTTATTTTCTTCCCAGAATTCTGAGACAAGCAGAGTGCTCATGACACACACTTGTGTGCCTGCACGTCCCATTCATTTCTCCAACAGACGATGTTATGAGAGTCACAGCTGGAGCACTTGGACGGGCATGAAACTTCCACGGTTGAATCGTGAGTACAAAAGACAAGGAATGCATTTGTTTCTTCTTTCAATAAAAATCACATGTAGGTGCAACGTAAAGACATAAGGGTACATTTCCCTTTCCTTTAAAGAAAATTAAAAAAGAAAATAATCTCGAAAGAATTAACTTTCAGATACTGAGGATGACTTTGGGGTGGTATTTTGTTTCCAAGCCTCCACAACATGTGCCTATGACAGCGACCTTGACCTTTGACCACCAAAATGTTTCTGGTTCATCCTTGAGTCCCAGTGGACGTTTCTACTACATTTCCTTAATGTATCCCTGATATACTGTGTTCATGAAGATGGGAATTACTACAGTGGGTACCATGACAAGTCCTGAAGCAGTACATTTTTAATCTATGGGAATTCTGCATAGGCATGAGTTCAATGTTGACTAATTGGGCTGATAATTATTGAGGCTTTGATATGCTTACCCAGGGTTTAACTAACAGGAATGTCTCTCCATGCAACTCTCATTCTAAAATTAAATTAAAAGAAAATGTATTTTGCTCTCTTAAATATCTTAAGTGCAATTTGATTTTATTTCCTGCCTTAAGATTTGCATTCTGGTTTTGTTCTCTTTTACCTTGAACCTGATTTTACTGATCATTTCTCATGTTTTTAACCTTCTTTTCTCTTTGTTGTAAAGAACTTTGAGCCGCACTGTGAGAACAAAAGGTGCAATTCAAATGTTTTCTATTAAATTAGCCAAGTTATGGTTTGATGCGCCTGATTATGAGAAGATTGAAAGATGTGATGCCCACCAAATATTCAATTCATATTTGGATTTGAAGTGTAAATGTGTGTGAGAGCCTACGTATATCAGTCCATTCTACAACTGTAACGTGAGCAGCTGCTGCATCGAGTCACTGACGTCAGTTGCAGCACTCACTCATAAAATGGTCTTGGTTTCATGACACACGGCTGGGTTTAAAGATGATCATGTGTTTATTTCAAATACATACAGGTGTGTGTATAAGGAGTGTATGGTTTCATAGATGCCATCACTGCTCTGCTTCTGGATGACTCTTTACTCTCGCTGAGGTGATGTGCGTGAAGACGCGTATTCTCTTTCACTGCCGCGTGATTCAAGGGCGACGACAGTGTAGTGTGTCTCATTTGTGTGTGTGTGTGTGTGTGTGTGTGTGTGTGTGTGCGTGTGTCATGGAACAGTTCCAATAGCAGGTGCAGACTTGCCCCAGTGTGAACTTTTATGGTGGCGGCGGTGGTGGTGGGGGCACGAGTTATTTTATCCGATTGGTGGTCCATATTTGGCCCAATAGGCAGCTTAGGTTCCAGTGGCCAGGACACGGCCGGGACGGCTATCGCGTCTCTAACACACTCGGTGATAGATTGGGATCAGTGTGAGGTTTCAGCCTGTTGTGAGTTTACATGCAACCATTCATGCAACATATAACATCATGTTGAATAAATGTCCACTCGCAGAAGAGAAGGCCCATCCTCAGAGACTATTAGTGTGTGTAACTCTTGTGTATGAGTGTGTGTGTGTGTGTGTGTGTGTGTGCGCGCGCGTGGAGCTATGTTGGCCCGACAGCTGCCACCGTGATAGATGGCTGACACAGCTGATGTGTCTGATATGTGTAGTAATGAAAGTTAAACACAGCTGGGAGTGAATGACAGAGCTACTGTATGTGCCATTCGCCCCTGTTGACAAAGCACATCTCTACATCAGCATTCGTCACGTAGTGACCTTGCGTGAGGGTCACTGTGGAGGCAGAAAATAGTAGGCACGAGCAAATCATTTCACTCATTCCACTCCACACACTCTCATCTGACACCTCATACAAAGTCAGTCGTGTCACCTTCAATTGCTCCTGTTTGTTTACACGCCTTCTTCTTGTCCTCAGGTTAAATTTGTCAGGTTTTTGGAAGTTTTACAGCAGAAATATGGCTTCTTTTCTTCCCTGGCTGCCATGAAAATAACATGGATGGTTCCACACCATCAGTGTTTGCGAGTACAAATAACGACTGCAATATTTTATAGCGTGTACTGTCCTCCCATGTCAAAAAAGACCCGGTATAAAGCAACGGGGCAAAGGCTCACATTATTTTGCAGTGCAGGCAACATACGCATAAAAGCACACACACTGTAAATCTATAGGTGTGTAAACAGCTATAGGTCACATCCCATCACAACCCTTCTGTGCAAGGTCACCAGGACATCCAGACGAGGCACACATATAAAATACATAGAATTTGTGGTTATGAGTAAGTAAGCATAAGTAAGCAATAGGAAAAGAAGTCTCGGGTGGAAAATCTCTAGCACTTCCCTCCGAGCGAGTGGGCACTGACCCGTGCCCCTCAAACTTGACCCACACACCAGTCAATGTTTGGAGCCACTGGTGTGCACTTCAAGAACAGCTTCAGCTTTCAGTTCTGGTCCACTGGATCAAGGGGAAGAAGTTTTGTGGTCATAACGCCCCTCTGACCAACCGAGAGGATCTTGGCGTGCTAGACTCCTACGATCCAGGGGTGTTGTGGGTAAAAAAGACACATTAGTGTAAAAAATACTTTTAGTGGTCACTTCAAAAGTTATTTAGGGCTCTTGCCATCTGTTCCAAATGGTTCTTCTTTCAAAATGTGTCATATTTTTATTCACGGGTTGGCGGCTGCCTCATAAATCTGTCAGAGATTTACAGTTAAACTATCAGGGGTTTTTTTTCCTCTCACAATGAAGGTTTTGTCCTCGTGCACCTGACTGGAGCTCAAATCAAATGGTTGGGAACACACACACACACACACACACACACACACACACACACACACACGTACACACCACTTCTCCTGTCTCAATCAAAATTCTGCTCAAGCCACAGCAACGGTGAAGCTGTTGTAATAAATCAAGCTGAGTTTAGGTCGACTTTGCTTATTTTATCGTTAATTCCATCAGTCAGGGATTTAGCAGATTTTTACCAAACTTAGGTTACAACTGCAGAACCACAGATGAAAACCAGGCGTTTAGCTTGAAATGGATGTCATTTGTTGCCAAATAATACTTTCATGTAGCTTTTAATTCCAACATCACCACACTTTCTTGCTCAGAATTAGAGAAGATTGATAGCGTACAAGTAGGAGTTTGTGAAATGGGAACCCAGCCAGTTAGCTTTGCTCAGCTTTACACATGTGGAGGAAAGAGTAGCTCTCCTAAAACCAAAATAAATCATTTTACACTTTTTTTTAATGTGATAAACTTCCAGAGTGTCTTACTTATTTTAGTAATGAATTCACATCATATAGAACAGCCCAACTCTGTGAGATCTGGTCATAAATAGGATTATTTATTCCCTAAATGTGTAAAAGGTCCTGAATGCTCGGCAAAACCCAATTAATGACCACCTCACTACTCAGAGACCGTCTGAGGATGTACTGGAACCAAAGTTGTCCTGGGGATGTCTTGCTTTCCAAGAGTCAGAAACTGTTCACAGACCGTTTTAATATATTTAGAGTTCTTAGTATTTATGTAAAACAGTATTATTATGCTATCATAGAAAAATAGTTGAGTGTGTGCGATCAAAATAAAAAAACAACAGTCCAACGTATGCGCCCAGAAAAAAATGGTTAAAAAAAGGGGGGGTCAGGGGGATCCATCATCCGTGGTCTCCATGAGATAAAAGCCCTCTGAGGAAGGTGACAGCAGAAGGGAGGGAGATAATGAATGAATAAAGTAAGGGAGAGTAGGTTGACTCCATGACCCTGACGCCCCATTTGCTCTTGCAGGCTCTCATCCGTCTACATCTGGTTTAAAGGCTGCAGTGAGGAGAAATCTGGATGAACTACTGCTGCTCTGTCCCGACTGGTGACGGGCTTCAACCTCTTCGGCCATCGGCTAAATGACGGAACGTGAGAGTGTTGAAAGGCTCGCGACAGTGTCTCCATCACTGTCCATCTCAAAGGTGACCCGCTTTTGCATCACTGGCTTCCAGATATTAAATTTGAATGGGTTCTTCTGCCATTTCTTCCATTAATCACTGTGGATGCTCATGGTGGTTTTATCAACAAAAGCAAGTAATATGCTCAAAAGCCAAGTCACGTATGCTCAGCCTTTGGATCCAAGGATCACCCTGCACTTGACATGTTTTCCGAGCACCTTCATGCCGCCCCTGGTTGGTCTGGTGTCTGCAATATGACCTTTAAGCATCATTCGGCTTCTGATTAAAACGAATGATTCCGAGCAACACGATCCGACTTTGTTCTTTCATCCCTGAACGAGAGCGTGTCTCTTTACTGATCGATGTCCCCCATGCTCCATCTTAATCAGACTTTATCTGGTTTGGTCGTGAGACCAGATGGTAGCCAGCGCACACACACATACACACACAAACACACACACACACGCTCACACCTAGAAGCGTCAGTCAGCCTCAGTTTAGGCGGTCACTCTAACACTCTTGGTATTCTGCTGTCTTCTTTGTGTGATTGCTGAAGCGTGTAACACAGTCAGGATGTGACCTCCAGCCTTCAGGATGACGAGGGCGATAAATCTGCGGCTGTACTCCAACACAAGTGACCTTTGACCCTCACAGATACACAATATTTCTGCAGGCGTTGCTGCTTAGCACAAAATGAACAGATAATAAATGGATATGACTGTTGATAGAAAAAAATGCTCCAGGTCTCTCCTGTACATTTACGCCTCTGTCTTCCACCGTCCCTCCACACCTCCCTCCCTGACCTCCAGGTTAAGAACTGGTGTCCTCATGTCCCTGTCACGTCTTTCTGTCTGGCTCTGGACTTCTTCTCCCTTTAAAAACTGGCAGAATTCTCTTTTCTGTCAGCCTTCTCTCCTCTGTCATTCAGTCAAGTCAGCCCACACTTGTCCTCTGGTATTCTCTCCTCCCATAAACGCCACTTGTCAAGGTTTCTCCTTACACCATCCTCACCCCTCAACATACGGTACATACCCACCTCACCCTCCTAACACGCACGCACACACACACACACACACACACACACACACACACACACACACACACCCTCCGTCATCTCTGAGTTCATCTGATCACCTAAGGAAACATCCGAAAGTAGATATCTGAACCCACTGTTTGCTTTAGAAGGACAATTTTGGTCCTAGAACATTCCCAGATAGTCACCATGACGAGTTGGGTAGTCATCATTTGATTTCCACGGTGTGTTCAGGATGTTCTAGGAATGTTTAGGGAATATTTTTTTTAAAATGCAGGACATTTTCATACATCATACACAGAACCTAAAACGTGAACTAATTGTTTACTAAAGGTTCCTGTAAAGTCACAATCAGTTCTATAAATGTTCTGGGAATTCAGATGGCATATCCTATATACATTCCTCTAAACTTCTAAATGTTTTCTGAATATTGACCCATTCTGGAAATTTCCAAGGAACAACAGGCACAGAAAAGGAACAACATCCTGTGGTAAGGATCTCCTACACATTCCCAGAATATACTGAATGTTCCCACCTTATTCCACCAATCATCTTCTCTTTCCAAAGGGAATGTTTTCACATGAACCATAGAAAAGCAAATGGGTAGAGAACCTGTAGAGAGCGTAAAGTTCCAGAATGCTCCTCAAAACTGACATGATGGAAATAAAAATTAGATCATTGAGGTAAAATAACAGACACTCCTGTTTTCATATCCAGTTTCAGTGTCTATTTGTTGCTCTGTCAGCACAAAACTGATTTTGTGTTTGATGATCTAAAACCCCTCGGAGGTTCTGGAGGATTTTGGCTCTCCCGGGCTGCATGATCTCATTTGAAAAAAAAAAAAAAAATGGTATCACTGATCCAAAATACTCGCACACGAGAGACATTTTGACCCGACACTGTCGCTCTGCTAGTTACACTGGGCACTCATATTTGCTGAGTAGCACTAAACTCAAGATACAGCTGCAGCAGATGGGAACGTCATTAGTTTAGCAGGTACTTGGTCATACACCAAAGTTTTGTACGAATACTGACCCCAAATCAGTTCAGTGATAAGTCAGTAAAATACCAAGGATTCAAAACAAGCCTCCGACAAGACTAAACCACACGCACCAGCCCGTCAGGACTCATGCAGACTGCGTCCCTTTTCCTTGGTGCCATGAGACGTCACAACAAACACACCCATTGGAAACTGGAGCTGGTATGTTATGTTGGGAATGGATACCACAAAAAAAGACAACTTCCTCTCCCGTTGGGTCCTTTATAGCAGCTTAAGATGACGGATATCAAAATATTATGTGGCGCTTTTATGAGTCTTTAACAATGTTTGGATACGGGGTGGTGCATATGAAAAGAAAAGCCTGAGGGGAGGTCGTCTGACTCCATCGAGTTCGCCGCTACACTGTCACTCGATGCAGGTTTCACACAATCAAGTGCACCGAGCTTTTCTGCATGGACATATTGGCTGTATACTTCTCCTGCCATCATTATAGAAATAAACTCTGAGAATACGTTCAGAATAACTCACCAATACATAAATACTTCAGGGAGGGAATTACTTCCAGGTGCCAATAAAGATTCAACCGCCGACTGCTAACCATCCGGGACCCCACACTTCATGTCACGTCTTCAACCACAATAGAACCGTTTCCGTCAGTTTCTCCAAAAGGGGTTAAAAGTGACGTGAAGATGGCGGATGTCATATTTGAACTGTTTTATTCTTTCCCCAGCTTAATCAGTAGGCTGTCGAGGTTTTTTGGAAGCAAACGGGGCGAACAAGTTCAAGATTGAAACCTGATGAAGAGTGATTGATTGCTGACAGTATGGACCTGAATATACTGAGGAGATGATCTAAATATGTGTGTGTGTGTGTGTGTGTGTGTGTGTGTGTGTGTGTGTGCGCGCCTTACACCCAGGGAGCCTTTGCAGTTGAGCACCATGTGGCTGGCAACCTGTAATTTGGCACGCGACCTGGACAAAGAGGCCACACACACCACCACTCCCCTATACACACACACACACACACACACACACACACACACACACACACACACACACACACACACACATACACACACACACACACACTTCAATTATGTTCTTGACAATTTAACCCTGAAGCATCAAATTTTTTCCCCCTTTTCGCTCCATTTTTCAGTCGTTTTTCTTGTTCCCTGTGGTCGGAAATGTCTTGTTTCCTTAATGGTTTCCTGTAAATTTCCCAGAGTCCCCAGTGTAATTCCAGCCATCCTTAAGGGGAGCCTCCTCTGTGCACCCAATTAGGTCCTACAGTCAGAGGAATATAATCAAGACATGTACTGCTTAAAACTCATGAAGTGAATCACAGTCAGAAAACTGCATTTCTACCCGAGTAAATCTAATGTGTTTGTTTCAGAGGACGTGACTTTAATATAAACCGTCAAACGTGTGTTTAATGTTCAGCTACTCGTCAGGAGGTTTGGACTGTGTTCCACTGTGAAGAGGAAATGGAGCAAAGACAAATGAACTTTTCATTGACACTGTGTGTGTGTTTGTGTGTGTGTGTGTGTGTGTGTGTTTGCACGGACTTGTCTTTTAGTGCGGTATCCAACTTGTGTGTATATTTCCTTTCGTTCCAGTCTAAGGCTCCAGGAGTAGTAGCAGCAGCAGCATCAGCAGCAGCCCCAGCGCTCATTAACCAGATGCCCTGCTGAGGGAGCTCCATTCTGGTTTTCACCTCTATGGGACCCTGGGTAATCACCTAGCATCAGCACCCACGGGCATGAGCCAGCCCGCCGCACCACCTCGGAGTTGAGCAGCCAACATCAGGTCCCGCCTCTGGGGCGGCGGTCACAATAGAGCTAACTGTTGGCATTATAATGAATGGGTATTTAATGGCACAAGACATTAGGTAATGTAGGTATTATTAGGCGAGGTTATTAGCAGTCATCCATGCAGTTTTGGTTCAGTGGGACCAGCCCAGCTGTTAGGGAGCACACATGTTTAGGATACATGATAAAAGGCTATAGAAAATCCATCCGGAGACAAGAGGGATCCCCGTCATTTCAATCTTTGTTCCTGGCATACTTCAAGGAAAATTATATGCCTCGGAATCTGGGTTGCAAAAATAAGGAAATTATTTATCTTTTCTTTGTGCTGGAGGTCTTTCTATTCATCATCCCGCCTGCTCATTCGTCAAATGAGTTTTAAGGATTCTCATCCAGAAAGTGTGCCCCGAGGAATCATTTTTAACTTGCAATAATTGTTTCCTTTTCATGTTTGAAAAGATTCTCCAGATAGTTTTTACATGGTTCAGTGTACAGTCACACACCTGCCCCTCTCTTTGTTGATGGATTCTCTCATTACGGCTCTGCGGGCTTCGCGGCCGTGCAGTTGCACTTGGGGTCTCCCCTGCACGCTGCAGCTGCATAGCCAGCCAGGTGGCCGCGAGAACATTTAGGATGTCAGTATTTTATGCTCAGTAAACATTGCATGCAACAATATACAGCAACTGTATACATGAGATTAATGAGTGGTTGGCAGTTGCTGTTTACTGTTACATCATCTCCTTTCTGCGTCTTTTCTGCATCCATTTCCTTCTGGTATCAATCCTATACGAGCCTGACCCCAGCCTTTGTTGTTTTTCTCTAAAGGAAATTGAATATTTAAATAATATGACAATCATATGAAGCATAACAATTAAATTCAGTCGAGTCTTTTCTACAACATGCAATCAACTAGACTTATTGTCATGTTAAAATAATTTCCTGCACATTTATTTCCATGCTTGTGCGTGCACACACACACACACACACACACAAGTATATAGATGGAGGTGGGAGCTGCTTCTTGTGTTCTCCCTCGCTCGCGGCCACGCTGCGTAGCAGTCTTACCGCCGACTTTCTGCTTCTTTCATCCACACAATCCAGATTCTCACAGCTCATTTCACTGCGGCACCAACAAAACTGGCTTTGAAGAGTTTCCAGCATCCCCTGCTCCGTATGCTATGTTTCACCGCGATGACACGAGTACCTGCTATGGGGTCGAAACTTCACATGGCATATTCCACTCGCTACCTTGCTCTCTCATACCGCTAACATAATCCCACTGGGTTTTGTGTCAGCCCCTGCGATGTATCAGTGGAGAAGAAAAAGCAAGTGTGTGTGTGTGTGTGTGTGTGTGTGTGTGTGTGTAAAAGCAAACAAGTGCAGCTCAGAAGTTTCCTTAGTTGCAATTCTTCTAAATTCTTTGATGTTTGTTTGACCAAATGTGCCACTGTGCTGACGTCCCAGCGGTGAGTCCAGGAACCATGTGTGCTGTGATGGCTTTTATATGTGCTTCAGTAATCCATCTGACACTGACACAGCACAGCCCCGAGGAAGGATTGTTACCTTTTATTCAGTAGTGTTCTGAAGTTACCAACACCATAAACACCGCGCGCAGAACAGAGGCAGCCGTTGATTCGATAACGAGCGTGTTTGCCGTATTTAGACATCTGTGAGAACATTCATTTTCACGGTAGTGAACAACAGCGTTTATGTCACAGGGAACGTCACCTTTTTCCACTTAAAGCTGCGTTCGATAGGCATCTCTGTTACACTGCTCTGTGGAATGTATGTTTGCATACTGTATGTGTGTTTCTTCCTGACTCCCTACACATGTTTTCTCTTCTCTGGACAAGAAATACACACACACACACACACACACACACACACACATAAACACGACTGTAATTCTACACATACAAAGGGAGACAATAAAAAATGGACCACAGTCTACAACTTCCTAAAATCTAAACAAGGAACTGTAATCTATCAGCGATTACATTCATTTACATGAAGGAACACTACACACACACACACACACACACACACACACACACACACACACACACACAATGAAACAATTCATAGCAATTAAGCTCTGTTTCAGAAATGCACTTGACCAGAGGGACGATCCAGGCTCCATCTAGAGGTCCAAACAAGCTTTAAAAATCAAGCCGCGCCACTGCAACAGTAAAAACATGTTCTGCTGTGTCAGAGAGGGACATTAGGAAGTTTTCCCGTAACCTCAGAGGAGTGTGCGATATCACTTGGCCAAACAGAAATCTCTAAACATTAACTGCATTAGAGCTATCCAGAAGGAGCTGTTCTGGATCCTGAGACTTTGCTTAAAGATGGACGCCATCAAGAAAAAGAAAACCTGGCACATGTGACAGAGACGCTGGATAAGATGAAGCTGTCATGTGGAGCGGTGCAACATGTTGCCAAGGACAATGGAACCAGATCATTGCAGCCTTATGTCCCATCGGGGATGAAGCAAGAATGATGATCACAGTAAATCAGCGTATGACGGACTGGACATTTGTCTGAAGAGCTTCTCCTTGGAGCAGGAAACACATGTCGGCGTTCAGCTTTGTCTGAAGCCATCATCTCCTCTCTCAGCTTGATGTGGAGAGAGAGAGAGACGTGAGAGAGAGGGATGAACGCTACACCACTGCACTGACAAATCCTCACTGTTAACTGGACGATGTGGGGAACTTGTGGTCAAACGGTTGCTTGGTTACACGGCAACATTATCAATCGTTAAAAGAAAAACGACACTAAGAAAGCAGTGAGAGTGAAATAATTCAGCCAGACAGCCAAACAATGGACTGCAGAGCTGTCATTTCATGTTACGATTATAAATATTGCTTTAACTTCTTAAGAATGACTTTAAACACAGCTAAAGTCACAGAGGGACAGTAATAATCTGATCTTAAACACACATATACATATTCTGATCTGTTTTAAAAACCCAAAACAAATACAAAACCTTCATGCAAACATCTTGTTCACCTTAAAACACCCAAATGAAAATTTTATAAACCTTTTCTTGCATGTTTTAAAAGTCAGTGTGCACCATGAAAACAATGGAAGCCATTGTCTGAGTTGTTTCTAGACATGGCTGCCGCCTTCACGTACAAAAATTCTGCTGGAGTTCACTGCCGGGAAACTTTAAGATGTCATAAGCGAGAAAGAAGAAATGCTGAACTTTCAACCAAATCCAGGTAAGGTCCAGGTAACTGAAAATCTACTCTCAACAGCAACCGGGCACGAGACAGAAACCTTTCCATTTTACAGTCTTTAGGACAAAATAATGGTGGTAATTATTGTCAAAACTGACAGTGGCGTGGATGCGGGTTTTATATTGAAACTAATGTTGGCATTTCTTCCTTTCAACATGGCGGCATCAGTTAATTCTGTTAGCTTAATTGAAACTAACGATATAAGAGACTCACAACACAATAACAACATGACAACAGCAACAGGCTGTGGTGGCCTGAAGGTCAGAGACACAAACTTGTGAACGTGTGATCACCGCTTCAATCTCAGGACTGGCGAGATAAAACTGGGTGGGGAAAGTGATGATAGTCCCCACTCTCAGCAGCCCCACTGAGGTGCCCTTGAGCAAGGGCCTTAACTCTGATTGCTTAGTGGGCAGCAGGTCATCCTGACTGCTTCCATCAGTGAGTGCGTAACTGTGTGAATGTGATCAGATGAAAGTTATTCACGGTGCGTTTCCCTAACCATCCTAACGGAACCAAGTACACAGAGATAAAAACAAACTAACAAAACGCTTGCCAACCTGAATAGAAGGACGGCTCTCGACCTTGAGCTGATAACACGCCAGAACTGAGGTTTGTTGTGTGTGTATGTGTGTGTGTGTGTGCCTAACAAGCTACTGTATATGCCTGTACATGTAAAATGCAGGTGTTTGTAGACTAAAACCTCACTCCTGTTTAAGTTTGCATCAAGGTTTTCAGTGCATCTCGTGTGTATATGTTCGTGTGTGTTGTCTGGTCTTGGGTGGCAGCCAGATCTTGAGTGAGGAAGAGTTGGGGGGGGGGGGGTGTGTGGCGGGAACATCATCCCTGTCTCTTCTCTGCAGGAGTACAGCACTCAGGATGTGGAGCGTGAGAGTGTTGACAGAAGAAGATATGACCAGGACCAAAACTCATGGACACAACTTGACACGGAGCAAAAGGTTCAAGGAATGAGTCTACATAAATCAGCCTCGCCTCTATAGCCTATAAAAGAAGGCAGAGGAGGATCATGGGTAATCCTGTCTGGAAGCAGCTTCTTTACAACTCTCCTGGGGTGATCAGGTGAGATGGAAGTCATCTCGTGTCAAACTGTGCATGCTGTGAAGTGGACTGATGCTAATTTGAAGTGTGTGATTTAATTGTTTGTGGTCTTGAGGGAAGTTGAGGGGAAGAGTTCAAACCCTCAGCTGATGTTCCAAACAGACACGCGCTGAACTCTGCAACCTCATCAGTAAAGATGGAAGGGGAGGAAGAGGAGGAGGGATACAAGTGTTTTCAGCGCAAAACACTCGTTTGATTATATAATGTAGCTCTCCTTTATCTTCTTACTGACTGGGACTCGTACACAACAATTGCCCGTGCAAATACCAGCAGTGCTATGGTTTGGTCCACTTGGTGAAGGTCATTTCAAGTACACAAGTGAATGAAGTGGAAGAGGATTACAGGCAGAGATCAGCTTGAAGGACGAGGAGGAAGCTGCAAATGAGGCTCGTTTTTTTAATTTCTCATCCTTCTGAAGTAAAACCCTTGCAGCAGGAGTGATCAGTGACGACGACAGTTTAAAACCAATAATAATGAATAAAAAGCATCTTAAATTATGTGTCCAAATCTTAATGTCCTTGATTTGCTTAAATCTAACATTTATTTTTACTGTTCTCAAAACGGATAGATTCAATAAATCAATTCTAAAATAAGAAATTTGAACAAAAGAACAAAATACATAAAGAATCAGAGGTCACATATAAAATTATTCTGTTTATTTCAAAAATTCAATTTACATTTCTCCGTTTATCAGTTTTAAGATTCTGTTTGTGTTGAATCTGTTTAATGAACATTTTAAAAGTCTTTGCAACAGGATCATGAGATCATGTGATCTAAAAGGCACGTGAGCAACTTTGAGGTGGGGTTCGAATGCTCCAAGCAATTCTCTATTTTTAATGAAAGTTAAAAGGGTTGGGGTTACCAGGTTGTAGCCAGTGACTTGCTAAGAAAGTTTAGGCTAGCCAGGTTTCTGCAAGGTTGCTGAGGGCACATCTGTATGCCTCCTCTTTACACACACACACACACACACACACACACACACACACACACACACACACACACACACACACACACACACACAGAGTTTTCATCAACTTTTCTCACTGTAACTGTAACTGGTTTGCTGCAGGATGGCTGCGGTCCTTTCGGCTGACTGAATGGCTGCCGAGTTAAAAGGAGGCTGAAGTGCTGGTTCTGATTAGCTTGTTTGCTTTCTATAAGGCAGGGAGAAGGAAGCTCCCCTGCAGGGGCTCAGTGTCAGCAGGCCACCCCTCGCTGCCTCGCTACAAGGTCTCCGACGGTCACACGTACATACGGAGGTACACGTGCATGTGTGTCGTGCACGTGTGAGATCATACCAAGGGGAGACTGTGTCATGGGGAATCGTACATTATGAGCAAAAAGACAGAAGTTAAAACAAAGCAGAAGTGTGTATACATACACACACACACATACACACACACACATAAACAAACACTGTCTCTTGACCGAGCAAACAGGGAGGACAAACAAGACAAATGGAGACAAAGCATCAACCCCTTCCTCCCCTTGTCTCCTTTACTTGCCGAGGTTAAAAGCCCAGCTAATGTTGGAATCTGGTGAAACACGCCACAGCGCAGCCACAAATAGCTCCTAATAGAACTTCCCATTATCCGCACCACTGGAATGTGCAGCTAATGCACGGCGACCAAAGCCAGGCCCAGTTAACATACCTGTGGTAACTGCATGGTTAAAAACTGTGGGGAGCGTCTGTGTGTATTTTCTGAGTGCAACCTGAAGATGGGAACAAGGAACGGTGGGATTACGTGGGAGAAACTCCGAGGATGCAACAGATCATTGAAGACTTCAGAAATAGTGTAAACCAGCCTTCCTGCACCTTTTCTACTTCTGCCGTAGGTCTCAAGATTCCCATGCCCCCGGCTGTCACGTGATCACGTAGAACTTAAATTGAGGTTTTTCTTCATATACCTCCCCCATCATCAAGGACCCTTAAACTCTCACACCTAACACTCTGTTATTGACTGTTTTTTTTAAAGTAGTATTCACAAAGTACTCTGTTGTTGGTGCATGAGTATTCTTCTAAAGAAAGATAAGCTGGTCGTTGGAGCGTGTGCTAACCCGGAGATGATTCTGAGAGCCTAGACTGACTGTTGAATATGGCCAACACAAATTACAGTAAAGCTCATGTTTAACCAGAGTTAGCGTGGCCTGAGCCAGCAGCAAGTTTCAAAGTGATTTGCAGACGTCAGGTTGTTGTCTGCGGGGGAGCGTGAGTGCTGGTGAGTGCTGGTCAGGCCTCTGTCTGTTCCTGCTTTCACATCCCAGAAACCCTCAGAGTAAACGGTCACGTAGATAAATAAAACAGCCAAAGATTAAAGGATGAAACAGTTGCCCAAAAAAATACATGTAGCACAACAACAGCGATATTCCTTTTCTCTTTTACACAAGAGAATACTCGCAGTTTCACAATCCTGGAGCAAACCTCACGCAAATAAACGAGGTGAAAATACACTTGATGTTTGATGGGTTCAATCCTGTTAAAATAAAGTGCAACGCATGTAAAATTGATGAAATACTTCTTCGTCGGTGTCAACAAAACCGTGGACATCACCAGCCTTCTGAAGTTTGGATATAGCGCCTGCATAACATCTTCTAGTCTATTTCCAACACACAGCCACCAGTATATTCTCCTTGATATAATTCAGCCGTCACACTTCCAGCCTCGTTCATGAGCTGTTCCTCTGTTAGCTGCTCTTTCTGTGGAATGCTGCCTCCAGGCCTGAGGCCAGGATTGATCCGCAGAACCCTTCCACCTCCACCTCACTGTCATGGGCTGTACCGTACTGCGCTAGTGTGAGAAGGGAGGAGGGTCGTGTTACAATCTATTTGTCACAGGTCAGTGCTTTGTCTCAGGTTAATTATGACCTGAGGTACAGTCAGTGGAGAGAGAGAGACAGAGACAGAGAGAGAGAGAGAGAGAGAGAGAGAGAGAGAGAGAGAGAGAGACAGCCTCTTAAGTAGTAGTGCTGTCTGGACGTGGTTATCTACAGTCCCACGCTGAAGATCGTATGAACCACGGACACTTCATTGAGATAATATTATTCTACCTAAGACAAACCTGAGCTGCCAGGAATGTACGTGTGTATATAGGTAGGGGCTGTACCGAGCTAACATGCAAAAACAACGGAGCCACAAAGAACAGAGAGATTTACAGTGAGGGAGGTCTGATGGCAATATTGCTGAAATAAAGAATGAACGCTATTCAGCTTGGGCCCCACAACCACTTTTCATGGGGGGGGGGGATAAACAGTGATAAAGATGATATGACATCGCCAGACTTGTCTGACGCTGCTGCACAGAAGCCAGGCAACCACTGATATCAGAGATTAAATGATTAAGTGCACTCTTGAAGCGCCCAAGGTGAACACTTGGTCATTCATGCCATATCGACACAGAATGTTTTGAGAATGAAACAAAAATGAAAGCCCTTTTTTACACTAAACTAGCATGACCTTCCTTCTACCTTTTGTTCCTTGTAAAAAAAAAACAACTCCTGCCAGCACATTTTTAGCAAATACCACAAGGAATAAGCTCTGCCATGTGGTAGGATGGGTAAACAACGTGCTAATCGACTGGTTATCAACAAACATAAGAAACCCCGTCTATAATCAGTCACAGCCCAAGTATTTCTATTATTCTCTCCTTCTTCAGTTGCATCCTTCCATCATCTCTCCTTTTGCTTACTGCATATTTTCTTCCCTTCTGCTGTTTATTTGCAGTGATTTCTGAGATGGCGTGAGTGGAAGCTGGCCTCTGATCACTTAGCTATACATGCATGAGCTCAGGTTTGCAGCGCCCCGCCATCACTTCGCAGGGAGCTGAAAATGGTTTGCTTTGTATATTTGTAGAAGCTTTCCCTACACACACTCTGCCTATTACCGTTTACCTAAAGCACATCGAAGCAAAGATGTTTTCCACCTGCGCAAACTTCCAAAATGTGGACATGATTAATGTGGAGTCGAAAAACGAAACGGCGATGGTGGCCCGGCGCTCCCGCCTCAACCACTTCCCTTTGACATTTCTTTCATCTGCACAATTTGCCAGATAATTTCCTGCCTTTTTTATATATGGATCTGAAGGCCGTAGGTAAACTGTCAATGTTTCTCACGTCAAGGAAAGTGTGAGGCTCACATTTCATTGAGATAATGTCAGCTAGTAATCATTATAACAAGCAGAGACACAAGATCTGATCATTAATGTCTTTGTCTGTTACAGAAAGGACAGAATATTACATCATCTGTCATAATAAACCGAAAATGACATTAATGATGTGAGATTACACGGTTCATCTAATGACTTTAACCTGCAGAGCTGATGTGTGTTTTTAGGATTGAATGAAGCAACGACACGTGGTCGGAGGCAAACAGATGATGGAAGCGTTTATGGACAGTTTCGACCAATGGAAGCAGGGTCAGTTGTGTTTAAAGAACACACACCTTGAAACTGAGACTAGAAAATTTAGGAGAAAAAAAAAAACTCCTTTCAGGAAACATTTGATATACGCCATCTCTTGCTCTCTTTTCTTAGAGGAATCTCCGTGCATTGTCACAGCGAGTGTCCTGCAGAATGCTTTGGCCTCAGATGAAGCAACTTGTTGCAGTTTATAGCCTTGAGCAAGAAATGTCCCTTTGATGGGAAATCTCAGCTTTCCTTTTTCTCCTGTGAATTAAAGTAAATCCTCGCAGGCCTGAGGCACGCTGCTAGGAAAACTCAGGGGGCGACTCCAGACATCTTGCTAGTGTTAGATTATCTTTATTACAGGCTTGCTGCCAAATTCACCAGCGCTGCATTATCTTTACTGCATCCTCTGGCTCTGTGTTTGTGAATGTTAACCATGACCATCAAGACCATCAAGACAAGCTCTTTCATGTTTGATGATAGCAAATCATGGGAAAAACTGAAGATAAGAGGCAAAACAAGGGGAAGCAGGAGGAACATTTCCTCTTTAAGGCAACAATTTTACATGGTAATGTATTGTGCATCTTTCAGCTGACCCTCCAATAAGGGAGTATAGTGGCCACCGATGATTTCCTGAGGGAAAATCAAAGTATTTCCTCATCTATAAGCTGTGTTTGTGAGCCAAGACAGCTTGGACTCAGCATTGGACCTCAAGGAGTGAACCGCTGAGACTGACAGCACCGACCCGGGTCAGTAGGCACCAACATGCATCTTGAGTATGTGTTTATATTTGGGATGAGAAAGCATCTCCGTCCTGTACGTCCCTTAAGTGGTCACTTCATGTGTGGATCTCACTTCTCTGCTCTATATGCAGATAAACAACTGCATCACTTCCCAACAAATTGTTGCTTTTCAACCAGTGCATTAACCCGCAGCTTTATACTTATTCCAAATAACACACTCCGGTCAGCAAAATAGAGAGTTGTGGGTGTTAAGGACCCAGAACGTTTGCTGTATCGTCAGCTGCAATGACCGTTCTCACCGCAGGCTTAAGAATCAGCATCGCTGATGAGTGCGCGTTTTCAAATGCCTGTAATTAAACATCGAGCCAATTGTGCTCAGGATGCATGTTAAAACCAGGCGTCATCGTGGCTGTAAACAAAAAGGAGCAACCATGTGTGACCAGATCCTCAGGTCTGATCAGGATCAATCAAACAATCGCTTTTGAAATGGAAAGACAAAGCAACCAGAGAGAAAAATGCTAGAAAAAGGGAGAAAGCTTTGAAAAGGCAACAACAGCTCGTCCAAAACAGGCTCCAAAAGATGTCTGTCTTCGAGGAAGAACCTGTCCCCATGAACTTATGTGTAGGACGTCCTGCATAGACACCGAGAGGATGGGAGCTAGTGTCTCCTAGTCTGAAACACAGCTTTTTCCATGTCCTAGAACCTGTAGTCCGATAATATGGTGATCATATGACCGTGGAGCCCAGATTTGTATGGTACACACAAGATGTAGTAGTTCGTGCAAACAGCTTAACGAGACAGTCATTTTCATGAAAAACCTCAAAAAAAACTTAATTTGGTTATTTTTCTTGATGGAAGCACAAGTTGCACAATTTGTTCTCAAGGCCATCTGACACTATTTAGAGATTTTACAGCTTCTGGCTATGATAAAGAATGTAATTTGGTGATACAAAAACAAAACAAAAAATAATCAATGCTTTTTAAAACTGACTGGAGGTTTTGATTCCATCTTCTAAAATGCGAGGATTTACTGCTTTTACTGTTTCCATTTAGCAAAAAATAATACCGTTCTTTTACTGCAACAACAAAGTTACAAGCCAATAAGATGAAGAAGGATTAGAAAAGGTAAAAGAGTTCATTAATACATACCTAGCAGCTACAGACTGTAAGACTCCGATCAGATTTAATCAAAATCGCTCCAACATAAAGATTATACGGATTTATTAATGGATCTGTAATAATGATCTCACGTTTTATAACATTTGCAAGGAGCCATCCGGCAATTTTAATACCAGACATACATTTTTCGTAATATGTCTCTGTCGTGGTATTTCTACTTTGACGTAAGTGAAGTGGCAGAACACATCTTACAAAATTGGCTTTGTTTGCGTGTGTGCGTGCGTGTGTGTGTGTGTGCGCGCTCTTCTGCACGTCAAAGTCATGGTTTTAACAGCTACAGTGAGGAACATTCCTTCGTGTAGCCAAATCCATTGTGATTTTTTTGGGGCTGTAAAACGATGGATGAATTATTTGGGCTATCACACGACCCTGAGCGTAATTCCTCGTTTCTCTATCGCAGTTTGATCCATTTGGTTTGATATCATATTGGCCAGTATTAATCTCTGATGCACTTGCTCCGCCCCGCATGCTCAATATATATTATCTCTATATTATTATTATCTTTGGCAGGAGCTTGAATGGAAGGGATGTTATTTTTTTTAAAAGAAATCAATGCAAAGAAGTATTAATGTGTTGAGTGAAAATTTGAACGTGTTGTTGGCAGGGCTGCACGGTGGTGCAGTGGTCAGCACTGTGGTCTCACAGCAAGAAGGTTCCGGGTTCAGTCCCGGCTCCATCACGGGATCTTTCTGTGTGAGTCTCCATGTTCTCCCTGTTCCCGTGTGGGTTCTCTCTGGTACTCCAGCTTCCTCCCACAGTCCAAAGACATCAAGAGGGGACGAGGCTGATTGATACTCTAAATTGACTGTAGGTGTGGCTGTGAGTGTGAATGGTTGTCTGTCTCTATGTGTTGGTCCTGTGATGGACTGGTGACCTGTCCAGGGTGAACCCCGCCTCTCGCCCATAGATGCTGGGATAGGCTCCAGCCGCCGCGACCCTTAATAGAAGGAATAAGCGGAAGACGACGATGGATGGTGTTGTTGGCAAAGTTTTTCAGTGCATATTAAAAAAAATCGTGAGAAGGAACTAAATAAACATATGGAGTTGCCGCATGAATTAATTTTTTTTTTTAAATACACTGCAGGACTCCAAGTCCCAGAGAAGTCAATTTTTATTTGTCAAAGTAATGATGGCGCTCAAAACCATAAATTATTTTAACCAAAAGCAAATATTGCAAGGTCCTCAGAATATTTGAGGCTTATAAAGATAAGTGTACAAAAAACACTGCGTAAACTCTATCATTTTATATTTCAGCGTCAACAATAGTCGAGAAAAAAAAATGGATAAAATATTCTTTATTCTCTCCAAGAAGTGCGTATCTGGCTTTAATCTGCTTCTATGTAGTGGCCTGAGTGTGGACAGCTTTACCGTCCCGTGTTGGCTGTCGAGAGAACAGCACAAACAACAGCTGGATGGATCGAATTAAATCCTGTACTTTAATGAGCCTTTGTATTCTTCAGTCATCGCCAGAGAGCGACAGTGTAAGAAACACACACGGTTTCGCGTCTGACCGACAGCCGGGACGACGATGTGGCCCAGAGGAGACGTATGGTTCACGTTTCCTGGTTGGCTGTTCTGCGCAGACATGCGACAGAGCAGTAGAGGAATGCATCGAGAGATCAGCTCTATTGTTGTGAGGAACTGAGAGATCTCAAGCTTGTTTTGACGGCGAAACTTTTGTGGCTTTCACCATCAGGATGGGGTTTAATATGAGGGCTTCTTGCTCCTTCCTGTTTCTACAAATGATGTCCGTCATCATCGCTAGCCGCTCATCATCAGCCCCTCCAGAACACAAAAACCAGTTAGAGACAAATGGCGTTCCCCGCTCTTTGATGCGTCTGTCATTGATTGTCGATCGTCACAGATGGCTCATCTTTCCTCCCCTGCAGCGACGATGTAATTCGGTTAGCGAGAATGTAGCCAATGCAGAGTCAGAACAGAGAGGCAAGGAAGGATGAGTAACGGGGAAAGAAGGTCGACGTTTTCCGGCAGGGTCAGAGGTGTGGGAATGGTCTGAGAATGTCCGGTCAGGGTCAAAACATCGACACAGATGGACAGAACAAACTGTCACCTCTCAGGGCAAACGCCGCATCCTGTTAGCGGCTAGAGGAGACACAACCGGTGCCAGAGGTTAACACAGCACAGGTCAGAGGTCAGGAGGTCGCACAACCTCACCTGCCCTTCTCTTCAGTTCCAGCCAGTGGAAAAAACCTGTTGCAATGCCTGAGGTCAGACAGACATGAAACACCCCCACACGAGTCTGGAAGAAGATCCCGCTACACTGCAGGAATGAGTGTTGGTGTGCTAGCAAGGGAAGAGAAACCACAAAATGATTGATGAAGTCCGTATTCCTTGAGTATTCAAAATAAGTTGTCCCAACACTAAAACTGCAAAAATATTTATATGCATCCTCTTGCTTTGCTGCCTCGGTGTCCGTTTTGATGAGAAAACCTGGAAGTCTCCTCACTCGAAGTTGTACTCACTCATCAGGAATGCCCACCTGCAGGCCAGGACACATGCAACTAGTAATTTAATTTGGGCACTTTAAGTGCTTTGTACCTGGGTGCACCACACAGCTTCTGCACACCAGAGGGGTTACATATAATAAGAATAAAGACCTTTAAATGAGGTTGCTTAGTTGCTTCTGTGGTGCAGGCAGACAGGGAATGAGCTCCTAGGGTATGAGTGGGTTCTTTTTGAACACATATTGGTACCTGGAACTTGGCCTTAGTACCCAGTGGTACTTCTATATTATTTTCTGCCTCATAACACAATTTTCAGCCGCAAAAAAGGTCAAATATTGCGAATTTTCAGGCATGCCGCTAACATGAAATTTTCTGCCAACAAATTAAATGCAATACATTCTCCAGCTTTAAGATAACAGGTTAGGTGAGTTGTTAAGTTGATGCTTTGCATTTTGAATCGCAAATATTGCATCATGTTTCAAAAAAGGTCCCACACTTGAGATTATGATTAAACTGAGGGTATATTTGCCTGCTTACACATCGGTCGGTGGTCTCTCGACTTACGCATCGCTCATGGCATTGCTGGTTAGCAAGAGTGTGACTATTCTATCCACAGATGGAAAAAAGTCCCATGTAAACTGTGTGATGCTTCTCCTCAGTCTGGTTGAAGTTGGAGCACTGAACAAGCAGCCGGCCATGTCCAAAGATCATGTCGCTGTTAGGGTGAAGAGGGAGATTCCAGCTGGGCTGTCAGAAGAAAAATAAAACGAAGCTGACATCTCTACGTGAGACGGACAAGATGTGTGCTGGACTTGAAAATGTTACAGGGGTGACATCACACCGTCGTGATCTAAGCAACGATTGATTTTTTTTTGGTGAATTGTACTGTCAGTAACCCTTTTGGAGAGCGAAACACTGAATGAATACTGAATAAACACGACTTGCGATTAAGAAATCAAGCCTTTCCTAACGTAAACACGGCTGAAGGTCGTCATCTGTGTGTAATGGTGAGTTTCTACATTCTATAAACTCACCCAACCCGATGAGTCCATGATGTGTCAAATTCAATAAGACTTTGATGTGAAACACATCACCTTCAACACATCTGTCCATCCCTCCCATCCTTCATCACTGAACCGGAACGCTGATGTCGTAAATGGCCGGTTCAGGGTGCCGGAGAAACATGGAAATATTAAACCAATTGGCCAGCAGCTGTCCACCAGACAACCAAACTACAACCAGAAGATGAACTCTTTCATCAAAAGTGTCTCCATCATGCTCACAGGGCACGAGGGGACGGAGAGTAAACAGACGTGAACGGATGGAAATGAAAGCGTAGTCGTGGAGCAACATATGGATCAGTATGTGAGACATCAGTGTGCTCTGTCCGCTGGAGATCATCACCAACTGTCTCCCTTCATCTCGTACCGGTCCAACATGACAAGTTTATGAAAACTAAAGTTATGACTTTTAATGTGTCCCTCTGTGTCGGTTCAGTCTGTGGCCGACACAGAGGCTCGACTGTGGAGTTGTTGTTTTTCATCTCCAGGACTCATTGAAGTGGTATAAAGGCCGATCTGATCTGACGGGTCCAAAAGTGATCATGAAGACAAGAATGTGTTTCGGGATCAAACCTCAGCTAACACGCACACATTTATAACACAAGATAATAGAATCAGAGTGAAATAAACTAAAATTCCACTTAAAAGTGATCAGAAAGCATCCAATATCAATGTGTCTTATTATGTTTATGATGTGCAAAAACACCGAGGTCTTGAGCAACTCGACAGCTCGAGTTGTTTTTTTGGTTGTTTTTTTTTGTTTGCTATCTATAATAAAAACCTTTTTCAGCTCTCAACCGCAAAGCACTTTATGTGGCCTCAACAATAATGGACAACAAAGATGAATAATTTTTGGAGGAATTCCTCTGTAGGGTTGCCAGAACAGACAGGGGCATGCAGCTGGAGACATGGGGGGGGGGGGGGGGGTCTTTCTGTGACAAAGGCTGTAAGAAATTAATTATATTTTGTTAGGGAGCACAGATATACATTGTAATGGATTATCTAGCGTGAAACTGTGAAACCACCGAGTTATCACGCCCATCTCGTTGCCTCCTCTCGTCTGTATGCTTCCTAGTGATCGGAGGGGAACCGCATTTATATCAGCTCCGTCTAAACTCACTGCATGTTCCTCCTTGAAGTCGGGCCAAGCTTGAGAGGAATACACAAGGTTGAGTGAAATGGAGATTTACTGTCCAGAGCACATGGCAAAGCTTTGTCAGTGTTTCTGTTGAATGTGCAGCAAATCTTTAAGATAAACTAAATGTTGCAACAAAAAAAAAACCAAAAAGTGTGTTTTGGGTGTGTTTCCATCAAATCGTCATCAGAAGATGGCGCTATAGGCAACATTAGGCACAGTTGCAGCTGTAACAAACAGAAGAATTAAATGGAGAAGTCTTGAGGAGTTGTAATTGTTTCTGGATGCTGTCTGGAGATGAAGAGAGTTCGGGAAACCCATGAAGATGAAGACCTCAAAAACAGCTGCTGAGTCTTGTGAGTTGTTTTTAAATGGCGTTGATGAAGACATTTTTATTCAGTATGAATAGAAAGTTTTCTGTACATTTAGGAGCCATGAAGAGTTTCTCCAAGCTTGAAAAACAGGGAGGAGAGGAACTCACCTCATTTATCTAACTTACTTTTTTTCTTTTTTTGTGGTTTTTCCTTTAAAGTTGGTTTGCGGCCGGTTAACCTTTAAAGGCAGTGAACTGAAAAATGAGTCCACTGGAGAAGCTGAACGATCTGACTCTCAGGTAACATCATCATTTACAGTGGAAACACATGACGAGGAATTATGGGGTCTCCCCTCATGAGGAGGACAGTTAAGAGAACACCGTGGGGGGGGGGGGGGGGGGGGGGGGCGCTGTGTTAGCGTGACTCAGCTTCACTTCGCTGTCAGAAAACTTAATGCATCTGGTAGAAGTTGGGACTAAAATTTGCCCCTTCCAGCAACAGTGGAGTAAAAGTCTGGCTCCATCAGCAGTACTAGCAGTTACTAAGGAAACATAACATTGAATTTCTTCTAAAAAAAAAAGAGGCATGTTGGCCTGATCACATCTGTGACCTGTCTCCTGCTCACCCCCGGGGTGTGATGTCGGTTAACCAAGCTTGACAGGAGCTCAGATCAGGTGTCCCTCTCTCCCTGCGGGGAGGGGGCTGCACTGAGGTGACCTGTAGCCTGAAAAGGCGTCGCCAGACATGGGGATCAAACTGTGGCACATGCTCCTACATCACCCTCGGCTCTACGGGGAGGACAACACTCATCCATCTCTGACTCTCTGGGTTACAGCTTGTCAAAACAGATGAAACTAGTGGTTTATCAGCCTTGATACCAAACATCATGAACACGTATGTCACGATGGTAACTGGAATATTAAGACAAGCTGCACCCATATGTGTGTGAGTGTATATATATACATACATATATATACATATATATCCATCGTCATCTTCCGCTTATTCCTACACATTAAGGGTCGCGGGGGGGCTGGAGCCTATCCCAGCGTCAACAGGCGAGAGGCGGGGTTCACCCTGGACAGGTCGCCAGTCCATCGCAGGGCCAACATATAGAGACGAACAACCATTCACACTCACATTCATACCTACGGTCAATTTAGAGTATCAATCAGCCATGTTTTGGGAGGAAGCCGGAGTACCCGGAGAGAACCCACGCAGACACGGGGAGAACATGCAAACTCCATACAGAAAGATCCCGTGCCCGAGCCGGGACTCGAACCCCGAACCTTCTTGCTGTGAGGCCACAGTGCTAAACCACTGCACCACCGTGCAGCCCTATACATATATATACATATACATATATATATATATACATATATATACATATACATATATATACATATACATATATATATATACATATATACATATATATACATACATATATATACATATATATACACATATATACACACATACACACACATACATATATATACATATATATATACATACATATATATACATATATACATATATATACACATATATATATATATATATATATATATATATATATATATATATATATACACGTATATATATACACCATGTTTATCATCCGTTCATTGCTTATCACCTGGCTTAACTGCATTCAGTCAAGATGTATGTTGTGTTCCTGATTATCCTGATTATAATGACTTAAACTACAGACACAATTCACAGAAAGTTTGATCCAGTTTTTCATTTTTTTCCAATTCAGCAAATTGAAATGTGCTGACTGATGAAAAAATGATGCTCAACATATGGAGCTTTTTTTTTTTTTTTTAAAGAGAGATTTCTGGACAATATAATATCACCTCGTGTCACCCCTTTGACATTAGTACCATTATTAAATACAGACAGTAAAGTCCTAAAATATAACATGGTTATCCAAGAATGAGATCACCGATCATGATGCTTCAATATTCTTATTACTTTTTTATGCAGGATATCTGCTTTTAAGAGGGTGTTCAAGAGCAGCTGGGAAGTTCCAGACTCCGGGGTGAAAGAACACACTGAACCTCTGCTGAACTCTTAATATCCTACTGGAAAGGTGGGTTGGTGGGTAGGTCGTTCAACATGGCAGCATTTGTGGTGAAAGATGAAAATACATCTCCTCAGGTTGTACTCATTAGTGCAGGTGATTGTGAAGTCCAGAAATACTTCATACTTCAGGTTCTTAAATGCCCTCATGTACTTAGTGTGTTGCTAACATGACGTTAGCCACCTGGCCTGTTGCTTAGCATGACCCAACTCTCAATACTGATAGATTTTAGTTAGAATACTGACATCCAGAGCTTCACTTCTTTGTTTTGAATGAGGTGCAGATTTGCTGAAAGTGGCCATGTTTGTAGTCCTTATGTGAATGCTCTTCAGTGGCGATTGGTAAGTTCCCAAAGGGGAACTTTATCAATTCTCAGTGGCATATTTGAATCTTTGACATTACACTGATGCTTTTTCTACTTTAAACGACCTCATTTAAAAACTGTCGAACACTATGACAAGCAAAAAATGGAAAAAAGAGGAAAAAAAAACACTTGAGATTTTGAATCATACTGAGTTGCTATGTGTTTACCAGTAATATCTTAAATTAAGAGTGAGCAGATATTTTTCGACTAGAAATTAGACTCTTAATCTTGGCAAGACTTTGTTTTCTGCATTGGCGACACGTATTCTAAAGGTCAACTCTTACTACACTGTAGAAATAAGAAGCTCAAAGTCAGAATTCACATGAAGTGAAAGAGGAGAGCAGGGATCAGTCAGTCAGTGACATCGGCACATCTGACTCCGCTGTTGTCGGCTGAAGGTGAAGCACCCGTTAACGTCAGTCTGGCACAACATTGTGTTTAATTGACCGACGCTCTAGTTCAGCTGCCTTGCATTGCCCTTTTTTCCCTTCTAGTTTGTATTCTACCTTTCCATCCTGTCTTTTCTTTCTCATCCTCCCGTGCAGTTTTACTTCTTTCCTCCCAATCGGCTCCAACATCAACATTGATTCTCCAGCACTTCATTTCACATGGGTCAGGTCAAATGGCAGCATGCACAGCTGCTCTGCACATTAATGTTGAAAGCCCCGGCGACAAACAAACGCAAACGGTTACAAAACACTTCAAACTTGATCTGCTCCAGTAAGAGGAGCCACTTAATCAGATGGCAACATCTAACATGTCCCAGGCAATTTTTAAGACTGCAGCCTTTCATTATAGGACAGGGGACCTCTTCATCAGTGTGTGAGCTGAGATGGTATGTGTGTGTGTGTGTGTGTGTGTGTGTGTGTGTGTGTGTGTGTGTGTATATACTCATGCCAATATCTGTGTTTAAATAAAGCCAAAGTTGCAGTACAAATACCTGGAAACAAATTATGCTGTAAGCAGAGAGAACAGTCAGTAATGGGCCATCTGTCCCTGCCAAATAAAGGCGATACATCACCATCCAACCCTCCCTTCAACCAAACCGCCGCTCTCTTTGTAGTTCCTGGAAGCAATATGTCATCAGGTGTACCTTTGGTGTTGGACAAACGAGGGCTAAGGACTCTTCATCAAGGATGAAGGAGCACTTGCCGGAGCGTACGACTGTTTATTGGCACTCACTCAAGACACACGTGTAAAAACGTACAGTACAGCTGGCTTTCATTCACTCGTCATCAATTCAGAAAAGGGATTTTCTCCAAAAACACAAATATTGAGGAACATTTGGAACACTTTTGCCAAAAGCAACTTATTGAACACAGCATTGTTGGTGAATAAGATGCAGTTTAAATTGAATGGAGGCATGTGGGACATCTGCAAAAATGCTGCCCTTCATGTGTGCAGATGCATCATTGCTAATAGGTCCATTAGGACCAAGTCAGATGCTAATTCCAAACATACTGCATGTGCACTGATGCATACACACACACATACACACACCCTTGTACGACCAGACTTTTGGTGGTTTATTTAGATATTTATCAGAAACGCTCCCATTGCAAGAGGCGCCAAAGGGAAATCTGTTACCACCTCAGCATCTGATACAGGATTTACATTTACCTTATAGACTCATTGGGTGCTACATTTCCACATTTCCTGAAATAAGTACACACACACACACACACACACATACATATATATATACTGTGTCAACTCAGTAGAGATGCGACAGGAAATCAGAGCAGGATATTGCATGAATTAATATGATGACTTTGGGAAAAATGGGTTTTAATGAGCGCTGGTCTCACAGTTAGTTCCTCATTTAGGTAGTGGGCTGTGATTTACGGAGCCCCAGAGTACAGAGGGAGTTCCAGACTGTCTAACAAGTCCCTCAGAAAGAAGCCCCACCCTGCAGATACAAAGAGGATTGTTTCTTTACACCACATCCATCAGCGGTGAGGTGAGCCAGAAGACTGCAGACATGGAGCGAGTGTCCCTCAACCACTTCTGCACAATGAACTTATTATTTCCCCTGTAATTTTGTTTCTCGTCTCAATACGTGTCACACGGACACACAACTCGTTTCCTACCATTCTTTTAGCCAGCGAAACTTTTTTTTTTTTTTTTACTGCAGTGTTTTGTTTGTTAAAAGCAGTCGTTATCAGCAGTAATCATCCTCTTAGCACATAAATATTATCACCAAGTCATCATTGAAGAATGGAGAGTTGCTTAGAATACTTTTGCATGGCTGAAGTGTAAGAGCCATGCAGCAACAGTTGGAATACTGGTGAAAATGAGCACACATGCATGGAGGTGTATGTGATGTACACGCTCCTCAGTGTGGGCAACTTGTCGTTTTTCATTCTCAATCACAATTTTGGCTTCCAACATTTATGAAAACACGATAAAAGAGAAATGACGCTCTCGCTCTCTCGCTGATGGAAATCACTATTAGATAAAAGCAATGAGGCCGATTGGTAATTTTCCACTGTCAGTGAACAATCTTGTGAAATAATCTTGATCTCTACATCAAAATATTCATCATTATGGGAGAGAAGCACCACTTTCTCCTGGTTTCTTCTGTCTACTGTAGGATAAAGAGCAGATGGTCAGATTATGTTTAACCTTTTCACCTGATGTCTCTGTAGGAAGCTGTTAGTTTCTGACGTAACGCCGAGAGGAGAAACTAAAGGAGAGAGAACAGCAGATCACGTCCGTGGAGCGGCTCAGGATTCCTCACACCATGATAGAAAAAACATCTGGTTATGAACAGCTGCTAAGCCAATGCATCAGCGTGAAGTCACTGAGGTTAATTGTTCCTTCCGATGTTTTTCTTTGTCTGCCCGCTATGTAAACACATACGTAATTACACTATATGTGGAACGGCATTTTGTTTCAAGGGCAGCACTCTCACCTTTTTATGTTCATACTTTATTAATTGGGATCATTTGCGTGTCTCAGATGAAAATGAAAACACACAGAACAGAGAAAGAAAAGGGGGAGGTGATGTACATGCGTGCCGTACGTGATGCATGAGTGAGTCCAGATTTCCATCAGGGCTTTTTGATGAACAACTTTGTAGTTAATCTGATGACTTAAAAAAAAATGCCGAGTGCACATTTTTTAGAAGAGAATGACTGACATTGTGTTATAGGATGGTTTATTAATCCCGTACTTTAACAGCAAGTTGTACGAATACTACAGCAGACTGAACGTGAAGGCCCCATCAATCCTGCGTACGAGGGATCCAAAGACTACTGCAACTGATTTACAGCACAGATCTCCCTCAACGACGTCACATATAAATCCGCTGATACAGTGTGATTTAATGTAGCTAACTATTGGTTGATGCTGCGGTATCTCATGCAACTGTAAATTGTGTTTTACTGTATGAAGTAGAATTACACACAGATGGAGTGTGTTGCAGCTCGTCCAAATACGAGCACGCTTCAGTACGAAATTCTTTTGAACAAAAACAAAAGAAAGCAACTGCATGTGCGTGATTAAATGCACTGTAAAACAGCATGAGTTCATCCAGTTAATAACAGGCGCATGTACAGTACATGTTTGTTGTCCATCTGTTTACTCAGGCTTACGGGTGTGTTGAAGGGGAATAAAATGAGAGACAAAATAAAAATCATTTGTGCTGTAGCTTACAAGCAAGCTAAACATCATTGTTGTCAAATGTTAACATTTAGTTGAGTTTTAATGACCCAAATTCACTGTCAGGAAGTCCGTTTGACATAGATTAATAATGATGGCTGATGTTCCGTTGGTTCTGGGCTTAAATCTCCAAAATGTCACACGTAGTGCGGAATTTAAATCTATGATTGCAGTACCCACCGTGCCAAATGGTGAAACGTCGAAGCCATCGCATCATATGCCATTACAACACGCCCACCCCTTTATCGCTAGTTGTACTTTTTTGAGGGGCGGGGCATCACAAAACCTTTGATCTCAGTCATTCTGCTTGTCATTTCAGTTCAGTGACGTACCCCTGTCATCTTGTCATCTTTGATCTCTGACTGCTTTGATTGCCATATATGGGAGCGTGGTATCCAGAATCTTGTCTGTCATCTCAAAAGCTCTGTCATCCCAGACGCTTAGACTGCAAACTTGACAATGATCAGATTAAAGGTTATTGACTTCATCGACTCAGGGATGACACGCAGAGATTAATTGCATTTATATATATTCACCAACTTGTAGTGGCTTATATCACAATGTTTTGGTTTTGTTTTTTTTCAAAATGATCACTCATTCTGTCATAATGACAATAACAGTGAGTCTCCATTTGAGCATGAATGGGTACTTAATTAACACGGGGACGGCAGCTGATGAGGCGATGCTTCAGTGCAGCCCAGCACACATTTTTATACACTCTGTTGAAATAACGTGGCCATACGAGGCCCAGACCACCGTGGAAGGTGTTCTGAATGATTGGATCTCAGTGCGTCCTTGGTGCATTAGCACCTGTAATAAGAGCTTGTGATCCATTATAACGCCATGCCTGACAGGGTCTGTGATTTACAGAGTAAGTATGGATTCTGCTGTTGCAGTGAAAAATAATTTCAGTTGGAGATTTTAGAAACTGGCTGCAAAGCATTTTGTAACCAGTGTGACAAAGGTTTAGTCATGGAAATACAGAGTCTTAAAAATGAAGCATCTCTGTTTCCACTTCCCCCCCTGTGGCTGTTTATCTCCCTGTCATCAGTTCATAAAGTAATCAGGCAATATAATGTATTGTTTATAGCTTAGATGAATACATGAATAAAGGACAGACTTGTAATTACAACCTCTTTTCATCCCTTTCTTCCCTGCCTTGTCTGTAGTCGCCAGCAGGCATGAAAAGACAGATGGCCAATCATTTCAATCAGCATGAAAGAGCCAATCATTCACGCCCACTTCTTTTTAATAAAAATTACTTTCTTGCTTCCCTCTTTTTATCGAAACGAAATTTTCCGCAGTTCATGAGATGTTTAGACAGCTATGTAAACAAGGCTGAACTCGGTAACGGTTTTATCTGGAGAAAAACGAATGTCAACACCAACAAAAGGCAGCAATCCCAGCATGACAAAAACAGTAATACAAAACACCCATAAACATAAACCACTCCAGAGAGCTTGTTACAGAGCAGGGGTTGGATTTCCACAAGGATATCCAGTATCACAAACAGTCTTCATTTAAATATTCCCAGACTTTTCATAAAAAAATAATCTACAACAGAGAGGTAATTTGAAATAATTAGGGAGCATTAATACTTGATGTAGATGGCAAAAGGCAGATGTTTTTTAATAAAACACAGGCACATTTATACTGTCTATTTTTCCTATAATTCAAGACAACGAGAACGACAGAAAAATCTTTAGGAACAGACAAAATTTTGCTCAGCAGAAAGTAGTTTGCTTTTTCTGACTGGCCCAAGTAAAGCCAACAGAGATTTCCCTGCATTATGAAACCAAGCACTTTCCAGCACAAAATTTGAAGCTATAGTGTGCAGTTTTTAGAGAGCTGTTTGTAGTTGGCAAACCATCATGTTTCCCATTTCTTTTTTTTCATATTTGAGCTGCAAATAAATTTCCTCTACTGTATCCCAGATACCAAACTCCATTCAAAAAACCCAACATTTTAAAGGTTGTTTGCTTGTCAGCTTGCACACAAACGTACCGAAGCATGACTCAATGCCTAGTACTAATTTGTATCATGATGGGGTTATTTCTGGATTATTCTGAGCAAAATCTAAGTTTGAAGCACCAATCAAATGGCACCAAAGGTCAGGGTAAGACCCATTTTGATGGCATTTGATTTTACAACATATCTGAGACCTCAGCTATGGTAGTAATGTGGTTATTTCCATTTTAGTTAATGAAAGAAACACTGGGAATTGTCTAGTATTTTACCTGTGGACATCAGTAACAACTTTTTTTCACATTTTCAAAAGGTTGTTACTGATGCTGGGTAATAATTTTTTGTTACATGAGACACTTGACAGCCAGAGTTTCAGAAGCAGCTTATCACGTGAGCTACCGTAGGCTACAATCTCCAGTTTACCTGCTAGATGGTGCTAGGTCTGACCTTAGCAACACACTGTGCTAGCAACTGTATTCTCAACAACATGTGCATCACAAAGAGTAAGCTGAGCAATAAACTTGTTCCTTGTTTTCCATATTATCACAATTTTATTTTCGCTTTTTCTTCTGTGGTTTTTACCATCATTACCAGATAAAAAGGGTGTTTTTGACGCAAGCAAGATGGAAGGCAGAGAGAAAGGGATTGTAGAGTAATTTGTTTTCAGTAAAATTGGTGTCATTTGAGAGACGACTATAAAAAGATAAAAAAAAATCCCTGGCAGAGCCTGTGATTACGGCAGGCCTGAGAGCCAGATCCTCATTGTTTAGAGCTGCTGCAGGCGTGTTTTTACTCACAACCACACTGTGGGTTTGTGGTCGATTTCAGGTCCAAATGAATCCTGGACTACGTTCAAGAGAAAAATCACACAGATGCACACACCACCTCTCCTACTCTCACTTCTATTTCATTCTTACCTCACACACACTCACACACACACATACTGGTTGTCAGCACATGTGAACCGAGGCTTGTTTGTCCAGAGCATTCCACTGTGACACGTCCCCGGGACATTAAAGAACCCCCCAGCAGGCCAAGCTGTGCCCCCCCAGCACGCATCCGTTGGACCAGGGGAGGGGGTCCTATTTGCTTTATCACATTTGTTTGGATTCTACAGTCAGTATCCAATAGCAGCCGCAAGTGCTGAGCTCTTAGTTTGTTGTTGTACTGTATGCATGTCCTTTTGAAGTATACCGGGAAAGCAGGCTAACTTCCACCAGGCTAACAGCGCTAACGTCTGCATCCCTCCGGCAGGGACAGCAGCGGCTCGTCGGCTCCCACCTGCACTCTCAGTCCTCTCATGTTAGCATTATGAATAAAATATGGAGCCAAAAAATGGTTCATTTAGCTTGGAGGTTGAGGTAGAAAAGAAACACATGCAATATCCTTCAGACTTCGCAGTCACATGATAAGATAATTATGCTTCAAAAAGGGGACATTTGATTTCATTGGTCTTCACTTCTCTGATCCATTTTTGAGTAATTTTCCTTTGCAATGTGTATGTTATGAAGCCATTGATCATAAAATGAGTCCATGTGAGTGAGGGCAAACAGTTTTTGGCCAGGGTTAAAAGACACCCCCCCACACACACACACACACACACACACACACAAATACTGCACTATAAAGTTTGTCTGAAATGGGGATTTTTTTTGACAAAAAATATCATTACTGAATTCAACTTGATAAAATTGGAACCTCCCTTGCAAATGTCTTGAAATTTGAATATGCAATGAGGAGTTTTCATGTCTCAAGATGAACTGCTTCTGCACACAACACATCTCCGATTTCTCTATCATTCTCACTGTTTGTGCACTGGAGGCCTCAAGGTTCCACATCAAAAAATTTACACCAGAAAATTTACACCAACAGCCAACATCAAACTCTCCACAGTCAAGCTCAAACATTCAGGAAGAAGACCAAAAGCTCATTGGGGATTATAAGGATTTTAAATGAATTGTAGGTTTTGATGCAGCATGTAATTGAAGTCGTGTGCTTGCTTACATTGAGCAGCCCAGAGCTTTCCTCACTGCTTTGTCAAGCAAGGGTTGAGCTGCCAGATTGTGTGGGTAGACGCTTGTAAACAGTGATGCTGTTTACTAGTCGCACACATACTGCGACATATTACTCCATCCTTATCTGCTCTTTACAGTCGGACTATCAGACTATGACTACATTAGTCATGACTGAATGTGATGACAGTGACGTCTGCTGCACAACTATCCTCATTGTTACGTCTGGGTAGCCTGCAGATATGATGAAGCTCTGTCAGAGTTGAGTCATTGCAGGGCAGACTGAAGATAGCGGACCGAGATGTGACGCACACACACACACACACACACACACACACACACACACACACTCATCAGGAGACACAGTGAACTCTTGACTGCACCCACCCAAACAAGAGGGTGGAAGTGTTTGTCGATTGTGCCGTTACAGAACCACTAAGCACCCATCAGCAAACATTTACGGATGTTCACAGAGGCGTTTGCACAACCCTTTAAACCTTAAAAGTAGCTCCTTATCAATAGTATTGATCAACCAGGGAACAGGCTAATAACACACTTGTAATTTTGTCTTTGTAGCAGCCTCTCAAGAGAGGAGGGGGACTGCAAAAGGAGGGTGTATTTTTAGACGCGGTGAATAACTGCAGAGTCACTGAGTGAGCAACTCTCGACAAGAACAGAAAACAGAAAACATGCTGAAGATGTAGAAAACATGTAGGACTCTGAGTTAAATAGTGTTTTAGCCGCAGAAATCACTTCCACATGGTTGACTCTCCAGAGCCAAAACAAGTCTGTGATTAATGATATTTACTGGCATGGTGTCAATCTGCAGATAATACATGCACCACATCTATATGCCTCAATCCATGACACCGCTGGCTGGACTCACGGTGGTCAGTCACTCTTGTGCTGATTGTCTTGACAGCATGGTGGTTTAATATATCAGTGAGAAACAAGGGAGCGATAATTGGAGAAAGGAGGAGTGTAAGGAGGCGTGACAGAAATAAAGATTGGAAGAAAGTAGAGAGATGAAGAAGACGGGGGGGGGGGGGTGAACCGCATACCTGAGATGAAGGAAGGTGGATCAGAGGGAGTCGGCGTCGTAAAGACATGAAGGAGGGTATGGGAATGTGGGGAAAAGGAGAGGGAGAGAGAGAGAGAGAGAAAAGGGTTAATGGTAAAAATAATAAAAAGAATTTCGGCAGTGTGCGTGTGTCTGTGAGCATGCATTAATGTTGCATCAAACATTTGATGCTTGATGCTTGAGCTTTGTGTGTGTGTGTACGTGCGTGTGTGTGTATGTGTGTTTGTATGCGTGTGATCCTGGGACCTCAGCGAGCCCACCAGCGACATACCCAGCTGTCTACCAATGTTTGAGCCCTCCAATCAAAATAAACCTCCTGCAAACCGCAAATCTCTCTCCCTCTCCCTCACTCTCCCTCTCTCTCTCTCTCTCACACACACACACACACACACACACACACACTTCTATATTTGGAGGGATCCACATTGACATTATACATTCCCTTAAACCATCATGATCACATGCCTAACCTTATCCTAACCTAATCTAATTATATAATCCAAAAATCCAGCCTCAACTTTCAGAAAGCCCTTTAAAGAAGGGGGGACTGGTCAAGTGCCCTCATCTTCGAAACATTCCTCACTCCCAGGCTCTTAAATCAATCCTTACTAAAGTATAACTACGAGCATATGTAACTCAGCCCAATAAATCAGAGATGGCAACATTTTCCTCCATGAATAAGATCGACAAGAACTGAAATGCTAGTTTGCACATCTCCGCCATGGTCCACGTTAAAAAAAGAGTGTATATCTCCACCTCTTCACGAAGCTTGATGAAAATTATCTGGGTAGTTTTTCTGTAATCCTGCAGACACACGAAAAGAAAAGCTCTTTGCTGGAGGTGATAATTGCATTTATTTACTGTATGTAGCGCATTTTCTATCATAGAACTGTTGAAAGTCAGATCAATGAGCCGGCGTAGGCGGAGCTGGTCACTAGACGGTCAGTAGAAAACATGAAATCAAGAAAAGCCTTCGGTGGCGTTCCTCTTTCAAAGAATAAACGCTCTCGGTTTAGCAGCGTCAATGCTGACCTCAGAGCAGCAGCTGTCCTCTTACTGTCGTCACACCTAAACCACACTTCTATGAAGGCACATTGATGAATGCGTTCTTTCATTTTTGACGAATCTTTATCAAACTCGACACCACTTTATTGTCTTTCAAGGGATACAAAACTTGTTTTTTTTTCGCGCACACGAACATGACAATCGAGGAAATGCTGCCCCGAAATGTTCCTCTTTGAAGCATAGATGCTACAAAGGAGAACATAATACTCTCTCGTAAGAATGATCTATGCAGAAATGCCTGATTATGAAATATTTTTATAGCGATTTAGGAAGACGCAGTGGTGTTATAGAGTGTGGAGCCCAGATAGCAAAAGAACAACCTCCTTTAGTTTCGGCTCTAACTGGGCGCCTGCTGAGCTTCTTCTGATTAGTCCAACTGACACTCATAGCCTGTACAGAAGAATTGCATGTCTAAATGGGAATCTGAGAGGGCCATGTGCGTTAAATTAGCCCAGTGCAGAGTACTGAAGTTGAAATTACATGATGGATGTATCGGCTCCATGCCTCTGGACACAAGGGGGAGCCTTTTGGCAGCTGTGCAGGTGAGAAGATGAATCCAATGGTTTGATTGTGACGCGAGGAAACCACATGAGATAAAATCTTTTTCTGTTATTTTGATGAGACGTCCGCTTCGCAAGTCAACTTAACATGAGAGATCCTGCATTAATTAGGAGGACTGACATTTTTACGGTGGTAATATACTACCAAAAACAAAACAAAACAACAGTCTCTTAATGATTTAAAGGCAATGGAAAGGGGAAAGGTTTTCCTGTGGTGGTGCTGTTTCACTCTAGGAGTCGGCTGGAGTTTAATTTATTGATAGACGGGGTAGAGTAACAGCCACTGACCTCAGTATTTCCACCTGCAAAAAATAACAACATGGTTGTAAACATCACATTATATTTCTAAACCGCCCGAGATGATTGGCCCAGGCTTTCTCCGCGCTGGATTTATCTCCTGAAATCCTTAAGTTATTTCTCCATCCATCTCCGCCGCCGCACGCTGCCCGTCCAAAACCCTCACTTTCATCCCTCACTTTCACTCTGGCTCACCGCGTGAGCTCCTCGGCCCACCTTTGTTCTGCCTTGATGGATAATTGTCTTGTTTCTGTCCATCTTATTCCCGAATAAAAATGAGTGCCTTTGACAGTCATAGATTACCAAAGCTGAGATCATCAAAGTCAGAATCTTTGCAGCTTTCTGGGTCTGGATCAACCAGGATCAGCTGAGATCTGCACCTCCCTTTTAACTTCAAAAAGTTACACAGAGCCTCAGAGCCTGAAGCTTCCCCTGCGCAATGCAAGCGGACAGGGAACGAGGGGTTAAATCACCGCTGAGGGAGCGCAGATACAAAGATTAGGGCTGATTTCACAAGGAGAGATTTAAACTAGAAGGGACGTCTGACCAACAGCCCGACCTCAGGTGGACCTCTAAATTCAAGAATTGCAGAAATCTGTCTAGTTCTTGACTTTCATATGTACCACTAATTTGCAATGAATTCTGAGCAATTTAAGAACATTTCTAAGCCAAGAGACAAGGCTGACAGGGAAGAGTGCCAGACCAATGGGCTCTCTGCACTGTAGCAGAAAATTATAGTAGTTTTAAGCTTTTCTGTATGTGTGTGTGTGTGTGTGTGTGTGTGTGTGTGTGTGTGTGTGTGTGTAAAACAATACAGAAATCCTCTAGTTCTATAAAGTCTTCAAGACCGGAGCTGCTGTGGCTTCTCCATGTAGCAAGACATGCTAACTTGTCAGTCAGACGCAAGAGAGACATAAAAACCACTGACAATGTTGTTGCTGCTGAATATTCCCTGTCCTGCCAAAGTGTTTGCTCTCAATCACCTCACTAGAGAAAACCACAAATCAAATTAAAGCAATACTTCATCTAAAAAGTTTATTTTACTTTTAAGTACTAAAAAAACAGGTGTTTTGAGCTCTAAAAGACAGTTTCCACTCATGTAAACTTCTTTGTGACTCCAGAATGCAGGAAGAGCCAACCATTTAGTTTGAAGCTAATGGCAACTGACGGCTAATAACATCAAACCTGTCCAAAAACATCTGATTATAAGCTCTCAAGTGCATCAATTGGTGTAATCCACGTCTTTTTCCAGCCACACGCTTATATGAGCTCAAACAAACTACAACACTTCACTACTGTGAGTAAGAGTGTGAAGTTTAGAGATTGCATTTAGCGAGTGGCCATGAGGCGCAATTAGCTTCAAGCTAAATACACATGGCTGGCTCTTTCTGCTTTCTGGATTCACAAAGAAGTGATGCAACAGTGAAAACAAAACATCTCAGTGAGCTCAAGACACTATTGTGAAAGGCAAAGCACACTCTTTGGATGCACTATCACTTGAACTTATCACATTATTCTATTCTATTCTATTCCTTTTGGTGCTACTGGATGGATTGTAACCATAGAAACATGGCAATTTGCACTGAATTTCCCCTGAGCTACTATGGCAAACTTTCAGGCATAATAATATAGATCTATTTTACGTAAAGCCAACCTTGTTTCAGTGTTTCTGATTGTGAAACAAAGTATTACAGTATTGCTTCATCTGGCACATTGATCTAATTTTAAGTTCTAAATCTTGTTATTTCGCTGGGCCTTAGTAGAACTTGTGTGGGAGTTCTCCGTTTGATAGGATTTCATACTTAATAGATCCGTGTTTCCTCAGTCTGGACACACACACACACACACACACACACACACACACACACACACACACACACACGCGCACACACACACCACAGCCACTGTAATACAAATCTAACATCTCCCCAGAGGAAAATTTAGAGTCACATTCCTGTGTTTAGCCTTTATGTCCTTTGTGTGCATGGGAAGCTAATAGCTCTTAGAATAACAATCATTTTTCATAAACACCTTGAAATGGGAGTTACCTGATCTCGCTCACATATTTGTCACTGTATATCTCTGTAGCTTTCTCCTGCCTTGTCTGTCAAATCTTCGCTCTCTGGTGCGTCTGCTGCGGTTTCCATAAATGTCCGAGGATGAGAACATTTTGACAGCTACGGGATGGATGGAGGGCATCAGCATGGGGAATGGAGGGAGGACCGGTAGATCAACCACAGGCCACAGCCAAATTTTGAAAGTACCATATTTTGCATGACAATTTTTGACTGACGTCCACAGAGAATACAATTTCCATGTAAATTTCCTGAGAAACCGATGAAAATATGAAAAATCATAACCCAGGTAAATGACTGTAAACCAACCATTTGACTTGTCATTGAACGCAAGAAACTGATAACCAGCAGCAGTCAGTCTGAGGGGAACTTGAATTTGTGTTTTAATCTGATTTATAACTGATTGTTTTAGTGGAGATGGATAAATCATTCCACTTAATATGGAGGACTTTCATGGGAGGAGAGATGAAAAGCAATATTCTGTACAGGAGCCTTGTGGTTGCGGTGGTCCTGTGGCGACTCGGGGCCTGCATGCGGCGTCCGCTGTCAACTCATAATCGTTATTAAATCTCATAAATGAAACCATGCCTCTATCTTCTGTCATAACCCAGACTTTGGGCATGTCTGCTATGCATATTTATGGTTATGTGACGAATACGGTTGATTGCAATTTCAGAGTTTCATTTTGTTATGTTCATCTTTTTTTGTATTTACTATATCAGCACTTTTTTATTCTCTCTCTCTCTCTCTCTCTCTCTCTCTCTCTCTCTCTCTCTCTCTCAGGTCTACGTTGGAGGTATTTTAAGTTGATCATTAGGTCGAATGCCCCTTAAAGACCCCTCCTTTAGTTTTACCATTTCATGACTGAATTACCACAATGCTGCCCTGTAGCGGCGTAAGTTCAGTTGAAAAAGCAGATGCTGTCATGTCAGTTACATTATCCAGAGGCACTTAAAATTATGAAAAGGATGTGAAAAGCGAATCCCTGAGAGGAGCAGCGCAGATGATGCAAGGTGCCCAATGAGATACAAAGAGCTGTCTCCAAGAACGGCATCCGAATGACTGCTGCCTCCGATTTACACTTCACTCTTATTTCACTGTAATAAACAGAATGAAATTGTGCTGAAGTAACATGATCTTGATGCAGATTTGTTCCAGATATCAATTCATGCCTTTTCAAATGCTTTGCATAAGGCGAGGATGAAACAACTTTTAAAATGCTTATTTTATGAATGGAGTTTGGTTCTGATCAGCTACAGACTGACAGATTGCAGGCTGGGATACCTATACAGCTACACAATGCTTCATTTAGACACTTTCTGCGATGTGGATATTGAACCAGGCCACATTTTGATATAATTTTGATATCTCATTCACCTCCCCAGTCATAAAGCACTTTTCCTGACCTGTAGACTAGAAAACCCGCTGTATAAATACTGTCCATTTACCATTACAAGCACACACACCAACAATAGGGATTGGCCAAAACCCCACAGAGATTCTTATCACCTTCTCTTCCTTCTCCCCAGAGGGCTAAAACAACATGGATCAACATGTGGCTGGCCAGCGTCCAGGCTCTCTGTTCAACAGGGGGTCTAATGCTAAAGGGATCACATAGATACCCGACCATTAGCTCCCTGATGGCATCTCAGAATCATCCAATGGCAGCCTGAGAACAACAGCTCTCTGCCAATGGGAGCAAACATCCATGTCATGCAGCGTCTGCAGTCTATTAAAATACTTAGCTTATAAATCGTTATCGCCTTGCCTTTCTCCTGTAAGCGTTGAACAAATTGGTGAACCTGCACAGCCTGACTCAATGTTGCTGAGATAATTAGACAGGGAGAGAAAGTGGGGGGTGAGGGGGTGAACGGGAAAACACTAACACAGCCTGTTAGTGATGGAAAGAGGGATGAAAATTTTGTGTGTAGTGGGAGGAGGGTGATAGATGCCTCGAGGAGCCACTCTGCCGGTACATTCACTCAAACATGTGAGCTGCAGATGAATAACAGAAGCTGCTTGGATTCCTGCTGAACTGTCTATTCATCATTTCACCCATCTTCTCTCTCCACATCTCCTGTACTTAACTTTTTCCCCCTCTCTCTGACTCCCTCTCTCTTTCCTTCTCAGTGCTGACTGATGCATCGACGTGAGTTCCCATGTGCCTCAAGCTGAGAGTCAGCTGTCGCTCTTATCCCAGAGTGATGGGACGGGTCGCACATCTGGCAACCCCTGGCAGGGAAGTCCCCGCCTCAGCCTCCTCTGTCCCCCTACCCCCTTTATGGAGCTGACTGGATCAAGATCTTTCATTGGCTTTTACACCTCCTGAAAAAACAAAACCGATACAGAACCAAAACACTGAGGGGAGGTCTGTCTTTCATCTCCATCTGAGTTGCGGCTACACAAGCAATACAATGCAGCATCTATCGATTAATCAGCGAGAAACAGAACAATCCTCATATCTGATCATCCATGTCATGACTACATTTTCCCACATGCCTTTCCTACTGTGCCTCCTAACTTCCCATCCATCTAATTGTGGGTCACCCAGTTACTGGAGCTGAATAAAAGAGGTGTTTGGAAAGCAGTTCACCCGCCTGTTCAAAATCCCAAAACTAACAGAGCCTATTGAGTGAGCGGAAGACCACTAATCTCCCTATAGATACACCCCGCGGGTCAGACCAGCAGACTCGACATGGGCCCAAAGCCCCAGTGTGCCACATACTGCTGAACGCTGGCGCTTTCCACACCAGACTGAAGTACTTTACTGCTTGAATAAATGGTATTGTAAGACATGTTCCGTGCCAAAATTCTCAAAGATAAATGTAATGGCGTTTGATGCGGATTTATCGATTTCACGTCGCTGACTGATGTAACGCAGCTGTTTGAATGGCATATGCACTAACTCCGTTTACTATTTTCCATATCACCTGCCACACCATATTAGAGACTGTACATTTTACTATACTGCAAAGAAAACGCAGCTCCAAAGTGGTATGCTGCAATAGTTGAAATGTGGCATCTCATATGGCATCCAATTACTGCAATCAACTCTCAAGAGGGGAGATTTTGCAAGTATGAAATGTGGCTTTGATTAGAAGGCTTTCGCCTGATACATGTGTGTGTGAGAGAGCGAGAGAGAGTGAGAGAGAGAGAGAGCGAGAGAGAGAGAGAGTAGATCTGTCAGCATGAGAACAATGTATGTGTGTACCACTGGAATGACAGCATGCCAACAGTGTTCCAGCACATACAAGTGGTTGATGATTGGTACTCCCCACAACAGTGACTGAGCTTTTGATTTGTGTTTCGCTGCACAAGGAAAATTCAAGTTGACTGAAGAAAATCAGGAGAGTATCAAAGACAATTGAGACAATTATCAACACAAGTTGACCGTGAACCTGACCACCCCTGGAGGGAACAGCAGTGGAAAATTTAAGTTACTGCAAAAGTTCTCATGCAGAGCTTGGATGTGGATTTTCGTGGCAGGCAAACACTGACAACGTGTTCATGAAAGAATTTATAAGATACAAGAGCAGCTTCCAGCATCTGAACTCACGAAGGAAATACTTCACCCAAGAAGTGCATTTTAAAATTCAAGGATTCATGAATAAGTGTCAGGCTTATAAAGATGTTCCCTGCTACAATACTTCTTTGTTACTCGAGAATGCAGGAGAGACAGCCATGTATATTTATCGTGAAGCTAAGGGCAACTTTTGGCTAACAACAACACAACTGTCCATTTATAAACTCTCAAGAACATCGTTCGGGATCATTTATGTTTTCTTTATCCAGTCATATACACAGTAATCCATAAACAAAGCATTCAAAGTACCATCGAGCACAATCAGGTGGCATATTCAGTTGAACCAACACACTCAGGCTTATCCACGCTCAGTCACGATGCAGCCGAACCCGAGGGGTCATAGTTTGTTTTTAGCTTAAATCAAAGTGTTTGGGGATTCCTGAGCATACTGCTGGATGAAGAGGATGTGGATCGTACCAGCTGCAAAGTTTATCGATTGACATTTTGAGTCAGTGTTTCTGTTGTTTTGTTGTTTTTGCTAGCCATCAGTTGCCCTTGGCTTCAAGCTAGCTAAACATGGCTGGCTCTTTCTGCTTTCACATAGAAGTGACGCAGGGGGAAAAAACATGTTTTTAAAATTTGATACATATATTCATGAGTACTTGAAAGGGCAAAAAAAAAAAAGCTCTTTTTGGGTGAAGTATCACTTTAAAGCTTCTGTTTGGTTAAAAGTTACAATTAGCAACTCTAAATGCCAGTTCAGCTGAGTCATCGACTTGTACTGTCTTTATCATCCATTGTCACGCAGCTCACCTGTTTACCTGTTCACCTGTTTATAGCCAGGCTTTAATAAATGAGAGCCTGCAAACACTGCTTCGAAAATGAAAACTAATGTGTCTGAAAAATAAAATTCTTTAATTTTACACTGAAGAAAAGTCTCGGAGCTCTGCGGAGCATCTGCCTCCTGAGACGAGCCAGATGTTAGACATCACTTCGAAACGTGATGTGAATCAAACACTGTATATGGAGGCATATACATGATATATGTGACAAGGTTCGTTCATGTCTCTGTATGGAAGACATAAAGGCATAGATTTAGTCAGAGCATGGATGTTACACTTTTCTGTTTTGGAAGATTAGTTTTAACTGCTGCTGTCACTGCAATGAACGTCAGCTGACTGGAGGAAAACCAGTGGCAGCAGAGGAGCCGCTTTGCAGTGACCTGTACCTCCTTCATAATTCAGCTGAAAGAAGATGACGCAGCTTTGAGGACAGAAAGGACCATTAGGCTGAAATACACTTCGAATCCACATTTCCACAATTTACAGAACGGATGACTGAGGAACATTCCTCCCATTGTCTGCAGGGGAAATTTGGTCAGTTTGCAAGGCAGTATTAACTTTTAATTAGTATATTTGCATTTCATATAAACAAATAAATCTTACCTCTTAGATTCCTATAGTGACCGATTTCCCACAGTTTGAAAATGTTGCTGGCTCTAAAGAAGAGGATTCTGACCCTAAACAGTCCAGACTTTGGCTCTCAGATGCTGTTTTCTATCATACTGCTTGTTTTTTTATTTTCTTGGTGAAATAGTTTATGCAGGGTCAGTATTTTCTCTGGCGGCCGGTGGCGGGTAGCCAACATTTCCTACTGATTCAGGCAGCGTATGAACAGTAGTCTGGTCAGAAACCGCCTAATTTGTCTTTCCCAGAACACACTGGCAACGGACTGCAATCACAAATCACCTTCAGTAGCCCGCGGGGTAAAGTTCTTGCCTTTTTTCAGCACTGAAGGAAATAAATGTGAACAGGAAAACTGTGGTTCAGATTTCCAGTAGTGGTCGCTGATTGATTTTAAAGTTGAGACGAATTGAAAAATGACCTTTTAACCCTTTTGGATGACATATCCAGCCACATAAGGCACATATTTCAAAGCATATGCCAAAAAATTCAAATATTTGTATTCTTATATTAGATTCATAGCATATTTCCTGTAAAAGAAAAATAAAAGAAAATATGACATGTGCTTACAAAGGTGTGAAGCATCAACACATAAATTAACACAGAGGAAAGATTCATTAGTTTCAACATTTCCAGGGTGGTGCTGTGGTGTGTTTAGGGGCCTGCCACAAATCAAACAATATATTTATCATCCTGCTGGTGAGAATTTGTTCATTTGAAGGGAGTAATGTAAGTGTGGAAGCTCCAGAAACCATTAGAAAGTGTCTTCTTTTAGCAACTAAAGGGAGAATGTGATGGACTTTGTCCCAAATTCCTCTCAGCGTTATATCCTGCTTTCCTGTCCTGCTCACTCAGAAATATGTCACGACATGGACGCTAGATGCTCTCAAAATGTTGTTTCAACTGGACTTCAAGATCAGACGTTTTTCAGAATGTACTTAAAAACTGTGACCATGACAAATGTACAAAACCTGCTCACAAATCTCCCCCTCAAACACACACAAACAGTCTTGCTATAACCATGTGACTCATCCTGGCCTCCAGACGCTTGGCGTGAGATCAAGTAAACACAGGGAGGACAGGGACTCCCCCTGAAAGCCCAATCAAGCATTTCTGTCTTTATTCATTCATTTATAATGACACATTTAGTTCAACACACTGTTGAGGTGCGCATCCTGGTAAAGGAGGCAGATGAAGCCCAGTCTGTGGTGTAATGGTTTTGAGCTACAAGCGATGATGGCTGGACAGCCAAAGCTGGTTTAGCTACACAGTAGGCTCTTCCTGCCTTACAACAACAAACCTCTGGCTATTGTCTGTGTGTGGTGGCCAATCAAATGTGTGTGTATTTGTGTGTGTGTGTGACTGTATTCCCGCTCATGTGCAAGAAAAACGCACTGGGTGTGCTGACCGAGAGAAATCAGCCGTGTCACAGCACTGCCACCCCGCCTTCATACCCTCGGGCTCCGTCAGGTTCCCAGAGGTCCAATCGAAACCTGGCTTCATCCGACAACCTTTTAACCCCGGCTGTAAGAGGCCTGATTAAGACCTCATCAACACACTGTGGCCCTCGCAGCTGCGTGCTTGCACACACAGGTCCTGCTTTGTCCACCTTTAACACACTTGCGTGCGCACACACACGGGTGCACACACTTGAATACTGACCTAGAATTATGGGGATGTAGGAACTTAGTAACCTTTTAACCTTGACGACTGGCTTCTTAATCTTCCTCCTTGCGATTCCCCTGCTTGCTGCAAGCATGTGTGTGTGTGGGAGCAGGGCAGCGAGGTGTGAGAAGCAGGAAATGAGCACACAGATAACACTAAGCCTAGATTCATATCCATTCAGCAAGACAGCATGATTGCTTGGGTGTGTTTGTGTGCACGACTGAACGTCAGATGAACTGAACAGGAATAAGACGGTAGGGGGCTGGGAGACTGTAAGACCCTGGTTTCAAAACAAGTGGATGCTCACTGAGAGCACAGCTTAACCCCCCGAGAGCCTTCAAACACCCGTCAGACCCTCAGGCTCACCCTCTCTTTGTCCCCCTGTAATGAAATCATCACTGTAAGCCACCAGGATGCTCTACAGTATATCCTTCACAGAGCTTTGTATAAGCAGCAAGCGAGGAAGAATTTTAGATTCCAAAGGAAATGTTTTGAAAGTTCCTCATCTTGTAGAGGAATGTGTTTTGAGGTTTCAAAAAATGACTTGCACAGAAATAACAAATGTGATTCCAAAAGTCAAGCATCCTCCCCTCTCAAACTTGTTATCTTATGCTATTATTGATAACAGCAACCAACACACTGGGGGTCATGTGTGCATGGGTTAAAGTCATGCTGGGAGCCGAGGCTGTGAGAGTGGACCGGGGGTCAGTGCAACGCTTAAAAAGTCTCCACTGCCAGCTATTAAACACAAACTATTCATAAATTTACAACCAAGTGTAGCATGCGACTGAGACACTGACTAAGATTTACACAGGCTCCTCGCATGTTGTGCAAGACCACACACTCATGCATGCATGGAGCTGCACACACGCAAACACACTTAATAAAAGAGTCAAAAAACCCAAGGAAAACAAAGGAACATTTGGAATTTATCCCAGACTTGTTGCTGGGGCTCACAGTGGGAGCTGGTGCTATAGTTTTATTAACAGACATCCCGGCTGAGGATGAACCTCATCGCGGGCCACCAAACGGACTGACACATGAGCTCCGCAGAGCTGCACCGACTGTTTCGCAGGCGTGCGCTCACAGGCTGCACGGGATTATCACACACAGCGCTAGATATGGTTTCAGGCTATATCTGCTTACAGTTTTACCATGATGGATTGGCCATGCTTCATAAAGTCAGTTAATTTCACAAATCAACTCCCAACCAGGGATCTAATATTCCCTGACAGACGAAAGCGACGATAACACACCATATATGAAAAATATTGCCACAAGAGAGTGAAAAAGAAAGAAAAGTCCAGTCCAGTCTAGAAAACACTGAAAAAACAAGAAGACAGTAAAGCTCAGCAATCATTTACAATAAGGTTACATTGATAACAGTTATTTAATGCTTAATTAATGTTAGAAATGCTTGACTTAACCATAAGTTAACCTTTAACTACTTAATGAATTGTTTCCTTACAGTAAGGGTTAGTTAATGCTTAGTAACATCAGAAATGTTTAGTTAATTCAGCACTCACCACATAACTAAGCATTAACTCACAGTTATATATCCTTGTAGTAAAGGTTTACTATAACTAAAGGAAGAGATGTCAAAAACAAGTTATAAGTATATTCCATAATGGTATAGTAAAAGGAAATAGATAGAAAGAACACCATCCAAAAGCCAAATCAAAAACGTAATTTAAAAAAGGAAAAGATGAACAACAAAAGGACACCGAATGTAATTAAGCAGTTTGCCCCTTTCTTCTCTAGGAAAATGTTGTATAGGAGGATCTCATGTTTCACTCAGATTATGAGTAAAGCGAGAGAGAGAGAGAGAGAGAGAGAGAGAGCGAGAGAGAGAGAGCGAGAGAGAGAGAGCTGTCCAATTTTCCACTCTTCCACTAGTCGATTCTGATGTCATGTCATCCACCTGGCTTTTTAAACAGCATGACATTACATTACCCACCAACCTTATCTCATCTACGCTCACGTAACCTGAACACAAATGCGCTCTTAAACAGTCCTACAACAATCCAGAACTCCTCTAACCCCCCAGGATGACAACACATCAGTCCTCTTGATGGTTTGGAGGACACTCGGTCACTAAAGGGTTAACTTTGCATCTGAGGTCACTGTTTGGACAAGGTGGGAAATTTAGGGAAACATCTGCAAGTAAACGTCCATTCTAAACATGTATGACTCAAAATGGAGAAAAGATTGATTGTTAAACTCCATTTCATATCGGATTTAATTTCAGTTCTACAAACCAGATCTCCTCCTGTGAAACAGATCAGTCGGCTTTTCTATTCTTCCATACGTAGCTACCTACGCAGTGACAAGAATAACGGATGACTCACTCCAGAAACCTCTTTGAGTGTTTGTATATATACGTTTATTTCGTTTACTCGGTTAACTTATTATTACAGGAGTGTGTGTGTGTGTGTGTGTGTGTGTGTGTGTGTGTGCGCGCGCGCGCACGTTTGTGCCCTGAGGAAATTAAATGTGTGTGTGTTCAATAATACTGTATAATGCCAAGCCGCCACCACAAACAGAGCAGACACAAACATTTAGAGGATCCCATGTGTTTGAATTAGGATGAACAGGAACTGTACACAGTTTAAATCCCAGCATCTTTCCCACAAAGAAGTTTAAACGAGGACGGGAAACCGAGTGTAGCCAGACGTCTCTTTTAACCCGTCGGTTCGTGTCATGGATAAATGGTGGTGAAGTGAGATGAGTTTCATTCTTGTTGCAGTTTGTCATGCTTCTTGGTGCTGCGTATGCTACCACTGGTGTGATGAATCACTCTGTCATCAGGGGTCAGGAACCGGGCCGGCGTCCCCCGGATAAAAGATGTGAAACTGTTGTACGTTCATGGATTTAAAGAAAAAAAATACATAATAAACTTTATTTGAAAGGTACAAAATTGCATTACGAAGTGCATCACAAGAAGAGGAAAAAGATATTCAAACGCAAGAATCAAAATAGACTAAAAATTGTAAATGGAAGACATTTGAAACAGAATTAAAATAGAAAAGTAAAACTTTCAGATCATGTAATATCGTTACACAGCGTGCGTTTTGGGTTAGGAGAGTGACAAGGCGCTGACAACAGATCGCTTTCCTGTTCAATTTTCAAACAAGATTCTAGGAGAAATTTGATTCCGTCTCATCTGTACAAATTTTAGATCTTTCATGGCGTCCTTCAAAAATTCATTTTTTCCCGTTTCGGTTTGATCCAACTTCTATATGTTCTATATTAATCAGTTTAAACTTTCGTGTGTCTTTAACTGTGTTGCAGCGGCTGCTTGAAAAAAGCCAGATCCGACCCTTGACCCCGACACCGAGGTAACGCTCAATGTGTTTCCACTTCTGCTCTGCCACTGGATGACAGGGTAGCACCCTCCTTTAAATTGGTCAATGAGATATTGTAGCAGCCATATACACTGGGAGCAGCTGGAATCTTGAATGTCAACGATGGACAAAACATATACATAAAACATTAAAAGAAAAAATGCTGAAAATGTTACCGAGACACAAGGTTTCAATAAGAGCATAAAACTGTTTGAAGTTACACCCCCTCGGCTCATTAGCTGACCCGCAAACACAGACATCCAGTCTGAGAGTGCAAGCAGCGTCTTCCTAACAAACTCTATTACACACAGTCATTTCCAAACATGTCTCATCTGACACAATAACCACAGATCACCATTATCACAGCCAGTCTTTGCAAGGTGAGCTGCTGCTAAGACACAAATGTCTGGATGCTGGCTAACCTCTAAGGCGACCTGGCTGGTAGCAAAACCTTGTCAAGTTTAGGACCTCTTACCAGCTAACTGAATCAAAAAATGGTGCCTTTCTCGTTTAATTGGAAAAATTTCGAAGCACGCCAGGTTGTGTTGTTCGTCCATTAAGGAAAGGTTACAGTCAGGAGAAAGTTAGCTTAGCTTATCATTAATACTGAAAAACAGGAGGAACAGCTCGCCTTGGGCTGCACAATCAAAAGAATTCCTCCCCATAAATAACGTGCCAATCAAATTCTCTAAAGCTCAAAATACAAACACTTTCTAGTAACTCCATTCAAACTGTAAAAAGATGAAGTTGTGCTCTTAGCTGTTTTAGCCTGAATATATGTTTGTTTTTGAAAAGATGATTAAACAGATATGACATTCCTGTTGTATTTTCTAAGAAAAGAAAGCAGAAAATAGCTAACATTGCATCAATATAGTCATTTGTATTCCACATCAGCAGACCAAAAATTCATTCAGGAATACACAATATGATCTCTTTTAACACCGATAGCTGGATGACGATTTGTAACTCCTTGCTGATCACATGTGCAAAGAATGATGTTTTAAGAAGTAAACAATGGATGTCTGATGTAAAGACATACAAACAGACGTAAGTTCTCCTGTCTGTAAGATTACACTGAGGGATGCATCATTGGATCATAGCTCAAAGTTGCCATGATAAAGCAGTAATGGCCTGCGCACGGCCAAATAAGGGATTCCGAGTCGTTTGCTTCATTCAGACCATGAACTCTTCCACGCAACAATAACTCACCGAAATTAGTTGAGGAATGTAAAAGTTGAGGTGCTTTTTATCCATTTATTTAGATTTTTTTTTTTTCCAGTTTAGCGTCTGGGTCTGCATGTTTATGCTGTTATTTCCTCTGGTAAATCCACTGCTGTATTACATCTTAGAAACAGTGGTTCGATGCTTGATAGCATCTCTACAAATCAGCACATTTGGACTTCATGATGAGTGTCGTGCTAAGCCAAGCGCACATGGACTGTCCACATCTGTGTTCAGAGAACATCAAGTACAGCGAGTGAATGAAGGGATTGGTATAAAGATAATAAACCACGACCAGGGCAAAGACTCCAGCGGGAACAAGCTAGGACCTGATCTCCTCCTCCCTGGCAAACAATTACAAGCTGCTCTCCTCCTTCTTCCATCTTTATGCAAATAGTTCTTATCTGTAAAGTCCATTTCCTGCCAAACAGGAAATACTTGTCTGCAAAAAGATGTGATTTTTACAAGACAACGGAGCCAGGCAGGACAAGAGCTAATAAGCTTGACCTGCTGAAACAGTTTAACTCAATTCATGCTGGAAAGAACAGTTTTTAAAAAAATGTTAAAAAAAACCCTCATTACTCCAGCTGACAGAGTTAGTGTGGGCCAAGAGGACGCTGTTACAGAGAGCACCCACCGAGACAGCCGGCACCCAGTTGAGCAATTGGCCCCCGAGGGATGGCATGGGGGGGGCATCCCACAGCCCAGCTGAAAGCTAGCGTTGTGATCCTATGGAAACACACACCCTCGCTAAAAGCCGTACGCAATCATTTACAAGCATGCATGCTCACATCCACACACTCTGTTATATACTCTCTATACTGACACTCTCTCTCTCACACACACAACAAACCTAATTAGTCACACCTGCTAACCACTGCTGTTCTAGAGCGAGACCACATGAAAAGGGTTGCTCGCAGCATAACACAAATGCAGATATGACACAAATTATAATAAGTGCTAATGACCCAGGTAGTTTTGGATTTCATGATAAATAAACATTTTCTCCAAATATGTGCTCCCATCAGTATCATAATATGAATGTTCTGCCTCCAGATGCATGAAAGATTAATGGGCAGCATGTCAGCTGCTTCAAAAAGACATTCTAAAAACAAACCTCTTAATTGCCCCTGTTGGAAGGCGCTCCTCTGATTATTATGCTTTGGGTCGAGTGTTTGAACTTGCAGAGTGCTTCATTAGTGTGGGATGGCTAGTTTTGAGGTGTCTTACACACACACACACACACACACACACACACACACACACGCACACACACACACATTTACAAATCTCTGAGGTAGTAGTTCCCATGCCTCAGCCTCCTATTACTCCTCATCACCATCTGTGTTGTGGTACATCGAGGAGCTCGACCCAGTCTCTCTTCATCATCCGCACACACATGACCTGTGACATGCCCTTTGAACCCCTCAGGGCCTCTCTAGGGTTGTTCCCCATGGACCCTGACCACTCGGTCCAGCTCCGTCACTTATCACCCACCAGGAAACGCAGCTTGTCCAACACCGAGCAGCTTGGTCTGGTCTGCACTGGCCTCCCTCTGGGGAAAATTAAGATGGAGTGGTGGGTTGGAAAAGAAGAGGGAGATATCAAAAGTTCCACTCAGTGTGAGATTCCATCAGCGCTGGGGGGTTGTCGTCTCGCTGTCTGCCGGGAGTAAGGATGTGGCATGGCAGTTGAGAATCTTCAGACAAATATGTAAAGGAAAGAAGCTTTGCTTGTCTCCATACCTTCAGTGAAAGAAAAGCCAAGGTGACCCGAAGCGACTCAGGAGCTGAGTTCATCAGACAGGTGTGGTCAATAAAAGAAGTATTTCCCACAGGAAAGGCTGTCTCTTCATAAACTTGGGCTGGGCTCAACATTTTTAAAATTGGTGCTATATTACCAGAGAACATACAGACGTAGTAGACATGTTGCTGAAAAGGCAGAAAACCTACAACAATGCACTCAGGTTGTTGCCTTGTCCAACCTGCCAGGGGCGAAATACTGTTGCGTACAGGTGAGGCTGACAGTTTTATGGTGTGTGATCGTAATTTTAACACCAAAGAACAACAACGTGAAAGGAACTTAAACTGCTTATTTGCATTTTTAATTAAATAAATCATCAAAACGCTGCAGGCCTTCAAGAGCACCCTGAGGTGTAAACTAGCCACACATGAGTCTCTCCTGTCTAATGTGCTTATGTAAGAAAGATTAAAAGCATCTACATTTCCTTCTGTCAGAGCAGAGCAATTTGGGTGTTGCCCATCGCGACTCTCATGCTCCATTAAAGGGGTTTTTCACAAGGGGGACATCTGGACATCTATAATGCGTGTGTGTGTGTGTGTGTGTGTGCACGCGCGTGTGTTCTGTCAAACAAGGATAAATGATTTCAGCGGATTACTTAAGTATCCTTTGGAAAGAGAAGTGTGTTGTTACTTTCCATTTCTCAGAGGAATAATTCAAAAGTGAGGAACCTTTTCTTCCGCTGGTTCGAGCCCTGGACTGCAGGCTGGCTGTGTTTGTGTGAGGGGGCACTTTGTGTGGCCCACTTGAAGAGGGATGTTTCCATTTCTGGTAATGAACTTTCTCCCAGTGAGCATGTCCAAAGGTCATCAGGCATCCACCAGTTCAACATCACGGACCAATTTGAACTCAGCACAAACGTATAAATGAGGAGCAGTTAATGAAGAGATGACATGTCTACTGATTGACTTGATCTAAAACAGATATCAACTTTTGCCATGACAGGTCTTCATATATGTTTAGTTAATCTAATAACAGGGGTCTTATAAACTGCACCGTAGGGATCCAACCTCTAGCCTCTATCTGTATGTGCAAGCATACACTTTACCCTGCGGCGAATCCCTCAGGCCACATCTGGGGTCAGCTTATTGAGTGGTTGATGAGAAGTGGCAGCCATCCGTCTTCACACCATAATATTGCTGTTTCCTTCATACTGAAAACACAAGTTGTGTGTTTGACTCTCAAAGTGGACCTCCAGCCTTAGACACATTCCTCTTCCCCCAACTCAAGCTCATCCCTCTGAGGCCAAAGATGATCATGCACAGAGGGGCTTGGACGTCTCCATTATCAACGTGGACAGGGGCGGTATGGTCAAACAGGTGAGGATGGAGGAGATGGAGGTTGGAGGATGGGGAAAGGTCACAGGTGAGGGTAGAAAGATGAGTGAGGCTTGAGAGAGCAGACATACAGGGTGCGGATTAGGGGAGGAAAAGAGGAGCAGAGGGCAGCGTGCTCCTCCCGAGGCTTCAAACACATTCCTTCCAGCATGAAGAGACATTACAATCTTTACACTCCCGCAGACACGACTTAACAGCGATCCCTCAGAGGCGAGAACACAATGAACCAGCTCAGAGAGAAAACAGCCACTGTAAGATTGAGTGTAAGAAACAATTAAATGGGGTATGAAAACACACTTGGGAGAAATAATTCCACTGATTCAGAAATATCGCCTTAAGCGTGGGAAGATTATCTGTTCCAAATGAAATGTCCTCCAAAATCTGTGTCCATAAATCATCCATTTAAAAGCACTCAAGGACACGTCTCTCTTTTTTCGATCTTCACTTTAAGGCCCATCTGGAGAAGCAGGACTGTTTACCCACAAACATCTGCTTACCCAGAGAAAAGTACACAAATCTAACCTGGCAGCCACCCTTAGACATTACGCAGCACTTATGTTCATTAATACTGCGGCAGGAAGAGTTTGGTCCTCTTAAAATGAATGTGAAATATATCAAATTGTAAACATGTGGCAATGACGAACATGAGGGGACTACGGCCGCGTGTAAAACAAACAGGGCAACACAAGGACGCTTTCAAATAGAGATTCAGAGGAAGGTTTGTGTTTGCGTGTGACACACAGACGTTTTCATGCCCAAATGCTTCTGTGTGTATGCATATGCACTTTTGTGTGTGTCTATAGATAAATGTACTTGTTCAGGCTCTGCTGGAGTTGGCAGAGCTGGAACTAATGACACTTCTAATCACAGTGATAGGCATCGGAGAGCGACTGAACGCCAAACAAATTCGGCACACTTTACTGCAACATGCCAGGCCACACGTGGGTAATGATGTGGGATTTCCCCTCAAAAAACACTAAACTCAATCCAGTTAAGAGAGAATCAAGACTAAGCATTGGGTGGTTAATGCAAAACAAAAAAAGTCATAGCTGTTCGATTTTTTTCCTTATTGTCAAAAGCAAAAGCAAACCTCTTGAGAATTAGTTTAAAACTCTGCAACTAGCTGCAAATTTTTTACTCACAGAGCTTCTTTTTCTTCTTAATTTGCCCACAAGACTTTGTTTATGTCAGTTATTATGAACAGGATTATATATTAAATTTGTTGGGATTATCTTGAGCCACAAATCAATACACATTTGGTGTAGTGAGTGTGTTATGGTAGGGGTAGGAACCAGAGGAAGTCAGGATACATTGCTATCACCTTAGCCTGCCCGCATCATGGAACAGCCATTCTGCAACTATCAATGTACTGCAACATAATTCATGTACCACACATTGCAGTAGTTATTTTTGGGTCTTCTGATGGTTCAGCTGACCTCATATTCTAGACTAGCGAGAGTGAACTGTCACTCAAATCTCCTTTTTTTTCTTTTTCTTTTTTGCCCTCATAGAAATGTCTAAATCTAATGATATCGTGTAATCGATATAAATACTTGAAAAAACAAGCCTCATCTCCCTTGATTCTCTTTATCTGTTGTACCACAAACTGCTCACTACACAGTGTCCAAACCGCCGTCACGGCCTGATTTTCACAGTGAGACAATGCTGTCAGAGGCAACGGCCGATACCGTGGGGAGAATTCCTGAGGTTTTTGAGTGGAATTTGGAAATGGGGGAAGTGTTGACACAGGACTTTATAAAGTTTGGGAATACTAACCACATTGACTGGTAAGTCAATGGGTTTTTTTTGTTTTTTTTTTCCGTTGGCTATATGTCTAAACAATGACTGTGGAGACATAGCCCTGTCAACATGGCAGTTATTGCAGGACCCCCCTTTTTTTTCCTGCATTTCAACTATCGATTTACAAGATTAATTCATCATCTACTTGACTCTGTTCATTCTTTCTTGACAGTTTATACGCAGCTGATGTTAATCGCTTTCACATTCTTCCATTTAACGTGAGTATCTGCTAAGTATAGGGCTCTCCAGTGATCGCAGCCCCTCGAGGGTCAGCATGTGTGGAGGTGAGGTGAAGTTAAGTACAGCAACGCAACCGCCCGTGGGGAGGTGGTGGTGGGGGGGTGGGGGTCCGAACATTTTAGAGCCACATTACAGCCAAGCGATGCCTTGCCTGGCCACACACAGACTGAGACTCACACTCTGTCCAACTCGAACAATTATTCCCATTCTGGGGGACATTTAAATTACACTTGGGATTGAGCAGTCAGCAGCACAGCAGAGAGAATAACAATGGCAGTCGTTGTTGTTTAATAGTCAATTTTAGCCAAACTTCAGAAATGCTGCAAAATAAATTTGTCTGGCGGCAACAAACTTGACTACACAACGCATATTTTGATCAAAAGATGGCAGAATACTGTGGTTGATGTTTTGCGTAGTTGTAACCAACAGAATAGATGAAAAAGAGGTCGTCTTGGCCGTCTACGAGTGAAAAATGAGAGAGGGCTTGAAGGATTATTCTCAGTTAGGCAAGTTCTAATCCTTCTTTCGTGCCGGCTAGTGTCTTGACGTGTTGTGTGCTTTCTGGACACGAGTACAAAGTTTGGGAATATCTAGGAATAAGACTACAGTGGAAACAGCTGGTCAGTCATGTGAGGTAACAATTTGCTACGTCAGAGTTTGAAAACAAGTTCTCTATTTCGCATTTTGCTCTCTCTGTCTCTCTCTCAATTGAGCATAAAAAACTTTTCTGCAAATTTGAGGGACTTTTTTTCCCAAATGTTGCCATTTCATTCAACCATTTCGAAGGCGATACTTTTGTGCATCCAAATACGCTGATGGAAACATGACTAGTGACACTGAACTGCCCTCCCAGTCTGCCCTCCAAATCCTCTGAAGACTTTCAGCTCTGCACTTTTCAGATGACTGGTTGGACAAGAATAGATGTGCGTGTATGTGCTTACATGCATGTTTGCATATACTGTACATGCTTTTGTGTTAGAGAGTATCGAAGACCAAAATTATGCCGAGGTCCTGGTGGCAGGTTCTATTCTGAAGGTCTTGGCTGAGCTCCAGCTGGTTGGCTGTCTTATCCATTTGTCTAAAACCACCCTGTCCCTCAAGGTGACTGTGTCCTTCACGTCTTATCACCTCTGACATTTGACGTGTGTCTATGCGAACAGTGGGATTAGGACTCTGTATGATCGACAAGACACTGGTGGGACAATAATGTCCGATGATGCCATTATCTGGCCCCAGAACTGGACTGGTGTTATGTTTTCAACCCACCAAAGCTGGGAGGGGATCATAGGAATTCAAGTAACTCAGAATCCCACTTAACCTGACACCATCATCACCGTACCAGCGGGACGACAGTGTGCCAAAGCATTCCACACTCATCTAAACATGGCCTTCACCCCTCTAGTGCAAGACACTCCTGAGCTTTAGTGTTCCCAAAAGTGATCTATGTGCCACAGCTAACATTTGCTCCTCTCTCTCTCTCCCTGTGGTTGGCAGTTTCTGAGCTGTCTGTTTAACAAATTAGGAGCACCCACTTAGCAAACACAGTCGATCGATCAGGAAGCCTTACCCCCAACAGTTCTGATAAGAGCATGACAGATGCGAAACACAAGGCCAGGATTCTCCACGGGATGGGCCTAAATAACAGATAGACCCATCACAGAGACAAATGGCCTCAGTGAAGCTACCACAAAAACATCGATGTCAAAGTCCTAAATATTTGACTTCATAAACCCTGGAACATTAGCTCTTTATTTGATATTTCAAATTCAGTGTCCAAAGCTAAATTTGGTTTCCTGAGATAATTTTTTAATTGGAAAGCTGACAGGAAATAAAAAGCCAGCTATAGAGTGAGAATTTTAATGAAAACTAGAAATAGTTCCACCTTAAATCCCTGTGTACAAGAGGTTACATGCCTTGTAAATTAAACAAGCTCCCTAAAATGAGAGCGTGTTTGAAACAGCAGGCGTGGAAAATGTATTAGTACACTTAGCTCGGCTGTTAGTAGGTTTGCAGCATCACCGCTGGGTCGCTGTGTTTAGACTCTTCAAGGCCACTCTCTTACTCCCTTACTTCTCTCAATTATCTCTCTCTCTCTCTCTCTCTCTCTCACACACACACACACCAAATGCAGGTCATTTTGAAAGGGCATCCAGCATTCCCAACATTCCCGATGGTGCCCGGCATCCTGGCCTCCATCACTGAAGATTTGCCAGAATCTCTCTGTACCACACAGAAACACACAAACACGGACACCCAAACAAACAAAAACACACACACACACACACACACACACACACACACACACACACACACACACAAACATGCACACAAACTCACACAACTATCCAAAACCACACATACCAAACCGCCAGTTGATGCCTCACTCAGACCTGAAAGACGCCCATCACAAGTCTCAGAGAGTGATCTATTTCTTTCCTTCACTCCCACTTTGTCATTTGAATAAAGCCACAGAAAATATGAATTATAGTTTCTTCAAAGTCATTGTAATTATGTTGCACTTAGGTGTAAACTGGATTGATGTGTGTTTGTCATTGACATATTTTTTGAATATTTACAGCTGAAAGGTTCAAGGTGCAAATGTAGATGAGTAGCAAAAGTCCCTGATGCTTCTATAGATTTCCATTCATTGTCTGGAGAACTTTACGAACCACTACCCTAACCATAAACCTGACCACTGACTCTAAATTGTGCATTTGAACACCTGGGAACACCGTTTTTGTTTTGTTTTTTACAGTGAACTGGTCTTCAGTCTGGTTTGTGTCCCCCAAAAATGGTCTAAGTCACACACGCATACACAAGTGTAGGTTTAGGGTATTTACACAGACTTTCATTCATATCCTTGAGAACCTCACTACTACTTATCTAACACAAACCCTCCCTGATTCCCAATATCATCTGGACCAGTTTGTGCCATTAAAATGCTTGAAGGAACACACACACACACACACACACACACACACACACAAACACACAGAGCAGGAATTAGGAATAGATTTGGGAGGTGTTGATGTGTAGATCTGCATGTAACTCCTTCCTATCTCCACCGTCCTCACCTGTCCCCCCCACCCTGCATGAACACTGGCATCCATCCTCCACACCTGTCAGAGGTCACGACCCCACTGACAGGGTTGGCCATCCTCTCCTGTTTTAATTTCACACCTTCACATCTCTCAATCTATACATCCTGCTGCTCCATCCATCACCGCATCATTTACCCGCTATCTGTCTCGGCCGGGGTGATGATCCCTTTAATCATCTCCCATCGCTGGACTTGATCATCAGTGCATTAGCTTTATATCCCCCACAAACACACCCACGCACACCTTCTGTCCACCACGTGTGTGTGAGCGTGCACTCTGACAATAGCATGCAGCTGAGATATGGAGGGGTTAATGAAAGCCTAAATTTAACACGCCTGCTCTGATCCCTACAGCAAGTGGCTACATAAAAAACCATCAGAGGAATTTGAGGAGAGGGCTACTTAGCATGTTAGTAAGCTAACATGTGTGAGTCTCTGGTGACACATGAGGGCTATATGGGGGGAGATGGAAGCCGCGTTCTGGGGATTTGTGGACACCAAATACCCCGGAGAGTAACAGAATGAGAGCAAAGGAGGAAATGAGTGGAAAATGAGATGCTTCCTTAGATGTGCCTGTCAGTCCAGGTCAACGGAAAGGTGGAAAGAATACACACATCTCATCTGGAAATAGCAAACCTGGATAGAAGTGTTTATTAATCACCCCTGGTCGCTAAGGGTGTAAACCCTGAGTGTTATTTTTTTCCATGAAGGACAATGTAACATTAAACTAGGTAAAAGAAAAATGCTGTATAGCAAATTAGAGTCACATTGTGAAGTTGATGTTGGCTCTATTGATTTTCCAAACCCATCAAATCAGAGGCTGGTGGGTAAATTCAGACCAGCTGAAATGGAGCAAAAAATATATATACAAAACTAAGAAGAAGAAGAAGGGGAGAGGGAGAACAGGAGGGAGGAAAGGTGGCAGGGTGCGGGGAAGGAAAGATCACCCCAGGTCAACTGATGGTTAACAGAGCATCGAGGATCGTGTTCTACAGTGGTCTTGAGATTTTTACTGTCCCCCCCCTCCTTTTTTATAACCCTGTCTGGCTAACACAGAGGGAAGCAAATGGCCTTAACATCTGTAGGATGGAGGAGTGAAGAGGAGTGGAGAGGAGAGGAGAGGAGAAGACAACAGTAGCAGATCCATCTAATGAGAATATCAGCCCTCCCATGCTGGTTTGCAGGCGTGAGTCAAATAATGTGCTGGAAATCCCATCATGGTGATTCTACTGCGGACGACTGCTGCACACTTCCACAGTAGAAAACATCTTGACTGAATCACAGCCTAAAAGACCCAAACACCAATAGAACGACAACAGAGATCTGGTCAATTGAAAGTGACCGCGGTGGTTTTGGCGGAGACCCGTTCTCCCGCACACAGTCAGGAGAAGACGAAAAAGACCAGGATTAAAGGAGGATTCAGGCTCATAAAGAGGGGGTTCGTTCAAGACGGGTTCAGCGATCAATATGAAGAAAACAGAGTTTGTCAATACATCAGTTTGTTTCAGTGCTGTGTAATATTGTGTATCACTTTCACGACCAACGCTTGTGTTTGCGCGGCCCTCAAATTTGTTTACCGACTTGAGGCCACAAAACAGGTGTTAAATCTGAGACATATTACATGTGATCTGTGTGCTAACGAGCCTATTGTGAGTCAGTATGAAAGCTGAGGTGTACTACATGGAGAGGGAAAACATAATTTAAGGAATCAACTAGTCACTGTTAGCAGTTTATTATCCATCCATCCATCCATTGTCTTCAGCAAAAAAAAGACAACAGCAGTCATGATAACTTCATAGCATGTGAGGACTTTAAGCAAGAATCCTGTAATCCAGTAATGAGTTGCATTTTAATGTCAATGGGTTTTTGGTTAAATTCCTGAAAATCAGAGGTTTGCATGAGCTTTACACAAGATATAGCGTTTTGTGAATCATAAAAAGGGCATTGGCTGGTGGGGTTGTCAGGGGTTGTCGTGGAAATTAAACGTCACCCTATTGAGAGCAGAAGAAGCACGAACGCTGTGGTGACAAAGTCATGCATCTGTGGTGAAGTTCGTTAGCTTTATGCTTCCAACGAGTAGATTTATGCCTAAAAAAACAAACGTACAAGTGGTGTTCATTTGCGAAGATTAAGCATAAAAGGTTCCAGTGCAACCTTAGGAAGCTACAAAGTTTATTTTCTGCAATAACTAAAGATCCATTATAAATATCTCAAAGCCTGCAATATCTTCTGTCAGGCTGTTGTTTGACATGCTAACAGTTGCAAAAACTACTCATCTAAATCATCTGGGTACGTCTTTACCTTTGCAGGTATTTAATCACAAACCAGCAAACCGGAAAAGTTCAAAGTGCACTTCATTCCGCACCAGATTTCAAGAGAATATAAGCCAAATATTTTTCAAGATATTGTTTTTCTCAAAACCACCAATGTCAACTCAAGTTGGAGGAAAATTCTGTCTGCACCAAATTCCCTGCGCACATTTAAATCAAATATATCCATTAGTTATTGATGTCATTTATAGATGATAAAATATTACGAGCACAGCTGATCAAATTATAATTAAAACCACAAATTTCATGGCATTTTTTCCGCCTCCTTTTGCCATCAATCCATATAAAGATGTCATGCTTTTCACATGATGAGATAGTTTAGAGAACCTGTAAATGTTTCCAATGCTCGCTCAGTGCAGGAACGGCTAGAGGCATGTTCTTTTGGTCAAAGCGCAGATTAGTGGTGTTCACTTCCATATGCAAAAGGTAGCACATATGGGCTGCACTTGCAAAAGGATTGTGAAAGTATCATGAACAGGATTTCAACTCTCTTAAAAGAAAAAGCTGTGTTTAGCCTGTCGGCCCTCAGTGTTACCGCAACCACACCACACAGCATTAATTGTGACACCACGGTACACAAATCTAGAGGAGCCAATACTGCACACGCAATCACAGCCAACAAGAGAGAGGGGCACGGTTTGGGCATCAAGTTAGCCTGTTTTCCATGCTGGATGTCAATCACAGAGGATCAACAAATGATATGAGGGGATGAATGGGATGACAGGAAAGATGGATAAATGATGGCTGGAAGGAGAAAAGAGAGCACAGAAAACAATAGACTCATTCTGAAGCCCTCGGGAGAAGAGAAAAGATGGGATCAGTAAGATGTAATTTTCCCTTTTATTATTTCCTCTCTCTGTCTCGCTCTCTCTCTCTCTCACTCCATTTTCCCTTCAGTCCACTCTGAACCAAAATGTTCAATATGTGTGTTTTTCTGTCCCATTCCTGTTGCTATAAAGTTCTGCATATATGTGTGCGCTTGGTTTTTGCATGTATGTGTTGGCACGCGAGCTGGGTCTTTGTGTACAGACTCATATACCTGTTTATACTGGCCGCTGTGTGGAGACATGTTTGTTTGCTCTCTGTAACCAGGTTAGAGGTCCTCCTCAGGCTCTGTTTTCAGCTACACCGACCCAAAAACTAACTCGATTCAGCTCCATCTGCACCTTGACATGAAACAAGTCCGGTATCAGTGCCTGGGGGTCAAACGTTGGTCTGAGGGGCCATGGCAATGAGTGTGTGTGTGTGTGTGTGTGTGTGTGTGTGTGTGTGTGTGTGTGTGTGTGTGTGTGTGTGTGAGTTTGCGTGAGAGACTAAGTGACTGATGATTGACAGTTGGCAGACCTGTAAACAGACCAGCAGACTGACAGGTAGACAGAAGGACACTTCAGGACCATTAAAGCAAGGTCATTTGATCTGGTTTTAGTGAAGGGCCATTTGACCCCACCAGTGAAACAGTTCAGTCCTGTTCTGCGACCCTCAACACCCCACCAGAAACCCCCGCCCCCCTCCTTCTGTCCTGCTGCTTCCCCTGTCACCCCTTACTGATATGTTGTCACCTCACTCTTTGTGCACACATTCGCACCAGTAACGGTGTGGACCCCTCTGTTTGGGTTTACACAGGTGAGTTCTTTCAGGTCCAGGAAGTGAATACAGAGTAACAGCACCGTGAGTGGGAAGGTTTAGCAAACACCGAAACACTGCACAGCACAATCTTTTGTCCCTTAATGTTCAGCAAGTAAAGAGGAGAAAAGGTTCCTACGAGAATGGATGCTTACCAAATGATGATGTCACACACATTACGGTTAAACCAGATCCAGGTCAAACCTTTCCACAGTAGAAGAGGTCCTCCCGCTATTAGGGAGGCTCAGAACTCCTTTGGTAATAAAAAGTGAAAAGAAAAGTGGGACAAAATTGCAAATGTGCTGCTGATTATGTTCCAGATTTCCTTCTAAAATATCAGGTAACTAAAAAAACAAAAAACAGCTGATGTTTTAACTACCTGGTTTATAATTGTTTTTTTTTTTTTTTAAATGGTCCTTCTAGTTCTACATACTCACCCGGTCACTCATCCGGCTCTTTCCCCTCCACCTCTGAACTGAGAACAGTGCCAGGGTGCTGATGGAGGTCCGGTCCCCAGAGGGAAAAGGAGAGGGGTCTCAGGTTTGGAGGAGGAGGAGGAGGCTGGGGGGGGGGGGGGGGTACACTTCAGGCATCCTGTTTTGGACACTCTAAATAGGACTTATTTGGGGTTTAAAGCTTTACCCCAGGAGAGATTATGAGACTCTAGTTTTGCTAAAAAGGTCAAGAGGTTGCAAGGCAGAGGATTATTACTGGACACAAGAAGCTGGACAAACAACAGTGATCATCTAAAGCCAGCGCTGAGATGGACTCCAGTTCATTTGGGTTTTTAGATCCCTAAATCCTGCATTGTATTAATATCTGAGGAGAGTGTGCGTGTTCTGCAGTGTGATCTGTCTCTGTCAGCGCACGGACTATTTACAGTGATGGGTCTGGTTGAAGTGACAGGGGGGGACCAACGCAAGGCCAAAATAGAAGTGAGCTGGCAACAACAGCTGTCTTTGTGTTGCTATATACCCTCAGCTAAATATACAAGACAATCATTCCAAGACACCAGGCTGCGCCGGCTTCATGTTTCACTTCCTCATCTTCCTCATCAACGTTCATTTTAACAAGAGTCTGATGAACAGCACGACCTGTGATGGCTTCACTCATGTTAAATTTAAAGACAACAAACGCAGCTGCTTTGCACTGTTTTTGCTTTGTCTCGTTCCGAAAACGCATACCCACACATGTAAATTCACACAAAAAACATACATGCCCCAGCCGAGAGGCCTGGCTTTGAAATGTTAGGTCTACTGTCATGTCTAGGACACGGCCCAGGGGAAAACATGAAAGGCAATCAGTCAGTTTAGGGAGTCTTGTATTAATGAACATGGTCAAAGAGCAGGGGAAAAACAGAAGAAAGACACAGCATTAAATGTTAAAGGTTGACCCCACTTTACTGAGGTCCTGCTGAGAGAAGAGAAGGAGGAGAAGACGGAGGAGAGGCAGTAAAAAAAAAAAAGGAGGAAGAACAGGACGGGAAGATGCCACACAGCAGGAAAAAAGGGATCTGAAGAAACTCCAAACATGAGGATATTGTTTGAAAAATGAAGAATAATGGCTGCGATATGTTGAAAGTTGAAGCAGGAAAGGGATGGAGGTAAAAATGTAGGGGGAGAACTGGGGGCAATGAGGGGTTTTGGAGGAATGTGAGAGAGGCGGAGAAAGGGGTCAAGTCAGGAAGGCTTCCAGCTGCGCTCCCTCCACTCTGATCTTATCTGGCCTGTTGGCTCGGGGTACAAAACGTGGTCCCCCAGAACTCCCTGCCCCTCAGATCTCCTGCAGTCAACCCCTTCTGTCCACTCTGTACCTCCAACAGGCAAAGAAGCCACACGCATTGTCTTGTATTTCATCTGCGTTCTCCCCTTTTGTATCACACACACACACACACACACACACACACACACACACACACACACACACACTCATATTTAGAGAAGCGAAAAAAAAATCTGCACAGGAAAGATAAGCATCTGGGTACTTATGCTCCATTTACCATTGTCTGTCTTCCAGAGAGGAGGAAACATAGATAGAGAGATGTGAAAAGAATTTAAAAGTTCAGATGCCAACAACAGAATCAGCTGATCTTCCCTGGAAATGAATTGGTGTCACGGGCAGATAAATTATCACGTCTGTCTGCGTGGATCCAGAAGTGAGTGCTGATTAATCTGAAGGGCATTCAGTGCCAGACAAAAAGACATCCCAGTGACATCTGCTTGTTAAAAAAGACCAGAAGAATTCCCCTTTCCCAATGTGGCAGGTACATTTGTCCCCACTTAGATGTTTCCATGAGAGGGAGCGAGAGATGCAGGTGATGATGAAATGTTTGGCTGTGAGTTAATATGGAGGTTTTCACCTGCTGAAGAGAATTGAATACGCTGGGTTTACAAGCATCACTCAGCAGAGACGCATCAGAACACCGATGAGATCCAAAGGAGCAGCTGAATAACACCCAAAAAAATAATTAAGACTGTAAAATTAAGAGGATGAACATACTTTCCTTCTAGTCAGTAAGTTAGCATAATAAACACTTCTAGCAAATCCTTGTGCTCCTTTCAAAGCGAACAAGCAGAAAACATGCAGACGTGCCAGACATCTGACGCCTCTGACAAACTTAATCTTAATTACCCTTGATAAATTGATCAGCTGTACTTTTTTTCGTGATTGTGTTGACTTTATTGGCAGAGCCATGTCTGAAACTGCACCAGAGAAGAACTTGGTGGTTTGGCTGCGATTCTTAGCAACATGTTTAATGATAAGCAGCTTGACTTGGGTCTCCTTTTTGGCCCATCGTGTGATACAGACAAGTTTGCTTTTTCTAAAGGAGCCAATTTGGGCAGTTGTAGCTGTGTATACATGCATTTTAAGTCTAATCCCTCCTCTAAGCAGCCAAACTCATTGTTTGGACTTTTTTTTTTGCGTTCATTTAAAAGCAATCATATGGGGCTCAGGCCAGAGCAGGCAGCAGATGCCAAGAGTGTTGCAATAATGGCATATTGAGACAAACCGCAGAGCAATTTGAAACACAGAAAGACACAGAGACAAATTGTTGTATTAGATCCCATATGTATGCTTCTTCACATATATCTCAAGTTCTTTTATTTCTATTCATCAGAGCCATATTGTAGGCATCAGTCTCCCTGACACTCCCTCCCACCCCCTCACAGCTCTCGCTACTCATCCCCGTCTTTGTCCTGCTTCCAAATCACACAATTAGAACCACATGGACATGAGAAACCTTTTCAAGTAAATAAACAACACCAAAAAGAGACCTGCTCAGTTGCAAAAAGCTCATTTCAGCCTGGCTTTAAGAAGATTTAACAGCAAGTTAGACAGCAATAGCTCAATAACAAAATCTTCATGTAGAGGGTAGCTCGTGTGCAATATTAATTCTTGAACATGGACACATTTTATTGTGAATTTAGAGTGACTTTCAATGCATTTATAACAGAATTATACTGTGTGTGTGTGTGTGTGTGTGTGTGTGTGTGTGTACCACGTCCTGGTGTACATCAGTGATCAGTGTTGGGCTCATCCAAAGAAGACGAGACCTTTGATTCGGAGACGAATGTTAGAACCATGTTCAAATCTTGTTGCCATCACGGTGTCTCACAACCAGAACCACAATGTTTTCCAATCCATTACATTGTGTTCTTGTGCCTAAACTGAACCAGACTTTGACATTATAAAACATTATTTTCAAACGGTGACTTTAATTTCAAGAAGCTGTTGTTGGCGAAAAATACTAAAACACAAGAGCATTCCTAGAGTGCATACCTCCGCGAGGTGACGTGACGGGATCTGGATCCGTTCCAGAATCGAGTGGGTTTGTTCTCCAATTCTTTGTTTTTTTCTTTAATTGTTCTTGAATTCTATGATCCAACTAAATGTCATCAGAATCCACCCTCAATTGTATGATTTATCCTGCTCACACAGACAAAAACAAACCATCGCTACGGTGAAGGTGATCAGATTTTATAAACTACAAAACATTAACCCGTTACATCGCGTTTTGACATCGTCTTTACCCGGAATTTTTTTTAATTCAAGGATGTTTTGAAAGTCACACTGAGTGTCACAAAAATCTGAAATTTGTGCGCATGCGGATCTCATTAAAACCAGATCAGCCGTCTTCTTCCTCTTCTTAGTCTGCGGATGCTGTTGTCCTTTGGCCTGTTGCAGACGCAAAAACACACAAACAAACATAGAACTGATGTTTCAACACCTTCAGGATCCAAGCCAGCGCAAAGATTACTATCAGCCTACATTTGTGAGCTGAAAGTGGAAGAGCAGAACCACCAGATGTGTAAGGAGATGTTTAAAAAGAAAGAAAAAAAAAGGAAAGTACGGGAAACTAAACATTTAGAGAAGAAAAGGTTTGAATGAAAAATGAGAGACTAAGTGAAAGCGAGATGGTGGACCTGATAGATTGGCCACATGTTCGGTGCAGATATTCCCCTGCAACCTGAGCTGACTGGACATCTGTGATATAGTCCCTGAAAATGCACTCAGGACTCATTTTATTAGGATCCTGCAAGGAGCAGCAAATATGCAGATAAAAGGTGTGTAGGAACACACACTCTCAACCTCTAGAACCTGCACATAGAGAAACACAAGATATGTCAGCATGCAGCCCCCCCCATGCGCGCTCACACACACAAACACACACACACACACAATTATTGCAGCAAAAATGCAGGCACACAAGCTTTATGCAAAAAACAGATGCACTGATAAAAAGTTTCAACATGTGCGCTGTGTATTTCAGTACAGTCCTCCAGTTCCTCCCCCAGACTCCTTCACCTCCAACCCGCCCCCCCCCAAATCTGGCCGTGCATTTAGGGTGGTGAACGACAGCGGCAGTCTTGACTTCTTCAATTTTAACGGCTGCGAATCAGGTTGAGTGTGCGTCCACCACTTTGCTCTCATTAACACGTGTTTAACACCAATCACCACACACCGTTACAACACCAGCACCAAGACAAGCAGCTGATAAGTTTGCACGCATTACGATATGAATGAATGAGCACACGCGTTCCTCAGCCGGGTGGATGATCCTATCCAGTGAGGCGGGGTAATTTTGGCGTTACATTATTAAAATTATGCTCAGATATCCAGACTGCTAGGGAAAATTGCAAAAATCCCAGAGTTGGTGTCACACACAACAAAGCTGACGATTTAAACGCAGCCGCTGCGGTTCGATGTGCAGACGTCGATATGTCACATGAGGTTGTAAACATTTGCTGTTTAAACTTAAGAGTTCCTAAAAAGTTTCCCCGCCTTCCCTCACAAACCTCCGATGATTCACGGTCCCTTTTCATGAAAAAGAAAAACATGTTATTATCTACTCATTTTGCATTTTTTTAAAAATTCGTGCCGTAACTGCTGAAGCATCTGGTCCTCAATTACATTTTTCTCTTTCTCAGCAAAACTGCTGGTGAGCGACTGTTGCCGGCGGTGTAACTGGTGGCTGTGAAGTCAGGAAATCAACCTCTTGGACACCTGAGGGAGCGCCCGCCACGTCCTTCTGCATCTCCTCATTGTCTGTTTACAGTCTGCGTGATAGCCATCTCTGTCCCCCCACCCTCACTCCTGGCTGAACTTTGAGTTCATGTATACATACAGAGAACTGAATGACCTACTGGCAGTTTCTAGCCATCCAGTTCCCAGCCTGATTTCAAATATACACTTTTCAGATTCTAAATAGACAGTGTTGGGAATGAGGAAACTGAGAAAAGGGACCGTGTCGTTTGTAAAGCAAACAACACGTTGCGACGCAAGGAGAAAAATTAGGGGCAAAAAAGGATGAGATGCCTTCGGAGAGGTCAGGCCGAGAAAAAAAGCAGGCACGTAAATGGACCCCTCCCCAAGTGGTGGTGTTAAGTTGTTGAGAGCTATCCTGCACCCCACTCCAACATGCCCTCGCTTCCCTGTTATGACAGAATAACATGGACCAGTGATGCTGAGGGCTTGTTCAAAGGCCTCAGGACCAGTTTTATGAGCCCGACTCTCATTAAAGAGGTGCTGGGAGAGTGACGAGCCTGTCGAGGGGCTTTTACACTGAGCAGGAGCATGTTTTCGGCACAGTGAGACCATCTGGATCACCGATGCACCGCTTCACACTTCCAACACCCCCCTGGCTCCCAAAGAGAGGTACTTCGATTGTTCCTTGGTTCAGGGTCTGGGAGAGACGGTGGAATGAAAGATGACCTCTGCTCCAACTCTGCCTCCTTGTTTGTCTGGGTTCACGTCCAGAGATGTTATCTGTCCAAATAAATCCAGGTGTATTCGCATGAGTCCCGTCCTGCAGCTGGACTCAGCCCTGCTGCATTCCACATGGACTCGCTGGGTTGTAAATGCCGACTAAATGACTTGTTTCTATGGATCTTGATCCATGCCGGTCATTTTAACTGATGATGGGATTTCCATCAAAGCTTGTTTATGAACTTTGGGGAGAATTCAAGTTGTACTGAGCAGTGACGTTATTATTTTTTTTTCAATCATGCAAACTACCTGGTTTTACATGACCAAGCTCTTTAGTGTCCCGATGTGCTGTACTATCAGATAAAGAATGAAATGAAACAGGTTGAGGCACTTACACCACAGCAGTGAAGCAGGTGACTGAGGCCACATGGTGGTGTTAAAGAGTTTTTGCTGCTCCTCCACTAAAAGGCTATTCACCTTGTCGCCTGCCACTTGTGATAATTAAAGAAAAAATCAAACTAGTTTCCGAGCTGGCGCTGTGTCTGCTCAGCTCGCTGGCTCCTGCCTTTCTCATTTACTCTCAAACAGACCACTGCCTCTTCCTGAAAATACTTATTAAAATAATAATAATACTTATTATTATTAAATTCAACATTTTAAGAGGATTTAGATAAGATTTAGACCAATTTAGGTAAGGCTTGTTGTCAATTTAGAGTATCAGTCCTCTCTTGATGTCTTTGGACTGTGGGAGGAAGCTGGAGTACCAGAGAGAACCCACACAGGAACAGGGAGAACATGGAGACTCACACAGAAAGATCCTGTACTGGAGCCAGGACTCAAACCTGGAACCTTCTTGCTGTGAGGCGACAGTGTGAACCACTGCACCAACGTGCAGCCTCATTTATTATTAAAATGTCTAATATCGTAAAGCTAAGGATGAGACCAATGATCCATATTTTTATATATTTCAAAGTCATCCATAATAAAATCAGAATTAAAGAGATCAAAGTCAGAGATTAAAATGAGAGCCCCAAAATCAAAGTGAGAACCCAGAGACTGAAGTCAGAGAGAGATTTTACACAACCCACGGCTCCAAACGACAGCTTCACAATAGGGACCTGAGCCCAGGTCTGAATACACTCGTCCCTAAAATCCAGTTCATCATAATCAAGCTAAAGAATGGAACTTAATAACTGTAACAAATGTGAAACCAACCCAAAACAACAGTTACTGCACCGTCTGCAAAAGTTTCAACAAGGTGCTGGAACGTGACGAATCGGTTAAATGTGTGTATGATTGGTGTTTTGGGGGGACCCGGGTATATGAAGCAGAGCAGGATGACAATGATGACTGGCAGCTGGTGGTGAGAGGGAAGGGAAACGCCGGGGATGGAATACAGGTTATGTATGGTAAGATCGCCTGGACTGATGATGTCCTGCCTGGAGGCAAGTACCAGTGTCTTGATCCGTGCAGAGATTTGAAACAAGTGATCAGAAGAGGGCGTACAAACAGAGATTTCTTATGGCCCGACATGGCAGCGGACTGGCCGACTGTGTCCAGCTGTTTATTTTTCAAAAGGAAGAATGTCGGTCCTTCTATTAAACACTGTGGTTTCACTAAGCTAACTTTAATAAGACAACTGATGAGAGACTGAAAGGGTAGGGGGTCCAGAGGATATGGTTTGTGGGTGAGTGGGAGTCCACAGTATTTCTGAAAGACACATAGTTTCCATGTATGCACATAACAATTGGAGGAGTGTAAACCTCCAACAAGGCTGTCGTTGTGTTTTGAACCACTAAGATTTAATCCACTCAACTGTATTTATACATCCTGGGGAGAAAAAAGTGTTGCAGAACATGAAGAGCATTTGCAGAGTCGTGGCTCGAAGCTGTTGCCTATCTTTTGAATCTACGACATCCCAGCAACAATACGGTGGTGGAACTCTGTTCGTCCTGTAAGTTCACCCACATTTTGCTGAAATTGAGTGTTTATGTTCTCCCTCCTCTTGGTTCATTGTTTACCAGTCTGTTCAGTTTGTAAGTTAATATTTTTTGTGAGTCTGTGTTCATATCAATAATTTACGATTCAGCTCTCTGACTCCTGCCAAACTCTGTCTACATTTGGGTCCCACCTCCACAACACCAAACATGCTAGGGTTGAGCAGCAGTCAGTTTTAGTTTGGGAAAGATCTGCACCCAGATCTGATGAATCAATATGCTCTTGCTCTCTGTCATTACGGTCAAACGTCCAGAATTCAGATCATTCTCAAAAAGAACACTGGAAGAAGGTGCGTCATGGTCAAATTTGGTTGAAAATACGCTCTTCACATTTTGTTGTCATCCTGCAGTGCTTAAAACATTAAAGTTACTTACAGGATCCACACAAAATTCTACACATCCATGGATGCTATCACTGTAAAAAAAAAAAACAAAAAAACAAAAAAACTGTTCCATGTAATATTTCTTGAGAAAATTATGAAATGCCCTGGCTAGATATATTTTTAAAAAATGAACGGCTTCTTCCTTGGATCGCGCTCCTTCTCATTTCAGTGAGAATTCTATCCATCCACATGAAATCATCTCCTGGGCCCAAACCTTCAACCCACTCGCTCAGCCTCTGATTTCAGTAGCACAGACACCATCAGAAACCATCTCCAAACCAAATATCCCAGACTGTCCAAAAAGCATTCTTGTCTTCTCCTCCAAATAAACTGAGCGCACTCAAGCCTTCCCATATCAAGATATAAAGATGAGTTACTAATTGTCATTCCCTCGAAAATCAGTAACCCGAGGATGTGAGGCATTGGAGCTGAAGTCCATCTGCTGATGTCTGCTTGTCCGTCATTTAGAAGGAAATAGAAAGCAGGCTGCAAGGCAAGGAGGACACAGGAGGCTCCTAACTTCCATAAAACAGCCAGTAAAGCAACCACTGACGTTTTCTCAAATATGCTGTTAACCAGTCACACCATGACCATACGGGTCACTTTAGGTTGTTGTTGTGCCATTTTAAGCGCCCACTATTGTTCTTTTCACTCAGTTCATTCATGAACGCAATTAATCTGTCTGAATTTCACTCTCTCAGCACAAGTTTGTTGCAGTTTGAGAGCCGAGCTGGCAGCTTTACTGGCAGCCAATCCCATTTCTTGGCAACCTCTGACACTTCTTTTGATCTTTTTAACGCCTTCCTTCAACCAAAAGGTCGACAGTATTTTGTGATTCAAGTTCTCACAAATAGGACACAAGATATAATCTCTACTCCTGCCAAATGAACCACGCTGATCAATCTGCTGTGGCGAGCAGCTGCAAGAAGCGTTTTAATCTAGCTGTTGGACAATAACCAGACTCACCTTTTTTTTGTTGTCCGAGAAGCATTTGTTGTTAATTGTGTCCACACATATGGCACCATTCCCACACAGGCCCAATTTACTGCCTCTTGTTTCAAATGAATCATAATACAAAAAGATACTTGAAATTTCTGCGTGATTATAAATACCTTCATAAACCTGCAGTCAGTCACTGGGAGAAACAATAAAACATGTAGACATCGAAACAAGAGTGAGCGCGCACACACACACACACACACACACACACACACACTCAGCTAATTGCTCTTTTACATTACAACTTAAACTGCTTACAGTCCTGAACAAATCTAAAATGAGAGCACTTATGAAAACACGTTTCCTGTGTTTATTGCTTTAAAATGGTCATAAATGGATGTTATATATGCTTTAAGTATTCTTCCTGTGGCGATAGCTTGCGTAGAGGTAGCTGCAAGCTTCCTGTCTGATTTATTATAGTTCTAAAAACAAATACAAGCCCGGGGGGTGTTGGCTCCATCGTGGGTCTCTGTCTCCCCAAAGCTGGCTCACCCCCGTCTCCTCCAGGTGGGAGAGCAGGAAGCCTTCCCCCTGCCTGCCCGCTAGGTGAGAGGTTGAGCTTTGCACCAGCCGGTAAATACCAGCAGACCGCTTACGGACTTGATGTGGTACTGTTAAACATTATGCCACTGAGGAGAGGGCATAGAATAGATTTGAAATGGAAACATGGAACTTTTAAATAGCTCTGACACGGAGAAGAAATCCTCTTAACTGAGTTCAGGGGAGATAAAGTCCAGATATGAGAGAATCCAATATGGAGCTTCTGCATTAAGGCTAATAGATTTATAGCAGATGTCACACCTAAAAGAAGTAGTCTACTCTGAGAATTTGTGCGGGAAAATATCAGATAAAAAAGTAGTTCTGGTATCATAACGTAGTATACGTGCAATTACAGAGCCAAATGTATGCACATCTGGGCAATCCCACACTCCGTTGTTATTTTATAGTGTACAGATGGATTTGGGGCCAAGCTGGAGCTGGAAGCATTTCCTGGGGGTCAAATAAAATCTCCAAATGTATTTCAAGTTTATCATTTGATAGAGAGCCACATTTTCCCAGACTCTTTACCAATTAATCTCCTCTTGCTAGGTCTGTAAATCAACCTTCCAGACTTTGATAGTGAGTGATGGACACTTTTGGAACTTCTTGTGCATATGGGATACAAAACCTTCACATTTGGGTCAAGTAATTGAGAAGTTGATGTATGGGAAGATCTATTTTTCCACAACGGATCTCAGCTGTAAATAAAGGAAATAGGAAGCTGGTGTTTAAGTATAGTTTTTCCAGAGTTTTAGAAAAGACTTTAAACATTCATAGCTGCTAATATGGGAAAGACACTGCACGTCATATTTAGACAAGAGGGGAACGACTAAAGGCTTACACTTAAGGCTGATGATCTGTACGCCATTTTGCATCCCAATCATCAAATTTTACAGTCTGCTGCCATGTTTGAATAGAATGAAACGTAATAGGAGGGAATGTTTCCTGGCCATGCTTACGAGACAAACCACAGAGCAAAACTTCATCCAGTTTGTAAGGAGTGACTACCTTCAATCAGGAGCCTGGCGTCTTTCGCTCCTGGGAGAGCCACTTCTCTAGAGGCCGAAGCATTAAAGATGTATAGTGTAACTCAAAGTTCGGTTTGCCAAATCCTCCTGATTGTTTACTCTGGCTAAGAGTTGTATTTTTCAGCCTTGGTCATTCCCTGTTCTAAACAAATGTAGAAACCAGGCCCTGTAACTTGTTCCAATAAAAGGGGGGGGGGGGTGAATATAAGACCACGCTAGAAACAAAGTTCATCTATACTGCCAGCCGATATTCCACAACTGAAACATTCCCCTCAATGCTTGACAAACATTTTTATAATCAATGTGTTAATATGATGGACCTTTGAGATAATCTGATCATTTAGTTTAGGATAAAAAGGCTTTTTATCAGCCTGAGAAGGTTATGAATAATTAAAGATAAAAAAAAATCTCCCTGAACTGCAGCAGTTCACCTGTTACATCACCCAAAAGTAGCGAACCATCATCTGCATACAGTGAAATATAATTACATATAGTTCCTGTCACTGCAAGATTTTTCAAGAGAAATAAGAACGTTAGCGGAGAGAAGTATGAGTGAATACATGAGCAGAAGGACTGGTTTATCAAATTGAGGTGTTTTTTTTTTAAAACCACACCGAAAAAAGGGTTTCTCATCAATCAAATGCCTTTTCTGCATCAATGGATATTTCTGATCGAGGGATCGAGTTAAATTAGAGACAGATGTCATCTAAGAATCTTCTCCTCTGCTGCGAATCTATTTTTCATCAAATTTTGTTTGATGTGGGTGTACCAATCTGGCAATAACTGGGTCTAATCCAGGTGCTGGAATTTGGGAAAACAGATTTAAATCAGAAGTCAACAGTGGTCTACAGCTGACACAGTACTTGGTGTCACACAGAGCATATTTTCAGCAATGATCCAAAATCCCATTTGCTGTTGGTGGGCGGAAGCCCCGGTGATGCTAACTTCCACGTCAGCGTTCAGACGCATGGTCCCAGCACCCTATTAGAGGAGCTTTCCTGGAAGGGCTCCTGAGAGTTGAATGAAAAATGTAAAGCATTTAAGGGCCAAAGTCCGGCCTGGATGTGAGGTTTCCCCTTTTTTTCTGCCTTTTCTCATTTATTTTAGTCATTGAGTGATTTCGTCTAATGTTATTTTGTAATCTTACTTGATAATCTGATCCTCTAAAGTACTCGGCAGGGTTAATTCCCAGAAGAAATAACTAATCGCTTCTGAAGTGTAATTTTCTTCACTTTGATATTATTTTTGATAAAATCTTTTAAATAGTTGAGTGGCTACACCAGCATGGAGGACTGCATCCAACTGTGGCACCCCCCCAAACACACACACACACACACACACACACACACACACACACACACACACACACACACAAAAACCCCACCCCATATTATACAAACGTTGAAGTTTCCAAATCCTGCACTTTTCACTTCCATAATTCAGAATCCAACTCGCTCAACTCCTCATGCATTTGCTGGTAATCAAATGCAGCTGAGATACGACAACATTGGACTCCTTGTGAAAATTTCACATCCCTGCGTTCCGGTGGAAAAAAACAGATTTTTTTCTTCTAATTTTTCAAGGGGAGAAAAGAAAAGGATAATTGTCGATTAGCTGAAATATTTCAAGGTATCAGCAAAAAAAAAAAAAACAGCAAACATTAACTTTTCAAAACTGTCATTTAAGTGTGTGATGAGAGTGTGTTGTAGTACTGGCTCCTGCAGCAGTGTCTAAGTATTATTACTGCTGTCTCTGCCTGCTATTTAGTTCTGGGCCTGTGTCCAAGTGTAGGCAGACTGAGTGCCCCCTACCTGGATGAGACCTGTTAAACAGCTTTTAAATGCAAACTACAGCGATGACAATACACTCCCCTCACATAGGACACATACAACACTCACATGGTCCCAATTAGCCCGGCACCATAAAGGTGTCCATGTGTAATCAATGTGTGTGTACGCTCGTGTGTAAGCATTCGGCTTGTGTGTGTGTGTGAGAGAGAGAGAGAGAGAGAGAGAGAGAGAGAGAGAGAGAGAGAGAGAGAGAGAGAGAGAGAGAGAGAGAGAGAGAGAGAGAGAGAGAGAGAGAGAGAGTGCATGTTGAGATGTTGAGGGAACAAGCGGGTGTTAATTGCAAACACCTGAGGCTCGTAAGGCGTCCCAGTGCTGCTTCATCTGAGGGGACACCAGAGATAAATGTCCTCCTATTTACCGACGGCATGTCTCTGCTACATCCTGCAGTGTCTAAACCACAAGGACTCTTCTTTAAATACTGGACATTTTGGATCAGAGGGGTCGTTCAGTGAGGAGTGTAAACGATAAAACCAGCATTATCAGTGTGAAGCCTGCTGCGGTAGTGCTGCCCCCTGTTGGGCCCCGGGGGTTATGTATGCTGAAAGGTGAGCACCCTGATGTGGAGGGCCAGACATTCATGGTAGAAATGCCACTCGTGCTGCTTCTGATAGTGTGTCTCTCACACACATACGGGCAGAAATGCTTTGGCCTATGATCCTGCAGATGAGACTCAGGTTTCAGATGCTAAGAGTTGGTGCTAAAGGGAGAAGAGAGTCTCCCCTTACAGTGTCGTGTTGAGAGAGGTGCCTCTGTCGGCCCCTCAAAGACTCAGGGACAGAAACACACACCCAACATGCAGCAGCTAAGGAGCGTAGGGACCGTGGGCTCTACACACGTATGCAAACGGGTTCAGAAAAAAAAGGCAAAATACATGGATAAAACACTGCCTAGGCGCCCCAGCAGATACACATAACCCACCAGTTAATGGACAGAGAAAATAAGAAAAAAAGCTAATCAGTTTTTTAAAAAGAAACACATTTTCTGGAGAAATGCTAACAACTGTATATTGAGCAATCACATTGTCAAGCCATGAAAACAGGACACGTCCACAGGCATTTTGTTACATCGAAGCCACAATAAACAAAATAGCCCTTTGTTTCACCCAAAACAAAACACCATATTTAAAGGCCAGAAACTGTAGAGGGAGAGAGAGAACTTTAAATAGAGTAAGGAGTCCTTGTGGAGGGATTGTATTTCAATCCTTAAACCACTTGATTACACAGCAGTCGAGCAAAATTGACAGGAAAATTGGATGCAGCATGTGATACAATAATAGGTTCTAATAAAGTAGTTGCAATAAAATGCAAGCATATCAGCAAGCACAGATCAGACCACGGTGTTAGGAAGGCACGGATGATTCTGATGGCATTTCTAAATCATTCGGTTGCCTCCGAACTGAAAGTGGGATGACAGCAGAGTACATGAACAGTATCAGTGGTTTTTGGCTCTGCTGAATAAAGCTCAAACAACAAATGCAGCTCCACCGACCTGCCAGACAGAGCCAGCAAGCTCACTTGGCAAAGCAGACTTCAGACTGGAAAGCAGAATGCGTTGACAGCAAGCCAGAAATTCCACTTGTGAACGTTTTCACCTGTTCTTGTTGTTGCAGCAAGGCTATTCACACTCAGACACAAAGAGAGAGAGAGAGAGAGAGAGAGAGAGAGAGAGGGAGGGAGAGGGGGGGGGCTAAGGGAGGAAATTCCTCAAATCTGCAGATAAGCATCTCCAAAACTTGACTTCTGCTCTTTTGTCCTTCAACAAGAATAAATGTTCGAGCAAGAAATGTGTGCTAGCCGTTAACCTTTCTCCAGGAGTGATGGCATAATTCCACGTGAGTTGCACATTCTGGCATGTCATGAATGCCAGCTTCAATAAAACACATCCTGCCTCGGCATCAGAGATACTTTGCATTGGTACCTTAGGTACCTCTTCATAGGTAAAACAGAGGAGGAGGATAATCAAAGACAGCTGAGCGATGGGTCACGATCTCTGATGCTCAGAGTGTCTCTGTCATTGCAGCTGCCACTCAGAATGAATGAAGCATCTTTCCTTAATTCCCTGGTATAATGGGAGGGGTTTTGTGTGTGTGTGTGTGTGTGTGTGTGTGTGTGTGTGTAAGGGGTGAAGGGTGTGTGTGTAACATGATGTGGATCACACACTGTTCTCCACCTAATCACAAGCCCTGTAATGAACACCACAAGCCAAACTTCTTGGCACCACTTTCCTCCGTCTATTAAAGTGACCCCCCACCCCCAACCCCATCCCCTACCCCCAGCAACACGAGGCTGCTGGTCACACACTGGACGTCCCAACCTCTACTGTCACACTCCACAGCCCACTCAAGCTTCTTCAGAAAAAAGAAACATAAACTCTTAAAAGTTTTTCAGGGGGCTGGCGGGACAGGGCGGCGAGTTTCACAAGTGGTCAGTGACGCAGAGACATGCCGGGGTCATGTGGGATGTGTTTCTGGAGCACACATACCTGGAGGACAGGAGCACTCTTGGCCAACATCCCGAGTTGTCCGCAGCTTTGGCATCAGCAGCGCCACTTTCTGCGTACGCACACACACACACACACACAGAGGAATGCCCAGTGTAAAATAAAAACCCTCAGTTGAGGTAAATACATTCTCAATGCAAATATGAGACATAATTGGAGCTTTATTCAGAGTGTTTTGTGGGCAACACAGAAGGAAAAATGTCTAAACAAATATATTAAATTGGAAGCACTCAGCCAACTGTCACGGCAAGAAATGGGATTAAAATTATCTACTACCAGCAATTAGGAGATCTTTCTGCCATCACATGCAACTCTAGAATGAAGAGCTTCCTTGATTTATTTTCCATTTGATAAAATTATAGGTTACTGTCTATCATGCCACCCTATAAAGATATTTAACTGCAAACTAATTGGCCAGCTGCAAGTCTGCTTGATCCCTTAGGTCAAGTATTAAACGAGAACTCATCTGGGGGGGGGGGGGAATAATTAGGGTGCAATTACCAAAAAATGCCAAGCCTGTGAGTTTACACTGCACATGTTCCGTGGTATTACGCACGCTTTACGCACAGGCGAGTAAGGCGTCTGCCAGCGCACTGTACGTGTTTATCAGGACGTGTTCATTAAATCCAAAACCGAGTACATGTACCTCTTCCACCAGCCTCCCCACCGAGGTGCTGAGCTCAGGAATCAGGGTCCCATCCTCGTTTAGAAAAGCTCTGTGCGGCGGTTGGAAGACGGAAGCTTTGTCCATCTGCATCTGGAGCCGGTGCTCCAGCTGGTAGGTCTTGAAGCTCATCAGGAGACACACGGTGATGGAGCTCAGAGACAACAGCAAACACAGAACGATGGGGAAACCTGGGAGCCACCGCTGGACCACGGACTTCGGCGCACACTGGCACACCGGCTTACTCTCCCCGACGGAGTCGCTCGACGTATCCATGCTGAAATCCTGCTTCCAAGTTCTTCAGGTCAAAATTAAAGTGAACTCAAGTGTACTAGTGTCTGTGGTGTAACTGGCTGCAGGCTCTATGTGAAGAATAAACAGCGCACTTAACGCATCCTCCAGCTTCAGTCCACCAGGAGTTGGGTTCTGTCTTAAATTAGTCCTGGAACCAGCAGCAGCAGCAGCAGCAGCAGCGGTGCGCACCGGGTTTATGCCAAGAACAGATGGAAGCGATCTGGAGCTGAACCAGGGTGGAAGCAGGTCCTCACGAGCGGGCAGGTCGCCGTGTATCCTACGGGGGAGAATCCTGCATGCATGTGCAAGTGCAACTACTTGTGGGTCCAATTGTTTGGCTCAATGTTGCTGCATGTTCAACTGGTGGAGATGCGCCCGCCCTGCTGACCACGTGGGAGGCTGCGGATCGACAGCTGAGATCGTGGAACCTCAGCACACCAACCTGGATCCAACACCGGGGTTTCATACACGTTACCGGCATTTTTCCACGATTTTGAGGAAAATGTCATGAATGTGCGTTCTCCGAAATGACTTTTTGGCATTGAACGTGGTTTGATACTAGAAAATTGTGTACAAATCAATATTAATCACAATAGCTGTGATTTTTTTCTCCCTCTCAATCTGAACTACTCAGATATTTATCAGGGGAAATTCCGTTATTTTTCCAAGAAACGATAGTTCCATGAATCGACCATGTTTATCGTGACCGTATGAACTGACTCCTCTTCCAGCGGAGTTTCTGTGCAGATGGACAATGAGAGCTGCGTGATGACCGGCAGACCGTTTGGCCTTGCCTGATAAATTCAAAACAGTCCAGTTGACTGAGTGATATTTTAGTCAGAGTTCCAGCTGCTCAATCTTTTCTTCCAAAGAAATGAGGAAAATACAAGTTGGGAGTCTTTCAGACGTCATCTTCAATTGTGAATATAACCAATGTGCGGGTCCAAGTCAGGGGAGAGGGATTAACATTAATTTGCAGGTCGAAGTATTTAAAGTGCATCCACCTAAAACAAACTGCCCTGTATGGCGTCGTCTCTTCGGGACTGTTTGGAGGCGGTACCGACTTGACTCGTGGACTGATATTTTGTTTTATTTAATGAGCCGTCGAGTGTTTGACGAGTGATGAAAAAAGAAAAGAAAAAATCTCTGATTAGCCTCAATATGCCTGCTTCAATTGTGCTTTGTCACGTGCCTACAGATTCCCACGTTTTAAGTCTTTCCGTTTATCTTTGTCATCCGTCTGACATATTGACTGTTTCCATTCAGTAGAGTGGCTGATTTATCAAGTCCAGACAATCTCGCTGCGCAGATCGACGTCAGCCACCGCTCAGCTCTATACTGCCCTCCAGTGGATTTAGTGGGCTACTGCATCGCAAGAACCCATCGACAAAACACGTTGTCAAATTTTCACGTTTATTGAGAAAAAGTACATGAAACTGCAAAAGTTTGTGGCAGTCAATGAAAAAAAACAACGTATGAACGCATTTAATGTACAAGGATTTACTGCCTGCAATTTTTTTTTTTTTTACAAATATAATGCTGCTGCTTGGAGACATTTTGCAAAGTATAGGACATGGACAAAAAAAAACCACCAATCATGAATAAAATTAAACAGCTCTACTGGAGTATACTCAGAAACTACAATTTAAATTACAATAGTAAATAAATAGAAGTTCAGAGTGAGGATTCATTACACCAACACACTTTACAGACAAAAAGATGAATGAATGACACCAAGAAGCACACTGGCCAAGGACAGGACGCAGCGAAGCAGGGCAGCTGACTGATACAGTCAGGTTCAGTTCAAGTTCTCCTCTCCTGGAGAGTCAGGAAGAGCTAAGGCTAGACTCAGCACCGTGATGCTGATGGTGACAGCAGAGCCCCGGGGTCACGCATCCCGCTGCTCGGTCTTTTTGCTGGTGCTGCTACTCCTGCTGTTGCTCTTGTGGTAGCAGGAGAAGAAGGCGTGTGCGAGGGCCTGGTCTAGACTCAGCCGCTTCGCTGGGTCGTACTCTAGCATCTTCTCGATGAGTTCAAACAGCTGCTGGTGATCCTCACCTTGAGACACCATGTAATTCTGTTGAGGGAGGAGCAAGGCAGCATGATTAAATGGAGTTATCTAACAATCAGTGAACCAACAGTTTAAACAGATGCGGCCTCTGAATCATCACTTTAAACTAGGACTGAGGCGCCAACTCACTGTAGGCTTATTAGTTCCATCATAATTTATCTCAGACACTTGCCTGTTATAACTAAGCAGGAGGAGAACAACCGGCCCTCCAGGAACTCCACACTTACATCTGTTGGATAACACTTAGCTAACATATTTGAGTCATTTTGTGCCCAGTTGGTACTTGCTTACATAATAGAGGAGTTCCGTTGTCATGGTTATGACACTTCTGCAGCATGAGAGTGAAGCCCCACATATAAACATGAGTTTAAGACGGTGTGTGTCAGGAACACAGCTACTTCCTCCTCTCCCTTAGTTTTGGATCAATATCTCAGGCTTGCCTCTGTCCCCACAGACATCATGCTTCAAGGTAATGTGCCGTTGCCCCCCCAAATACATTTGTAATCTTACAACATGCAAGAACTGCGTTTGTGTGTATCCTTACCCTGAGGGGTCTGCAGTGTTTCCTGACGTATCTCCCAGCAGAGCTGTGAACATCCCAGTCCAGCCTGCTACGGCGGACATATCGCTGCTTCCTAAACACACAATTATGCATAATGAGGGTTTTTTTCTGGTAACCAATCAAGACAAATTCACTCCACAGAACAGGTCTCTTACTTGGTTTTCTCCAGGAGGCTTGTAGGGATGGGGCCCAGGACCCTCTCCATCATAGCAAGGTGCTCCTTGCTGTCATGAGTCTATTGGAGAAAACAATTTCAACCCATGTGCCAAATGTTTCAGGGACAGAAAATACTAGCAACTAACTTGTGCTCTTTAGAGCTGCGTACCTGGAAAAGAGTTGCTCCAAGGTAGTACTCAATGAGGATGCAACCGACGCTCCAGATATCACAAGAATGATCCCAGCCCAGATCTGAGGGAGAAAAAATGTTTAACTCATTAAATGCACACTTGCACATCTATTTTAATGCCTCAATGCAGCATCTAGCAAACAGCAGCTTACCTAGAATGACTTCAGGAGCACGATAATGACGTGTTGACACAACAGATGTGTGGTGCTCATGTTCATATGTGGCGTTACCAAAGTCCACGATTTTCACATCTGGATTCCTCAGTGTTCGTTCATCCCGTTTCTGTGCATCAGACAAACAAAGACAGTCATGCTACCACTGGCACACTTCTTTGGCTCCAGTTAAAAGACTTAGACTAAAAGATAAGACATCTTTACCTTTTTAGGGTTGTATTCCATGTCATAGTCTGAATTAATAAAGAGAATATTCTCTGGCTTCAGGTCTGTGTGTGTCAGCTTGTGTTTATGCAGAACTGAAAACAAAGACAACCGTAGGTTAGTTGTGAGTCAAGATGCTTTGAAAGAGAAAACTAAACTGCAGGTCTTCTGCATATGCGTGACTTAACTCACATCTAACAGCTCGGATGATCTGGTATGCCATGTGCCTGATGTGGTCCACAGAGAAAGGCTGGAAGTTGTTCTCCTTAAGGAAATCGTAGGTGCTGAGGCCCAGCAGCTCAAAAGCGATGCAGACATGGCCGTGATATTCAAACCAGTCCCGCATGTACACACACGCACTAGCATGAAGAGAGGAACATTTACAAATTCTGTATGGTAAAATTGTGTATCTTCTGCGAGAGCAGACATCTGTAGGTACTTACTATCTTCCATGAGAATCAAGGGACTTCAAGTGCTTAAGCACCTCTACCTCAGACAGAGCTGCCTCACGGTAGCGATCTATGTTTTTAATGATCTTCAGAGCCACTCGAGCTCCGTCTCTGCAACACAATCATGATGCGAAAAACAATCAAGAGGCAATACAAGGGAGAGGCAACTTACAGAGGGAACAAAACTAACAAAAAGGAAACTAACTGCACTTTTTTCTGGGGAGATACAATACATCAATACTGCAAATTGTCACGATTCTTTCTATTGTGGTAGCAAATTGTCTCTGAATATATCAATTATTACACTCCTTGTATCGCAATACCAAGGATAATGGTAGACATAGTAACAGCACTGTATCTTGAATTGGTGTTGATTCTCACCCCTACCATTTTCATATACTTACTTTTCATGATCAATGCATTCAACGACCTTCCCAAAGGCACCCTCTCCTAGAGTACACACAATTTCATCTACAGAAAATAGAAAGAATAAGTTAGAAACAGCATTGACTATGTGAAACACTGCCCTGTGGCTGCTTCACTCTTCTGTTAAGCTACACTACAATAACTTCATAACACTGGAGTAAAACTATGCTACATATGTTAAACTGACAAGCAATATCTAACCAAAAACATTTAAGTGTACTGGCCTGTACATCAGTCTCTATATAATGTTTGGAAATTAAAAACCACACAACATGAGTGTGAGAGAGAAAGTGAACATCAGTAGAAAAAAAAGGTATATATTCTATACATCTCGCTCTCAGCATGTCTCCACTGTGATAGATGAGGTGACCCTCGTCATCATCCTCAACACTCCTGGATCTTTTCCTGCGGGGATGGCTCCTCCTCTGCACCCGGAACCGCCGCAATCCGCCACCACATCAATAACCCATCAGTCAGCCAGCACCAGGCCACCACAACGCGACATCGTCATTCATTCAACCAGGCCAAGGGGGGGAGGTGTAGGGGTGGATAGATTCGGCCCGTTCAGTAACACCGCCAGGCGAATGGACGGAGCAGCAAATTCAAATTCAGCCCCATCAGAGAAATTGGGCGCCAGCCACCACATAGTGTGTGTTACAGAAGAAAAACATGGCAACAAGATTTTCAGATGAGAGACTTTCTCAGTAGCACAGGAAAAAAAACTGAACTTGAGTGATACTTCTGGCTACATGTATTCTTCCAATACAGCTTAATTTTTTTTACTGCCCACTAAGACTTCAGCACCAATACTAGGTCCACGTTACTCTTTCAAATCTATTAACCTACAACATCCCTTAAATTTCTGACCCCTAATCCCCTACTTGTCATTAATGGAAATCTTAATGTTGAAGAGTAGGATACAAAGAGACATGTGTTAAGCATTGGCTAGACACAGATGATAATGACTCTTTAATTAATGGTACGGACAAAAGAAAAGAAGAAGTTTCCCATACCGAGGAGGACCTGCGACGAGAACGGCTGCGTCTGTGCCTTCTGTCTCTGGGCCTGCTTCTCCGGCTTCGCCCACTCCGACCACTGCGTCCACTACGCCCAGATGATTTGCTGTAATGGTGCCAATCAAGGTCTCTTTCCTTGCAGGTGGCTTCACGACTGTCCTCTCCATAACCCATGTCCCAACTGCGGTCTTGGGTCTGTCTATCTCGAGAGTCAAGCCTGTGGTTCAAACTCCGGGTCTCCAGAAAGAGGCTACAAAAATAAATGGAGTAAATAATTACTAATGGCCTAAAACTACCAAACTTGTCAGGGGCTGAGAAAAAGAGAGTGATCTGTACCGAGAACCTAAGCTGTGACGCTGCCATTATCCTATCAATCTGACTTATCCAATGAAGAAATGGGGGAGGATGGTGTCATATGAGCCCCCCCCCAATCTTTTTATTATTATATTTTATCAGCAATGGTCCTTCAGTATTTCAGGAGTGGTGTGTACTCCCCTGGGGTACTTCACAGGGAATATAAAGGGATTTCTAAGAGCAATTCTATATTTCACCCTCACCCAGTCTAACCCTTAAAAGACATTTCTGTGTGTCACTGTGTGTAGCCGTAATCAAAAAACCTTAAGACTGTCTAATCATTCACTGTGACTAAACAATTCAAAGGTCTCATGGTTATTTACCCCTCATGAGTCTTGTTGTGATGGTGGGTTCTTCTGTACTTGTTTTCTCTTTCGCTGCTCTGTGAATCTCGTCTCCTTCGCTTACGACACTCCATTCTCTCTTCCCAGCTATATTCGTCAAGCCAGACACCCGGAGAATATGCACGCTTGGAATGGCGCATCTAAATAGAATGTACAGACTCATACATCAATGAACAATTAAAGCTTCAGCTACAATGATATTACTTACAATACAACTAACTGGTTCATTCAATGCGACCCTAATCACAAGTTGATTTGATAGTTCACATTATTAAGGAGAGACAGAGTTTGAAAGAACAAACAAATACCTATATGTTGAAGGCCAACAAGCAGGGATTTGGCTAATGTTGAGGTCTGACTCTAATCTTGGTTCCCTATGTTCAGCTTTGATCTTGAGGGTTCTTGTGGTATCTTAGCTTCCTCCAGTTAGTGAGTGACTGGGTGTGTGGCCTCAAATTAAAAACAAAGAAATAATAATAATAATTATAATGATGATGAAATAATAACCTCATTAATGCCAACATATTTATTCTCCGACAGGGATGATAATATACTCGATATAAAGTCCGGACTTGAGTTGTAGTTCATAAAACTGAGTTAAATATGCATTTCGTCAATGACAGAAATCACACTGAGAAGTTGATATGCAATTTAAAATTACTGCAACTGGCTAGTTACAATAAAAAAAAAATTTACTCGATCTGAAAGTGTGCGGTTAACTGACCAACGTCGTAACACAAGGCCGAGTTATTTGTGCAGCCATGCTAAATGCATCCTCAGACATTTAACTCCGACGAAAATGTCCACCCACCGATCATGATCGTACTAACATCTGGATAGGTCTATTAAACGTACAAATAAGTCAACTGATTTGAGGCCTGCATCTCAGGGCGAAGTGCGTCGTTTGTTGACTTGTTTTCGGCCTTCAGGGCCTTGAAGCGTGAGACAGCTATTAGCATTTTAATAGCCACTTCTAAAACCTCGGGAGAAAAAAAAATAACCTTACAAAAAAACCCTTCGTATTATATCTACCATTTAGGTAAGTTTTGAGTACAAACTATACAAAATCAGTCTCGGTTTGCGAATTTAAAATAAGAGGAAATCAAGAGTCGTAAAGCGTAAGCGCGTATTTAGCCAAGGCTTTCACGGCTAAACATCCGCCATGTTGGCCGAGCGTCGAATTATGAAGAAGCTAACTGGCTAAATTTAGCCCACGTCAACGAGGTAGCTGTAGTAAACAAAATTAAGCAAAACTTCCAAACTATCCGGTAACTTGACTTACCTTCCTTAAAAGGCTTCGAGTCGCGAGAGTTAAAACAACTACGTGAAAATGTGACTTTAAAAAAAGGAGAATATCTCGAACTATTTGTCTTCAAAGATGGCGAGTATCCTTTCCGTCGACAGAACCGTCTCTAAGAGAAAAAATAAATGACGCGCACTAAAAACGCCCACCGCCCCAACGTCATGACGTAACCTCTTTTGTTCCCCTGAGTTTAGCCTCGCAGGTATGCAGTTCCTCATAATGTTAAGGTTTGACTGCGGAAAGGCTGTTATGTGCAATATACTCCAGTCAACATTGCTACCGCTCGTCTTATCCAGTACTTTGTCATGAAAAAAATAAAATGTACCAACTCCTGCGTTTGTATGTTTCAGTCGATTTATTTTCTTTATTCGTCAACGATGAATGAATCAAGTGTTCTGCGTCCTTTTACGCCTTAAATCATCATATGTATTTAAGTGTGACGCAAGAGATTTGTGGAACTCGTCCAACGAAACACCGTTTTACTCACAGTCGTGTTTTTAAATAATGAATTAATCATATATGTGGCATAACCAGACTATATGCTCAGCTACAAAAATGCATTTAATCCAAGGTGTTCAAACTACATTTCCATCAATTTCCTGTTACTATAAAGTGATAATTGGGCTCAAATGTCACGCACAATTGCATAGCAAACGCTTCAATACATACGCCGAGTTTGATGGCGATCAGAATGAAATGTCGCTTTGTTTCTACTGCGTTATGTTACAAAGTTGAAGTTTAAATGATATTACACAATCTCGACTTCGATAAATGAAGCAGCAGTGTGAGACATGAAGAAATGTATCTTGAGAACGTATGAAAATAAATCCCTCCCTCCTCCCGCCCTCCCTCTAAGAGATGTTCACTGACAGACTGAGATCGGGGTTTACTAATTCCTTCTTTTCTCCGCGTTGTGCTTTCTGGGTAAACATGTCGGCGCCCTGTCTCGAGCTGTGAGGAAATGTACTTTTTACTGCACTTGACCGCTGAGACACTGACACGGGGACACTAGGAGATTTCACGAGTCAGAAAATGTCGGAAAACACCCAGAAGAAGATCACCTCTGCCGGGAAGCAGCTCAACCGAGTGGTTATATATGAAATGTTGATGGAGAATTTCGACAGGCTACCTGAAGTTGATCAGAAATTCTTCACCTACGGCCCCATGTATTTGGCGGGGAATGCTTCACTCGTGGGGCTCATAGCCAACAGCTTGTACCGAAGAGCCCTGAACGTCAGGGAGGCGAAATTCACCGCCAGCATACCGATGGCCGTACTGCCCTTCCTGGGGTCCTACACCCTGTATGCCGCCTTCGTGTCCACCCCGCTCATGGGGGGTGACCTCAACTGTCCCATCTGCGCCCCGATGCGTGGTGCTCTTGTCGGTGTGGTCAGCGGTGGATTGTATCCCATCCTCCTGGCCTTACCTGTCAATTTAGGCCTTGCATCCCGGTACTCCACCGCACCCATGCCAGAGAAGGGAAATGTCGGCCGGCACCTGTTTGACCTCTCCAGGCCCATCTTAAAGAAGATGCGAGCAGTTCTGCTCATCCAGGCTGTTTTCGGCACCTACCTCGGGACCAAGCATTTTGAGACGTACAGAAAACTGATCAGTATGACCTAAAGCCAGGGTGGAGAGGAATTCAAAGAGGACAAAAAAATATGTTGAAATAAAATATTCTGATTCTTTTGCATTCTGTTGCAGTTGCGTGATTTGTGGGGGTGTGTGACGTAGCATTCATAGGGAATATAGTTAAAATGAATGACATAAGGCCTCATTAAGGAAATGTTCTGATGCATAAAAGTGGTTGTATGAACCTGTGGACCCTTTTTACTCTCAATTTAGTTCCCCTGATGGTTAGCAAAGCCTGATGACCATTGAAACATAATCCTAACATCTCCCTCTCATAACATTAAAATATTTGCAAGCCTGGATGATTATCAGTACATGATAGATAAAAGGGAATTAAAAAAAAAAAAAAGCTTATAGGTTTTGCTTCCTGCCTGTAAGTCTAAACTGAGAGTTTAAAACAGGAAGAAAATGTGAATTTTTGCAGAAGATCCAACAGTCTTCAAAATAATCATGTGTCTTTTTTATAATTAAACATTGTAAGAGGATTAAGATAAGATTTAGACCAATTTAGATAAGGATTGTTTTGTACAGCACCAATTTTAGTAATCATTTAATAACCATAATCATATGAAGCATGACCCAGCATTCAAAATGTGATTTACCACTTTGTACTTCTTTTGCATGTATTTCATTTTAAATCCATCCATTTTCTACCACTTATCCTGTTAAAGGTCATGGGGGGTGGAGCCTATCCCAGCGGCTACGGGTGAGAGGCAGGGTTCACCCTGTCAGGTCACCAGTCCATCACAGGACCAACACATAGAGACAGACAACCATTCACACTCACAGTCACACCTACAGTCAATTTAGAGTATCAATCAGCCTCGTCCCCTCTTGATGTCTTTGGACTGTGGGAGGAAGCTGGAGTACCAGAGAGAACCCACACAGGGACAGGGAGAACATGCAGACTCACACAGAAAGATCCTGTACCCAGGCTGGGACTGGAACCCGGAACCTTCTTGCTGTGAGGCGACAGTGCTGACCACTGCAACACCGTGCAGCCTCATTTTAAATCCAGTGTCTTTTAATTTTATACAATAACCTAGTCTTGTACACTTTATCAATGAAATCATCAGCTATGGGTGTATTTTCACCTTTTGTGACACATTTTAAATTAATCGTTGATGAACTCTGTCAAAATACTCAGTTGTACTTCTTCTTATATGTAAGATCACAGTGATTTTTGGGCTGTTATGTGCCCCAAAAACACTGTAAAGAATCTTCAGTGTGTGTTTAGTGAGTATTTCCCAGCATTTGAGGCATTTACACACTTAATACACATTAAGGATATGTTAATCTATCTAAGAGTCAAACCTCTTAACAAACAGGAAAACACCGCAATCCTCCGACTGCCCTCCGCGAATGTGGATAGTTTTAAGCTGGAAAATAATTCAGTTAAAATCAGCAGATTTGACATCATGTCAGAAGCAGTTAAATGACACACACATTCAACACAGGCAAAATTTTATTAAAACTGGTCATGTCCTTGAACGGCAGGTTTAACGTCACAGCTCTGGCTCTCTAGAGTCGTCTGGGGAAGGGGTTACAGGGAAAAGCGAGTTTACTGTTGATAAAGGAGGAGGGAGAATTAAGTTATTGTTATTAAGAGGGAAAGGTGCTTCTTAAGAGAGAACACTGACATCGATCAATTAAAGCAAACTAAATAAGACTGTTTTAAAAAGCTTATAATTACAGAGTTCTAACTTCTTAAAAATGGCTCCCAAAGCACAACTAAATTGCCAAAAACAAAGCTCAGTGACAAACGCACAAAACAAAGACATCTCAAGTCTGAGGAACCTGAATCGTCATGACAACCAGTGATGGATATGGCACAGGTTTCCCTCACAACCCCACACCTGCGATAGTAGTCTGTACAAGGTCAATCCTCGTAATGCCCCTTTAAAAACACCTGTCGTTAGCATGCCATCCTACTTCATATTCAGTAAATGAAAGGTACAAATAAAAATGACGCTGTCTGTCAGCACAAAAATCTCCATAAATACATCGTACAACTGAACGTCAGTCAGAGAAAAAACTTCCTGAGGAGCAGAAAGATGAGAGCTAAATGTCACCTGTACACAATCTACAACTGCACTGGTGCTGTGACGTGATGCTGTGGTTTTGTTGCATTCATGGCACAATACATTTTAAAGGAGTGAACACTGTTGTTACCTCCCCCCACCCACCGCAAAATAAAACATAATAAATTAAACACATATTAAGAGAGCCGTCTCCAATCATTCTCGTGCATGAACAGGTTCCTCATCTGGACCACACTCACACACACACACACACACACACACACAAATTCGTACACAAAAAAGTACATGTGAGGTGAACTAGTAAAATGCTTGAGGCAGTCTTACCCAACACACACACACACACACACACACACACACACACACACACACACACACACACACACACACACACACACACAGTTTTTCCTTCAGTAGACTTATAAAATTTGACAGCTGATACGGGCTAGCCAGCGCCCTTCACATCTTTGTAAGTTTTGTAACAAGTATGGAAAAAACCCTATCAAGGCTTTGGAGTGACGAGAGAGAGAGAGAGAGAGAGAGAGAGAGAGAGACACACACACACAGACAGACAGACAGACAGACAGGGAGGGAGGGAGGGAAGCAAATACAAAAACAACAATAGCATCAGTAGGAATTTCATATTATAAAGTGTTTTTCCCTGTAACTGTACTTTCTATGGTAGTAAACATATCATCACAGAGTAAACACACATCAACAGGAGAAGAGTTTCCTTCTCTGACATACTCAATAAGCTGCAATGGCGTTTTGCTCCAGTTATCATAGCTTAATTTTTTTTGTATTACAGTTCCATGTTGTTGTTTTTTTTTTGTCTGTTTTTTTGTCACACTCTTCTTGATGAATCCCGTTCATCAGTTCTTCATAGAAAAACACCTAAGTACCAGCTTGGCTCCTTCACAGTTCATTTTAGTGCAATGTAAACGTATATACACACACACACACACACACACACACACACACACACACAAACATACACACACACACACACACACACACACACACACTCCCTCGCTGGTGGGAGGAAGAGGGGTTAGCTGCCGTCAGGGCCTCATGTCTTTCCCAGAACGTTAGACCTGAGAGAAGGAAGAGGGAGATGTTTGTTTGAAGAGCTCAGATTCATTAACTGGTCTGCATCTCTTATTTGACTGATGTCCTTACCTGAGTGCTTTCCACCTGTCCTTCTCTACCTGGTTCTCAGGGCTCTCGCTCTCGTAGGAGGCGAGGTAGAGTCCTGGGGGAGGGAGGTGAGACAGGAGAAGAGTGTGAGTAATTGTTAGCTATGATGGAGATATGTGGAACTACAGTTTAAATACTGACCATCCTCACTGAAAATGGGGGCAGTGTGGAGGTAGTGTAGGATGGCCTGGTCCTCTTCAAATGGACACTCCACCTGCTTCCATGTCATGAACTCCCCAACCTGCCTCGCCAGCTCCACAAATTTCTGAAAAATATATTGATAGTTTCTTCAGAAAAATGCTTCGCAAGTGTTTCAATTTTCCCTCTGAAGCCTTTAATCTTGTTATCAGAATGCAAAATGTTTTCTTTTCTTTAAAAAAATCTAAACTAATTTGATCTCACACACAAATTATATCATTCGGGAAGAAAAATTGTGCACAAATGGGACATTTTTAGTGCTCGATTATGTGTTCCAGACAGAAAGCAAAGCTTGAGGTGCATAGTGTTGCTTTCATATAGATGCAGGACTTTATATTACAGGGAAAAGTGAGCTCACAAACACGCGCACACAGTTACAATGTGACACAAGCCAATGTTTTGGGGGTCAACAGGTAAATAAATGAGTTGTTACTGTAAAGAGGAAAGGTGGCATCTCACCTCAAAGTTTACATGGCCGTTGGGAAGCCGATTGGCACATCCTTCATTGAGAAAGTAGATATCTTTGATCAGCAGACTGAAGAAGGGAATTACAATCTGAGGAGGGAAGCAAAAGAGGAAGATGAAGCATGTGATGATAGCAGAGTGAAGATGGCGGCGCAGTGTCGAGCCCTACCCGTTCTCTGTTGCTGTTGGCAGTCTGAGAGCGATGGGCGGCGCCCCTCAGTGCAGTTCTGTAGTTGTAAAAGTTTCCTGTTGGATCCATCTGATGCTGTCAAGGCAAACAGAAGCACTCTTGTTATGATCCGGTGTGTACCTCTGAGCGAGGCGACGGCTGGAGAGTGCGTTTACCTCCAGAATGAAGAACTTGGCCGTCTTTGCTTTGCCCCATGTCTTCTTCAGCCGTGACACAGGGCTCATGTTCATACCAGCTACAAGAGGATATTTAACTATGAATACAATGACAGGCATGAGAATCCAATCAAACAGACAATTAAAATGAAAAGACTCACAGATGATGGCCATGAGGGAGTTAAAGTTCCCAATGTTGAAACACTCCCTGGCAACATCGATGAAGAACTCAATCACCTGGGCTCTCTGCTTCTTCTTTGCAGGCTGCAGGGATGAAAGAAGAAGAAATGACACAGCACCACTACTGAACCTGAAAGACATTTAAGTTTACTTCTCATAAAACCCTCTTGCAGGTAAATGGAGATGTAATGATACTAAAAAAAACCTGTAGGGGGCAGTCATGACTCATAACAGCCAAACGCAACTGGCAGTTGTCGAAACAAGCCGCTTTCGTAAGGATCTAATACAATGAAATGCAACAGTTTCATGATAGAATATCTTTAATAATTTAACTCAGATGAAAAAACTATGAGTAATTAAAAAAAACTATTTAAAATCTATATAAGGCAGAAATACTGAGTTTAAGATAAAAAATATTTGAAAATATGGATCCAAATGCTATACTGTGTCATTGATATTTTCCATTTCCAGAATTTAAAAAACCCTAAATATCAGTATTTATTTTACAAGTCTCAAGAAGTCAGCATATCTTCAGTCACTAATGAAACTACATGTGATGCACCCACTTTTCTACTCACCATGCAAATCTCCGTAGCAACCAGGTAACACAGCCTGTTAAACCACCTGACATAAGCCTCCAGGTTGGTAGTTTTTTTCTTCTGGTCGCTGAAGCATGGTTGCTGATGAAACACGTGTCAAAACACATGTACATGCACGCGCACACACACACACACACACACACACACACACACACACACACACACACACACACACACAAGTGGGTATAGGAAATGCATCCATAGGGAATTCTTGTGATGCTAATTGGCTTCCTGTCTGTAGTTTGACCCCCGCATGAGCGTAAATGACTTAGACAGTGAGCTGAGAGCGGAAATGACACCATCAATAGAGAGCAGGGGGAAGGGACCGCAAGCAAATATAAAGAAAAACCCCAAAAAGAGAGTAAAAGTATTCAACTGGGATGAAGAAATAAAGCACAATAACTGAGATTAAAAAATTCTGTCTCCTTTAAAATTTACATTTGAAAATGTAACAATACAAGATTAAACAAAGAAATACCTGTGTTCCATCAAGTGGGTCTTTCTGAACAAAGGCTTGGACAAACTCCTCTGGCCCAATATGACTCAAATGTTCCTAGAAAAATATCACGCACACACACACACACACACACACACACACACACACACACACACACACACACACACACACACACACACACGCCGATAAAGGTAGTCCTATTAATAATTCTTTCATTTCAGTAATGGAAGGCAATCAATAAGGGGAAGCAATGACTCATTGACGTGACTCACTGGAATTATATTTCCTCAAAGTGACATTTGTGTCAACATTCCCTTCGGTTAACAGACAACTGCAGGGTCGCATGCATGCGCAAAACAAAATGACTCATTTAATCCAACACAATCTCAAAACACATCCCATACATAGAGACAGAGCACAGATCATGATAAATGCACACACACACACACACACACACACACACACACACACACACACACACACGTTTACATACTGTATATTTAAAGCTTTTGACGTAGCAAGCGATTATCATGTCTCTTGGAACAATTTGAATTACTGTATTGACTCCTAATAATTGACTACCAAAAAAACCCCAAAAAAAACCTACAATGAATAATTTGTCACAAGCGCAGTAAAGTTGTTCAACGGCCAAATAACTAAAAAATAAAGCCAAGCATGCAGACCCACTACATGTCGTCTGGATTGTCCTCCTTTGCTAGATTTTTTTGCATTTTTCTGTGGCATTTATCTGTATACCAGCAGGATTACACAAAAATGATGATGTTATTTTTCACCAAACTTGGCCAAGGGGTGTTGTATGGGCCAGGAAAGGACCAGTGAAATTTTGGGGCAAATAAGTCATAGCACCACCCTAAGGTTAGCAGGAATACACCTGATGTAACATCGTTTGAATCAAAATTAAACTCTGTTGCCTTCACAAGCTGTATAGAGATGCGATATATAGAAAGTGTGTGTTCTATAGCTCCACCTCATGGATGAAGAAGTGACTGTCACACACGCCTGGGTGTTACAATCCATTCATCCCTGCTTGCAGCTTTAATTAGGACCAGTGTCAAAGTTCGTCATGGCTCTCTGATTGCTTTCTAGTTGAACTGTAATTGCATTGTAGATGCTCTAATATTGTCTTAGCTATAACACCTGCTGATTGAAGATCTTTTACCACATCAAGGACAAAATGATTTGACTAATGGCACATTTTAATTGAGTTTATGTTTGTTTACCCCTGCACATTTGCTGGATTACACTTTTGGACTGACTGTTCTCCTGATATGAGCTTTGTGTTCTGCTGCAGTTCTTGATTGTAAAAGAGAGGTTTAAAGTCATTATGTGTGCCCTGTGCATGCCTGTCTGTCTCTTTTTATTTGTGTGTGTGTGTGTGCGTGTGTGTGCGCGTGTGTGTACTTGTGCGTGTGCGCGTGTGTGTACTTGTGCGTGTGTGCGTGTGTGTGTACTTGTGCGTGTGTGTGTGTGTGTGTACTTGTGCGTGTGTGTGTGTGTGTGTGTGTGTGTGTGTGTGTGTGTAGTTGTGCGTGTGTGTGGCTGTCAGGTCACATAAATCCATAGCGGTTTCATCCACTCTGTTGAAGCCCCGGGCACATCACTGACTTCTAGGGTGATGTCACCGCTCAGACGAGGGTTCGAGGTTACTCAGGCAGACATACATACACACCCCCACACGCGTGTGCGCACACACAACCACCCCCTAGATACATGTGGCCATGTGCCTGCTTTTGTCCCTGTATGTTTGACTGCATTATTCCCTTTGTTCTTCTGGCTGTAGCTCAGTTCGCGCTGGAATAGCTGACAAGTAATAATCAAGGTTGCACCACAGAGTTTTTCAAAACCCTTTCTTTCCTCCAACTACACGTTTAATATCTCATGTTCCATGTTTATGTCCTTGGCCGAAACTCCATCCAGCTCCACCCCTCTCGCAACATCCTTTCCTCTCCTCATCTATTTGTCTTATCATTTCTTAGCCTGACCTCGGTCTAATTCCCTCCCTCCCTCCTCACCAGCTCCACGTGTGTGAGCTGCTGTGCCAGCGTGTAGGGGTCGTTGCAGATGGAGAGCATGTCCTTCTGTATGGGCGGAGGCTTAGTCTTGAAGGCCACCAGCTTGTCGGAGATGGAGGAGGCATTGAGGGAGACCCTGACGATGCTCTCTTCCCCCTGACTCATTAGGGCCAGCCGCTGACTGAGTTTCTGTAGCACCTGGTTCAAGGTTTTCCAGTATGCCTGAGGAGAGGAGAGGAGAGAAGAGGAGAGGAGAGGAGAGGAGAGGAGAGGAGAGGAGAGGAGAGGAGAGGAAAAGTCTTAATTAATGCCGCTAAATAATTAACTAATGCTTTAAAAGATCAATGATTGGCATAAATCAAAGAACTACTGAGCCTGTTGTGAGCCCACATGCAATTGGTCTATTATTTATTCAAAGAACGATTTGATCAAAACTTTTAAACAATTATTACTTTAAAGACAACATGAACAATTATGCTTTTACTAATGCAGCAGTGACAGAGAAATGTAAAGATGCAATGAATGTGTGTCTGGACGCCTCCATTCAGGAGTTAGAGAGGTTGTTAGGTCAATCCGTCAGAAAAATGACCTAGAGCCACAACTCTCTCACACACACACACACACACAGACACACACACACACACAGACACACACACACACACACACACACACACACACACACACAGCTGTAAATAGCTGCACATTCATCACCACCTGCCCTTCCCCACTAGCTGTCCTCCCTTCACCTCCCTCCATTTTCCTCTTCTCCTCATCTACTCCAAATCCACACCATCCTCCTCTTCTACCTTCTTCCTCTGCTCTTTGTGCCCCCCAACACCAAACACGCAGACACACACACACACACACACACACACACATACACACGCACACGCGCGCGCACACACACAGTTTTCTCCATCCATCTCCCTCTTTCTATTTTCCCTTGAGGCTGCAGAAAGAACCACTCCACTCACATCCTTCCTTCCTCTCTTATCTCGCCTCCTCTCCACTGTAATGCAAGATTGTGTAACATGGAGCTCTGGCTTCTCACCATCACCCTGCCACAGTTCTGGTGATGATAATTGAATTTCATTCCCCATCAGTGGATTCCTCACTGATGCTTATATTTGTTATAATGACCACAGCGATGCATCCAGTATCCTCTTAAAACTGTAAACGTGCACGTACCTCATCACACGCAGCTATTCTGTGGATGATGTCTTTCAGCAGCCCAACCATCTTCTCATCCCTAAAGTCTGAGGGGAATGTCTCTGTCCACTCCGTCAGCAGCTGCAAAATTTTGGGACCAAACTTGCGTACTTTGGCCTGTTGTAAAAGAAGAGAAAGATGTTTTTACTGCTGTCTGCATTCATGACTCCATCAGCAAAACTATCTGTGGCTGTTAGACATGCAGATCATAAGTGTGTGTGTTTTTTTTTTTTAAATTGTGTAACTGTGTGTGTGGTGCAGTGCTGACCGTATCAAGTGGGCTCTGATCCAGCTGCTGCTGTTTGATGCACAGCTCACACACCCTTGCCAGCAGCTCCGGGGGAGGGATGAACAGACGGGCGCTCAGCAAGAAGGTAAACACATAGGCTTTCTGTCAAAAGAAAGAACGTCAATAAAAACACTGCCGCTTTCTGTAATTAAAGGATTCTTTTAATCAAACAGAGACATGAAGCTAATGATCTAATAGGCAGGATTAGAACTACAACTGAAATCGATTTACTGAGGGAGTTTATGCGATACGCTGGTTTACCTCAGGGTAGTAATCGGCAGTGGGAACCAGGTTCTGGATCAGCGTTTCCAGGGAGGCAGAGGTGATCGGGGGCCCATCAGCCAGGCAAGCTACAGGCCCCTGGCCCTCCTGCACAGGCTCCTCCTCCTCCCCAGGCTCAGCACAGGCCAGATGGGGGCTGAAGCCAGTGGGAGTGGTGAACATGGTGCCTGAGCACGCAGTCTGGGGCATTCCTGGCTGCAATACAACCAGACAGAGAAAAAAGCTAGTCAGCAAAATATAGACAGAATGAGGAATAAGTTTGTGTTTTTATTGACCAGAAATTCACAGTTAATTTGGTATGAGGAAGTAGTTTCATGTACCACATGCTTCCTCTTCTCTCAGTCCTCCATTCATCCTCCCTGCTATCATCTCATATTCACTGTCGTCATTTGGAATACCCCCCACCTCGACAGCTGCCACATCTCCCACATCGACGAGGCCGAGAAGCCAATGAAAATGGGTCACCCAGCCACTGTGGAGACGGCTGCTGCCTTAAAGCGATTGTGTGGCCTCCATCTCTGCCCCTTATGTCTTTACGAATGCTTTGGGTTACACATTTTAAAAATTCAACATGCTCCCTCCCTCGGTGGACAGCCGATGAAGCTGTAATGGAGAGGAGCACTTACTGCCTTGAACGGTAGAGTAGAGATACTACAGAGTATTACAATCCTCGAGGTACAATTATCATCGCTTGCTGCTGTTTTGTCCAACTACATGCAGGCTGAATGATACCAATATATGAGAGGGTGAGAGGAAATATAACACTTTATGCAAGCTAGGTATCCGATCGCATTGACCAACCCTGTCTCCTTGAATTACTCATCATCACTGAGGAGGGCTGCAGTCTTGGGGCGACATCATGCAAATTTAGCGGCTGAAAGCATTTCAGTCTGTAAGATCGACAGCAACAAAGCCACATGCTGACAGTGAAACCATCACCAACATGTAGGAAGTTCATTCTGATGTTGACGTCCTGCCAGTGGCTCAGACAAAAGAGAGGGCCTGAATAAGTTCCATCGAGGAGGGAGGGTGTAAAGAGAACCATTTCCTCCACTCGTGTGATGCCACATTTGACAAACTGCATCGCTTATAAATGCCTTAATCAGCGATATCACCCTTGGACACAGGAACAAAACTGACAATAGAATTGTTTCATCCTTGGGTGACCTTCAGCAACCCCCCCCCCCCCTTTACTGATCAGCCACCTTGATAAACCAGTGTGTCAAGTCCCTGGGGGTGAAAGGTCAAGCACACACTGGCTTGCAGTAGTGCAGCTCATGTCTCAAGTTTCCTCTGTGTGAAGGGCTTAGGTTCCCTTTGTCCTCCCTGTTCCCTCACACAAGCATGAATTCATGCATTTGTACCCACAAACACTCACACACACACACACAGGCACACAAAAGGCAGAGGGGGAGGGAAAGTCCTTCTGTGAAGCATTTATATACACGCTTCCTTCTAATTTACACCTCTGACACCCACAACCATATCTCTCAGAAAATAGATGTTGTGGTTTAGGAGGACTAACAGCTTGACTGCTCCTTAGAGCTATAATAACATTCATCGCATGGTGACAAAACAGACTAGGAACTTACGTCTGTGTGTATATCACACCAAACTGAACTTCAGTGGGCTTTTAATTCGCCTTCTTTTTGATAATTAGACACAAATGGGGAAACCCAAAAGTATTATAAGGAACATCTAAAATGCTGCTATAATCTCCTCTTTTTCCTCTCTCGCTGTCTTCGGTTCAAAAGGGGGAAAGCCTGTAGTGTCCTTGCACTAACCTTCTCTAGATTGGATTACTGCAGAGAAGACGTGGTCTAATAAATAGATAAAATAGAAAAAAATCCAGTAAAATAGATGCATTAAGCTTTATAGCAACTGGAAGGAACTTTCTCTGTCTCCATTTTACAAGTCCGGGATGTAACCTGTGAATCATCGCATGCATACAAACTCGCATTTTTTACTGTCACACACGTACGGGAGGTGAGTTCATGTTCACTCTAATCCCGCCAGGTAGTTCCCTCCTCCTCGAATATCCTCGCTCCAGCAATCGTCTGGCTATGATTCATCATTTCATCACAGCTCTGTCAGCCTATAGCTCACTGTCTGTAGCAGGTAAGCAAGGCAGGTAGCTGCTCTACATGAGTGTGTCATCCGGTCTGTCTATGACACACCCAGGTCTTGTTTTCATGGAGTCAAAAAAAAAGTTTGGATTTACAGTGAAGGAGGAAACTGCCTCCGAGTATCTTCAAATCTTCAAGGGCTCAGAGTCTCACAAGTTAAAGAAAAACAATGAGACTTTAATGAACAGTCGGTCACAAGTGGCAAGTACAGAAAATGGCAGATTAAATCACGTTATGATCCACATAATCCCACATATTCCTTCCTCAAAGAAAAATCCAGAATTAATATAATACATCAATGTTTTCTTCAGAGATGTAACATCTGTGTGCGGGATGCATTTCCTCATTACTATGTTGTATTGTGGACCACGAATAGCTTCTGTACTAGCAGTGATGTCAAAAATCAAGCTTGTACGCTTGTCTGGAGCACATGAACCGCTGTCCCGTCCCCTTTTGTGAAAAAGGGCTTACATAAATCTGCACACTGAGGCTCAAACATTTTTGCAAAATACCCTTTGAATCTCAGGTTTCCCATGATGCTCTGGAGACCTCATCATACGTAATCTGAGAGTGAAGAGGATGACAACTGTATTTATCTGCTACATTCCTCCTGGTGTGTCACGTTCAACGTTTAGAACACTTTAACACGACATCGGAGTGTGAGCCACAAGCCGTTGTGTACATGTGTAAAATGTTAATGTGGCACCCTCCGCGTGACATGCTTCAGTCACTATATGAGCATTTTATTGAGGAGACTGCTGGCAGCTAATTAGCATGAACCGCTAGTACAGTCTTGCTGGCTGCGTGTATGAAAATCAGGTACAGCTGCAGTGTTTTTGGTTCGCAGCACCGTGCTGGGCAGGTGTGTGTTTGTCTGCAGGCAACGCTGGTCGATGCTTTACACTGAAAAAGGGGGCATAAATTAACGAGTCCATTCAGGTGTCATGTTACCAGCTGGAGCCCATAAACACCCATGGCTACTGCAGTCATATGAGCCAAAAATGAATGCCAATTGCACCCTTTCCTGCTGAGGACATAAACCAGATGTTAGTTGTCCACTGGGAAGAAAGGTGTCTTTTTTTTTTTGAATTTTACTTAATCACTTACTTTACCTAATTGCAGTGGAGAGAGATAAAATGTCAGAGATGACTTTAGTTTCAGTGAGGAGTGCTCATTGCGACTCATTAAAATCACTGCTTTTGAAGTCCAGAATTATTCCAGCTAAAGAATCAAAACTCTTGTTAAACGACCTTCCAAAGGAAACTGAAATCCAGCCACTTCCAACAGGAGTCATGTGTCACTACTGTCTATAATCACACGTATTATTACTGTTTACACTCACTGCTTAATGCATTATCCAGCGCGTAGGAGTGCAATATTTGCTTAAGGCAAAGTGTGTTAAAATACCATTCTAAATGAAGTATTGTAGTGCTGCTGAGATATCCCAGTATGTAAGTGGTATTCTGAGTAAGAAAATATCTTTGTTTGGTACAGATCACAACATAAAAGGATCAGTTCAATGCATTTTTGAATTAAAATGTGAAAAATGCTACGATTCTGCCTTATAAAATTGTGAATCATATCACAATACTACATTATCACTCAAAATTACTGCAATTGGGTACTTCTTTCCAAATCGTTCAGCACTGCTTGTGATCTCCCCAGCTCTACTCTATTATGTTTTTCTCCGTATCTCATATCTCCCTCTGTGGCTGTCATATTGCATCAATGCCGCACGAAAAAAAAAAAAAAAAACCAGCCAAGAACAGGTGAGTGTGGTTGTGTGTGTGGGCTCTAATCCTTCCTCAGATCTCCAGCCACGCCAGCCCTGTCTAGACCGGGGGACTGTCATTGTTCAGCCCCTTGAGTTCGTGTGCACGTGTGTGTGTGTGTGTGTGTGTGTATGTGTGTGTGTGTGTACGTGTGCGCGCACGTGTGTGTTTGTGTTACGCTCCTGTCAGGTGGTTATCATCGCCATCAGGGGATCCGCCTGCTTTGTTCGATGATGATTAATAGAATGGTGCTGTCTGGAGACACACAACCTTTATCCTGACTGTCTAGCTGGGTGTGTGTATGTGTGGGTTTGAGTATACTGGAGTGTGTATTATCAGTGTTGATGAAACAATGGCATTCTTGACATAACTGAGTTTCACAACTTTCTTTTCTGGTAGCTATATCTGTTTTGGTCTCTGTAAAACCTGTTTCACCGCTCACGTACTGTTGTGCGCCTACACGTGGGTGTGTTGACGAGTTGTTCTGCGATGACAGAATAAAAGGGTGAAAACTGAAGAGGCTTATTCTAAAAAAATCAACTGAAAATCTGAACTTTGTCACCTGAAGAGGGTCAAAGGTCAAACTCGATAGCAGCTCTATTAAATTAATCTGGGTGTTTCAGGTGGGAGAATTCTTTGTTTCTCTGCTTAATTTCAAGACTACGTATGAGCTTTGTCTGCTGTCAGGGACATTTTTTTCCAAAGGACTTCAGTAGAATTCATGACATTCAGCACTGTCACGGCAGACTTTGATTTATTGGCACTGTTAGCTCCTCTATTCATCCTCTCTGATATGAAAGTTCAGGAGGAGGAAGGTCGCATGGAGACCAGATAATGAAAGATTGATAAAAATTCACTTTTAATGTTTGAAGAGTTTCTGCTTTTACATTCTTTGATATTTGGACATGACCATGAGGGAGGATAAATATAGCAGGGTTGTTGTGTTATATATCAAATCAGATAGATAAAATAGAAAAAATCAGAATCAGAAACAACATCTATGTCCTGTAGCGTTTTTTCCTCAAGCTTGAGTGCGTTCCAGACAAGCATGTCTACATTGTTTTTTACATCCTTGAGGGTGCAGTTAACCCAATCCGAAGGGATCTTGCACTGACAGGCCTTGTTCAGCTTGAGTTTTAGGTTTTGTTTTGTTTTTTTAGGTACGATGCAGTGCGTTGTCAGATGAACAGATAAGACATAGTTTGTGAAAGTTTGCAAAATGCGGCGCTAGAAATTGAATCGTATCTCCAACTTATACAATACTTTCATTTATTTTTGCTACTGTTTGGGCTGCACTATGTTGTTTGCAACATTTTTTTTTCTTTTTCCTGCAGAAGTGATAAAGCATAACATGCACAAGAAGACAATTGAATTCTTGGAGGAGCAACACATCATTAGAGAACAGCAAATATCCGGCCGCAAACACCGACAGTGTTTCTGTAGATGTGTCCTGATTTCAGAAATCACAGCTAAAGACTGAGGTAAACACTTCACCCGCCACCTTGCCTGGGGATGCGATAACTATAGTAATATTAGATGGCAGAGATAGGGAGGGAAGATGGGCTCTGGAGAGGGATGAGAAGGTGACTCTCGGAATGTTAAGCACCCCTACAGTGCATATCGGCACTAAGTAGTTTTTTTCCCGGTGACATGAGAATGCTGCAGCCTTATTGATCGGGCAGGATCCTCATTAGAATCGCCACCTCGCCTTGATGTCCTTCCGTTCTCCACTGTACTTCAACTTCTCTTGCTGCCAAAAAAGAGAAGTCGCAGCAAGGCGGGTTGCAGGGACGGAAAAATGTCAGATCCAGAGGGCCAGCACCTCCACCTCCAGCTGGAGGCTCAGGAGACAGAACTCCAGGGCCCGGGGCTTGAGGGACAAAGCCCCCAGAACCAGCATTGAGCAGGCAGTCTGTCAGACACTGCTGCAGTAAAACCACTGATTTTTAACAGAAATGAAACACTTGTGTTTACAATCACTTCTGAGAATCAGCAGGAGAGCAGATGATTGATGTGTGTATTGCAACTTAAATACAAACAAAAACCTCTCGAAAAGTGAGGTTTTGCTGGACTGACAGTCGCACCCTGCTGACTGCGACGTGCAGATGGTGTTTTCTGGATGAAGATAAATCACAGAAGTGAACAAACTTCCATAAAACACGCTGATTGGGGAGCTGTAAAGGACGTCGCCTCACTGGGGGACTAAAAGTGTAACGACTGATGTCCTGGTGCTACATGACCAGTCGAGCTGATGCCACATCATGGAAAAACAACTTCAGACTCACCTTCTGACAGACTCCATCATATGACTCGTTCCTCATCAACTAATCTAACACTTCCTTTCTAATTCAGGATTCACATGTTCACCCCTTTAACTCCAATTTCAACACTTCTTCTATTTTGGGTGCGCGCTCTATAAAAGCCCATCCTTGTGTATTTTTGGTCCTGACACGAGTGTAGTGCAGCTCTGGCCTAAATAATCCACGATGTTCTTTGAAAGCGGACACGATGGAATACTGGTTTATTATCATAATGGCAAAAAAAAGTTAGCACCTCTTTGTCATCCAGCCTCTCGTCTCGCTCCCCTTCCTCTACCACATGTCTCACCATTCCCTTCTCCCCCTTTATCTCTCTCTCCAAGCCCTACATTTGAATGTGCCCAGTCAAGATGCCTGTGCAGATGGCCCTGCAGCAGTCTGCTGTCCTGGTGGGAGCTGCTGGCATGGAGGTCTTTTTGGCGCTCTGCCCTCACCATCATCATCGCTACAGTAGTCCAAAAGTGCTCTGGCGTCCAGAGCGAATGGCGAGGTACACATGCGAAGCCAATCTGGCTGCTGAGCCGCATGCTGACAGCAGAGTACGCATAATACGCCACATATGTCACCGCACACGTGTAACGCAATCAAACCAGCACACTTTTGTCGGTTAATGTTTGCCTGCGTGGGGTGGAGCTGAAAACAAATGAGTTCATTGTGTCTCAAAACAACACATGCATGCACACTTGCACCCACACAGCAGCCAAACACAGGGCTGAGTTACCGCAGAAGCATTCCAGTTCCCCGCCCATTCCCCCTGGCTACTAGCTGTGGTATGAGCCTGACACAGGTTGGGAATCATCTGGGATTCACTCCCCAGTTCCCCTTTATTGGCATTCCCCTGTAGTGTGTGAGCACTACTGCCATCATGGCACCTGTTCCACACCCACCAGCTCCATCAATCTGAATGTAACACCCACTGGGAATTCTCCTACACGAACACACCCCGTTTATATGCGCAGCCACCCTCATTCCTGAGCGAGTTTGGACACAGTTGTGTGTGTTGTGTGTTGTGTTAATGTGTGTGTGCGTGCATTTGTGTCTATGGGAATTAGAAGTGAAGTCACTCCTTCACTGTGAATACAACCATCTGTCCTACTGTTCAAAAAGGGGCGGCGGTGCATCCATGTTTTCTTATATCTCATAAAAAAACAACGAGACGTGCAGGAACTTGCACACGTTTAAACCCTCAAGTCAAATTATTACTAAAATTTACATTTAGATGGAATGAAGATTAGCATTTACACAAAACCCACAGCCCGAGAGGAAATCTATGCCACTAAAATTGAGCACCATTATCCACTGACTCCACTTTTGGACCACTTCACATTTGTGGGGGGGGGAAAAAAACAGGCCTGAATCTACTTGAAAGAGGTGCACTAAAATGATAATGGAAGATGAGCAGAAGCGGTCTGTCTGATGCCCTACATACGGCTTTCAAACAGTCACATATTCTAAACATTCCTATTTACTCAATGCAATGTTCCCGCGAGGGGAATGAGAGAAGAGCGATCTCAGTTGCCTCATAAGTGCCACTCACTATCCCGGCAAGTGGAATAATAAAGAGGAACCACAGTGGAGTGACTCAGAGATGATAGATGAATGAAACAAAGCATATATGCAGCAAAAGTAGCCGATTCATCTCCGCGGCCACAGAGAAATGGTATTTCTAGCAATCCAACGTGCGCGATAGCCACGCGCTATCTGATGAGCAAATCTAATAATCAGATGTTACTAATTTCATCACTGCTGTCTCGTCTCCTGCCATCGCTCTCCTCATTACGAGCAGCATGTGCACTACTCAAGTATGATGTCGTAGAGTATCAATTAGTGTCTGTCGGGGGGGGCCTGGCCTGTTCCTGCCTCATGTACTTTGATTAGATTAGAGAGAGCCAATGGTTAGAGGCAAATACAAAGATATGAATATGAACACTGTTTGCTTGTTTGTTCAAAATGAGACTTTGAGGGATTAACAATCTTAGACTGGGCTGCATTCATAAACAAACAAGTAGATTGATGTGTTCACATGTTGACTCTCTGGATTACAATTTACACTCTGCACACTGACAACCATCTGGATTTTTGTGCGTTAAGATGAGACAGAAGTTTGGTCTCCTCATCCGTCCGGAAACTTGTTTTCAGTCCAGCACTCGCCGTGGTGATACCTCTCTCAACTCAGCACGGTTGGTCTTCAGGGTTAAACCCATCACGAGACCTGCGGAACACGCACACAACACTCAGTGCGCCTAACACAATAAAAAGAAATTTTCAATTATATAAATATCCTGACATAAATTATGTTTCTAATTCAGTAAATAGGGCTGCAACCAATAATCATTTCATTAACAATTTCATTAACGACAAATTGTTAATCAATAAATTTGTAAGAACGCTCATTAAAACCTCCTAGATTGCAAAGGGCCATGTTTAAACCCTTGCTTTGTCCAGCCAACATCCTGAAGACTCAGCACTTTTTTACGTAAGTGACGGAAGAAGAAGCACAGATCCTGATCTTTAAGAGTAGGATTTTGTTTTTTTTGCATTTCTCTGTCAGTTGGTGATGTTTTACATGATTCCAGTAATGCGCACTCGCCAACTGGCACCTCAAACGTGCATCCACAGTTAACGTGAGGATTAAAATGTGAATACTTCTATGAGATGCAGGTATGTATGCTGATCTGAGAGGTTTATGGAACATATTCCATTGCCTCTCTGACCCCTCCATTGTCAGCAGCCATGTAGTCATGTGGAGGCAGTTATGTCCAGCTCTGGAGAGAGCCGAGTGTTTCCATGGTGTCCGGGCTCCTGTCGAGAGGTAATTAGATGCCTGTTGAGTCCCCACTGCGATACCCTGACTTATGTCTTTCAAACCATCACTCCCCCCCTTCACTCCATCCTTCTCTTTCTCTCTATCCGTCTCGACCTTTTGCTCTTGTGACAGAGCAGCAGGCTGTGACAGAGTGATGCCACATGTGACCCCGGTCCACCTCCACCTGTCAGCGAGATCACGCTCATCAACCCCACATCAGTGACAAAAGCTACCGCGTACAGGGACATCTGACGGTCTGTCAGGTACTCCTGCCTTCAAGATGTCCTGCCGCGCTTTTCTTTTGTGCTCCTGCTGACGTTGAGAAAAACACAAACATTGATTGAACTTTTGGAATTTCCCCATTTAGCCAGAATAGTGAGATGGGTGGAAAAGACTTTTGTATGATTGATATTTAGTTTCCTTTTCACGTTATGTAATTTCCCGTGTATAAAAAAGTCTTGTCTTCAGCAAGAAAAAGGAGGAAGAAAACATTTCAGTTCCTCTGACATACCCAACACATAATGCTGTGGTTGGAATTTCAAGCCTTTCCCAGTATGCATTGGGAAATAGCAATAAAAATAAGTTCAAACTCATTATGCACACAAATATTTTACAAAATCACCAGGAGGATGTTGTCACGCATTCCTGTAGTGGGTGTTGTGTAATTGTGTCATTTCCCACACACGCACACACACACACACACACACACACAAACACACTCACAGACACACAAACACACACACACACACACACACACCTCTATTCTCACGCAGCCATAAACCCTGTGATGGTGATAAAGCTGTCATTGCTCCTAGACTAACAGCTTCTGTGTTTACCTGCCCCAGACAGACCCTGCCCCCTCTTACTACACACATAGACACACACAAACACACACACTGTCCTCACTCTCTGGGAGCGTCACAATCTCACTTCAAACCAAAGGACGCCCTTCCAGACATCACACCTGTTATTCTCTGCAGAATTGGCCTGAATTGGAGGGAGCTGTTCTGCATCTCTACCTGCAGACTTGTTACCACATGGCCTGCAGACTAGTGGTGACTCATGCCCGTCCAGCGTACTGTGCTGTTCAGGCAGAAGCTGCTATCTGAATTCACGTCTCCAGAATAGAAATGAATCCAGAGTGGATGACACGCAAGACCGGAGAGAATCAAAGAAATGTCTCTCAGCATCTTACAAAGGAGACTCACTCAACAAGCGCGACACAGACTAAAACCACTGTTTGCCCCCTCAGCAACACACACACACACACACACACACACACACACACACACACACACACACACACACACACACACACACTGCTAGTGAAGGTGAGAGTGAGCAAACACACATTTCCCAGGGTTGCATCTTAAACAGAGGGAGAAGGTTAAAAGAAGAGGGAAATCCAGAAATGTGATGCCCCACTCCAGTGCTTCCCTCCTGGGCTGGCTGAGAGGAGAAGTGGCTTAAGAGGTAATATCAACAAACCTGGACTTGAGTTTCTCCCTGCCAAACTGGTTTCTGACAGAGGCAGCAACGCACTCATGCAGCCTGCACTCAGCTGCAGATAAATCCCTCTGGTTTGTGTTGGTAAGCTGCTACACCCCCCACTCCCATGCACACAAGTACACACACACACACACACAGGCTATGACCGATGCTTTTGTGGGTGATGCAGATTTTACAACAGCAAAACAGAGTAGAATATCACCAGTGCCACACCTGTTCATACTGCTCAGCTTCATGTGCAGAGAGAGCCGGATGTTTGAGGGCATCAGTTTATAGAGGCCACACACACCATCAATGATTACAGAAATCCCAGATAAGCTTTTCACCAGGTGGCAAAAACCCCGCTGCTCCAGTATAAACATTTGTCATCTGCAGCTACTGTCCATGCAAGCCAACATTCTCCCCTGTACGAGCCAGAAGACGCAGTCCCCTCCTCACACGCCCTGAAGCGGACCCGCACACGCACACAAGCTGCTCTGCCTCCATTCGTAGTAAAGTGATGCAACAACACGATAAGGTATTATGATGTCATCACTGTTGCTCGGGAAGTTTCAACAATGACGACACAGTAAACAGACTGCTGATAATGATAGAACATCCTGATCTCTCTCTCTGTCTGTCATACGAACACACGCACACACACACGCGCGCGCGCGCACACACACACACACACACACACACAGAGGCTGTGGGTGTGCCGTGAGCGCAATCTCATTCCACTAATACGGCAGTGGGGAGATAACCTTGCTTTTATAGGCTACTTACCAGCACTACACCGTGATCCCCATCTTTGATCCGACTTGTATCCGAAGAAAAATTAATTCAACTGCAGCTCCAATAATTCCCAAACGGTTTAGCGCACAGCAGCAGCCGGCTCAGCTGGCATCGGTGGCCGGAGTAAAGCCGGACTCCACAAGGGCAGCCTGGTGGATGTCAATGGAGGAAGAGTTGCTTGTTAAGGACAGGTTGTGCACCGGTGAAAAGCGGACACAGACAGAGTTGACCCCGTGTTCAAGCGTGTCCCCGAAGGCGTGGCGAGCGTCCCTTTCTGCGCACACTGAGACGCGGCTGCGGGCACCACACATCAACACGTCCTCCGAGCAAGTGATAATAAAGAGGAGAGAGGACAGAAAACTACTCACACCCGTCAAGCACGCAAGATAATGTTTTCCGCTTGAGAGTTTCAAAATAAGACACTATGTGATGACCAGGGTTAAGTCGTAAGATCCACACACAGGGAACGCATGTCCACCACCACCAACGTCTAACTGCTCACATTAAACCCTTTTATTATGTTAAAACAGTAAGACCTCGTGTGATCTCTATTTAAACAATTTTTCTGCAGATTTATTCCAGCCGCCATTACAGGACCTTGTCAGTTATTTTCATTTGAAATGTAATTCAATGGTACAGAAGGATATTTTTGCATCTATGAGAAAAAAATCCAGCAGTCCTGTAAAGGACTGAAAACTCTGCTCTTCAAGTTGGTGATTCATGTTGGACTGCCAAGGACACAAACAGAGGACATTTGTATGAAGTTGTTCTCAGCATTCATTTCTCTCCAGTGCATTACCAAGCCTGTGCTGCATTCAGCTTCTCAAACCCCCACACAGAAAGGACCTGGGATGGCCTCAAACCAGGCACCATCATGGTGTGAAGCAGCAGTGCTAACCACTCAGCAACTGTCCAGCAGGGAGAGTGTTCGACAGTGTGGATGTAATTTTTAACATTTGTACTTTCACTAAAATCAGCGAACTACAGATGGTATCAGTAATTCATAGTTTATGGCTTTTATTTTGAAGGCAAACTCCACTTCCGGTCGTATATTGCAGTTAAGATTTCAGCCAAATGCAGGTAAATAATGAAAGATTCTCATTACTCTCTCTCTCTTTCTCTCTCTCTCTCTCTCTCTCTCTCTCTCACTCACACACACACCCTCCCCAGATAATAATCCATCCCTCCATCCATTGTCTACTGCTTATCCTGTTAAGGGTCGTGGGGGGGGGCTGGAGCCTATCCCAGCAGCCGTCAGGCGAGAGGCGGGGTTCACCCTGGACAGGTCACCAGTCCATAACAGGGCCAACACATATGGGGGGGGGGGGGGTGTCAGTGCTAACCTCTGCACCACTGTGCCACCCAGCTGGTATTGTGTTTAGAATCATATTTTGTAATGCTGGAGATCGGTAATCCTAATCCTTGCTAGGTTTCTACCTGCCCAACCCTAACCCAGTCTGAAGCCTCTGTGACTATATAAGGTGTGAAACTGATATTGTCAACCAAAATGGAACAGAATTATGCCCCCAGAGAACGAGGCACAACCTTATGTCACTTGAGACCATGCAAAGACAGCAGGCGTAACATTTGGGCGATGTACTTGGTGACATCATTAATTCGTTACTGAACCTGTGAAAAATGCAGACAGGAATGTGTCCAACCAGGACTGTATTGATTTCAAAACCAGTTTTACAGCCAAAATATTAATCTGCATGTTATTTAAAAAAAAAAAGAAGAAAATAAATCCAAAACATCTCTTCCCTCGGCTAATGAGTCATCTCGTTATTCATAAGCTCCAGACCGCTGAGGTTGTCCAAACATTGGTGCGCAGATTACATGAAACAATAAGAGCACTTTTCATTTGTAATCCCCTAGCAGACCGTCTTCCATTAACACGGCCTGAGTGACACTTGCTAACTGTGACCCCTGAATAAGAGGGCCAGCTCTGAAAATGGAAACGCGACTTTCAAAGCTAGGCTGTATTTCCTCTGAAACCAGAGTTAATTAATACAATTAACCTAATTTAAAAGCAACAATGAGGGAACGTCCAAGTCTCCCTCCTGAGAAGGGATTGACAAGCCGCAGTGATGGGTTAAAGGAGTCGAGTGTCGCTTGGTGTTACACTGCCTGCTACAGTCAGAGATCTAAGTTATTGGAGGGCAGTAATTAATTTTCAGGGAAGTGTTATAGAGAGAACAAGGGAGCGATGGACAGACTGAGAGAAATAATTAAGCGGGTGAGATGCAGAGTAGTAAAGGTCCTTGTCGGGGGCCATGAGGGGCCGAGTGTTGAGCTGCTGTCCCTGGAGCGCTGACGCCTGCTGCTAAGCTTTCTGCAGGACAACTTTACAAAGGCAAATCTCTCTGTCATACACACATACAGTATGTTAGAGGTGGATGTACACACTCTTATATGAACACACCAACAGCTGCAGACCAGGCCGAATTCCGCTCTCTCCCAGCTGTTTTTTTTGTCTGCCACATACATAAAGCCAATCTGACAATCACATTCTGGCCATCAAATACTCCATGGAGGAACCTCTTTACGGCCAAGAGAAATGCGATGTTACAGTTCGATTTCTTCACACTGTTCAACTCAACATTAAAGTAATATTAATATGAGCCCAACTGGACTGTACTGGTACAGCATGTGTGGATCATTAGCTACTGATAAGTCCCCAGTGGACAAAGCGTATGTTTAGCAATCTCCTCAAATTCCAAATGAAGACAAAGCCTCAAAAGAAAATGTATTTTTCTTATTTTCATGATTTATTTTTGTGTTGTTTTTACAAAAATGTTTTTTTTTTATTATAAAAGACATCAAAATCACAGTCTTACCTTGATGTACAGCAACATGAGATATTTTGTGTGTGTGTGTGTGTGTGTGTGTGTGTTCTCCAGCGCCACCTTGTGGATATGGGAACTAGTATTCACACCACAGTGAGCACATAAATATCCTCCTTCATGCAAAATTGAAATATTATCAAATTTCACCTCCTTTTTTTTCTACCAAACAGCTACACACTGCTGTCTAGTTTGTGTTTGGGATTATTTGGTGGCTAAATACTGTACTTTGGAAATGAGTTAATTGGAAAACTCTAAAGCAGGATTTCTTATATCTTGCTAGTGTTTGAAGTGCAAGGGCATGTCGTTCCCCAGTGTTACACATAATTCGGTCCTCCTTGCTGCACAGCACAAACCAGCACTTTCAGATTTAGGCTATATACAAACAAATACACCAGAATAAGGAATGTTGTTTAAAAACTATTATCACTAAGATTAGATGATTTAATGTCTCATGTTTGGTTAACAGTATTTGAAAATGGTATCTTTGATATTTGGTAACCAATGTTGTTGCTGGTAGTTTTTGGGTTCGTGTGGTGATTTGAAAAGATGCGCCAGTGCTGTGTTAGCACCCCTGCACTCGTGAGATGAGTTCTTGTTACAGTTTAACTAGGAGCGGAGGGAGCAGACAGACACATTCAAATGTTTCACTCTCCCTTCAGACGATCACATTATTCAGTGTAAGTGCTGCAACAGTAGCAGAGACGGCGAGCTTTCACGCTCAGATTGTTTCAACGTTTGTTTACTCTTTCCCTCCTTTTTCAAAAAACAATTTTCATGGGAAATATAAGACTCACACTGCTCCTTTATCAAAAGCTGTTGCTTGTGCTGGCATGAGGGGAACACACCAGAGAAGTGCTGCTAATAAATCTGACAGTCGCAGATTAGGTGAAAAGGCTACGTATTCACTGAACCATCCAGCAGTAGCTCAATGATAAAACCCTTTCAGACAGTGGAGGTGACGGCAGAAACGTAAGCTCTTACATGCAGTTATCTCATTAATGTACGGAGCCCAGATGTTCTAGTTTTACTTGTTTACTCCTTTGCTGTCCATCCTATTGTGACAGTCTCCCGGTTTCTCTCTCTGTTTCTTCCCTCTCTTCCTCTTCCTCTGTCTAACAATCCCATTTCTCTCTCTCTCCCCAGTAGAATGTGCCTCTCCAGGAGCATATTCATTATTTATGCTGAAACTGTACCAAAACAACATGAAATTGCTTTTGCATCTGCTGTAAATATAAAGTGGCTCTAAGCAATATTAAATTAGGTCTTCAGTCTAATGCTACGAATGTCCCCGTTTGTAAGTGATAAAATAGGTTTGCACATGGGAAGGAGAGGAGCCGCGATATAAGATGAGGGATGTTCAGCTAAACGTGCACAATAGGACGGACAGACGTTGCCAGAGGATGAGTGGGAGTACGGAGAGGAAACAGAAGAGACAGCTACATTGAAAACCTTGAAAAGGGAGCTCAAAGAGCTGTGCTTCTGTGAGAGCCGGGAGATTTGCTGTCTGTCGTTTGTTGGTCCACCGCAACTTGTGAAGAGTGCAAGCTGGCCAAAGAGTTGCTAGTGCTATGCAGATCCCCGTCTAGTCTGCCACCCTGCCATCAGTCCTCATTTCCCCAGGCGCCTCTGTGTCTCCTGCAGTGAATGGCTTGGCCTGTGCGCCACCCGTCCTGCCTTTGAAAGGATTGAGGAATAAACAGAATGCGGTGACAAAAAAAGAGCACACTCTTTTGTGGTGGTTGAGGAGGAAAGGGCAGGTTGTCTGACACTCAGCCATGGGCCCTCCTCTGGCAGACAGATCTGGAAAGTATTGAGACCTGAACAGATACAATAATAAGGCCTGGGAGACCCACATGAGCCAGAATATGGTGT
>NC_141332.1:13035000-13270000 GCF_037954235.1 Aulostomus chinensis | reverse complement strand
TGCTACGAATATTTAAGCGGTTGAATCTGTTTTTTTTTTTTTAAGGAAATATATCTCAAAAATACTCTGCTGTTTATTCCTAGACGTGGTTTTGGCAATAAACATTCCCCCCTCCTCTCCCTCCTGTGTCTCCCTCAGCTATGCGACCACGGTCCAGACTACTGTCAAAGAGAGGACTCCTGCTGCCCACCATCAGAGAGGGTGCCGAGGAGACGGTGAAGGATTTGAATGAGGCGAACTCGCTCCACATCCCTGGCCACAACCAGCCCGTCTCCTCTGAAGACTACCTCCTCTCCATCTGCCACCTTGCCCACCCCACCTTCCCCTCCGGGGATGTTTCTCCCAACAACATCCACACACGCCAGCTGGATGCTGAGCACCAAAGGCTGCGGCTGTCACGTCTCAGTGGGACTACAGCAAGAAATAAAGTCATAGCTGTGCAGCAGGGAGAGGAGAGCCAAGTCTACGGCAGGCTGATGTTTAGCAACTCCGACCCTCTGGAGTATCTTTACGGACACCAGAACGACCTCTCGACCTGTCAGTCAGGAGGCATGAGGAGGGCATTCGTTGAGGGAAGGTTTAGGAAGCAAGATGAGGGACAGGCTCGCTCCAGGGCCCACAGCATCCCCTACACTTTGAATCCAGGTCTCCCACGGCAACGCAAGAGCAGCTGCCCTGAGATACACGCCAGCATCTCCCCAAAACACAACTGCTCCAGGTTGGAGGCCAGAGGAGAGGGCCAAGCAGAAAGTGAGATAGAAGAGGAGGGAATGAATCGGTGCATCAAACAATCCCTCATCTCCCAGTGGATCGCTGACTGCAGGTCAGCTTGGAGGGAGGCGCGCGTGCAAGCCTGCATGCTCCCGGCCATCACCGAGATTTAAGATAAAAAAATATCCCTTTAAAATATCATGTTTCCGTCAGCGCATGGCACCGAAATGTAGAAGTGTGATATGATTAAATGTACAAAAAATAAAATATGTCGTGATTTTCCGACTCGTATATTAATTTCATTATTTACTACTGCAAACCTCTGGTGTATTCTAACAATTGCACAAAATCTGCAAAATCCTTTTTACTATGTTTGTGAAATTGTTAATAAAACATTCTTTTGATACTGTCGGCCGAAACCGTGTTTTGTTTTCTTCTTCTTGCTGTGTGCGCGCGCATGTGCGCTCTGTGTTTTCCTTCATGTCTAAAAACCCTTCAAAAATCAACCCTGTTATCGGCTCTGCTGGACAGTTTCTATGGTAACAGTGGCTGGATCTTGCTCTGGTAAACACATGTGGAGGAACACAAGCTGGTCGCAGATCATACTGTTGAACTCAAACAAGCTGGAGATGTTGGTCAGCTGTTGGTTTGCCTGGGCGTCACGAGCAGAAGATTTAATACTTATGAGCTTAATAGTGAGGTTCCCATTTCAAATTAAAACATTTCCTCATTACATCCCGTTTAAAAAAAGAATCAGAATTTCAGAAGTCCTACAGAAATTAGATCATTCTACTCTTAGACTTCGTCCGAGGTCATCTGAGTGTTTTAACAGTAAACCCAATATTCTTAAATCAAGAGAATGTTATTATGAATTTCATACACTAGAGGGCAGTGTTACATCATATCTAATAATATGACGCTATGATTTCAAGCCTGTGTTATGGTATGGAGATGATTTCTAACCCAGCAACATATCTTTTATCATCTGCTCTCAAATGTTGCGGAATGAGCAAGAGCCATTTTATGAATTCTACGTCTACAAAGGTGGTATTCTTTCATTTTTATTGACTAAGAGAGACGGTAATTCAAGTTGATTTTAAAGGTCGTTGTTCATTGAGCTTGGCTGGATGATGTAAAAGGGTCTCCTTATATTTTGGCCTCCTCAGTTATCTATTATCCATAAGGTGGAAAATTGTATTTCAACAATTTCAACAAGAAATACAGGTCAGCCCTATTTTAATTTATATATGAATATTTTAGGTTTACGTGCATATTTCATTAACTGCTAAACCCATTCTTTTAATAGATTCCATATCATGTTACCTTGGGATTAGATGGGAGGGTAAAGACACATTTAAATAAAAATGTATATATATTTATATTATGGCAATGTTTTAAAGCTAAATGCAGTTTCTATAAACTGAAATGTATTGTTTTCCTGGAGCTTCAATGTCATGTGACCGTCGGCCTCCAGGTCATTACCATGGTAACAGGACCAACCTCCTTGCTGCAAACTTCTGCCTCCTTTATTTATTAGCAATATCTTCAAACCAGTCTCCGCCTCCCTCATCCTGATGTACTTTTATACCCACTTACTCACAGTACATCAACTTTTACATATCATGTGACCTCAGGACTCTACATAACTACCAGATATTCATTCTAAAGTAGTAGAAAGTAGTCAATATTTGATTGTGCCCTCTTGCCTTTAACTCGATAAAGCAGTTACCAGAACGGAAAAGCGTACTTATTTCATAAACAAGTGCTCGCCGTGATCGTGAGAAGTGGCTTACAATGACCTCACCGCATCCACGTGTCCAGTATTTACCTTCCAGTTCGCAAAAGTACCACAAAGAGACGTACAGTTTGACCTTTAATCAACGCAGGAAAAGATCAACAGGAGTCACACTACAGGAGAAATAATAGCGTATAGAAAAACTATTATTTGGAGACAAATACACCACGTTTTTCTTTACAATGGATTATATATACATATTCAGAATTTTTTTTAAGCAAAACAAAGCTTTTAGAGAAAGCATATACCAGTGAGACACGATCTGCCCTTGATAATTCCCAAAAAGTTAATGTCTGCATATGTTTTATACAAAATAGATTTTCAAACAATATTTGGGTAGTGCAAATCTTTTTAGATTCAAGCTGGTTGATTACTTTCACAAACAGTTTGTGTGAGAAAGACTGACTCCTATCCTATTCACAGTATTACACAATTTGACCAAAGCCATTGCGTTAGAGTAAAAAAAAAAAGTATTTTTCTTCTTTTTTTTTTAAAAACATCGAGAGAAAAAAAAAAGAGAAAGAAACAAATGTACATTTGTCTTGTAGAATCTACTCAGGTTATATGTTGAATCTGTCCGTACTTGCTTTGGTCAGCTTGTAGTCAAACATGAAATAGGCTTCTCTTTTTTAGTTTTTGTGCGGTCTGTGTGGACTGCTGACTAAATCTATTCCTGAAAACCTGGCCTGCAGCGATAAAGTTAAATGTGAATCTCCTGTATGAAAATAGCTTATATTAAGGAGGGTGTGGTGGGAGGGGGTGTGTGGCAGCGGTGGTGGTGGTGGGGGTGGGGGGTGGGGTAACCACATCTCAATACATGTTATGTGATGTTGTTTCTATTGCATATTTAGTTGTTCTTCTCAAAACTGTACAAGAAAGCAATGATACATTTTTGAGCAAGAAGAGGCAAGTGTGCGATTCAACCTGTCGGAAAAATGAAGAGCAGCAGCAGAGGCCTGGATACACTGAATGTGAAAGTAACCCATGATCAACTCTTAAAAACTCAAGAGGACAAGGAGAAAATTCCACTGAAAAATAAAAACAATACAAGCATCCTTTTTTTCAAAATCTGATGCTGGCGCGTGAGAATTACAGATGAGGGCAGCACATTCCTGAAACTCTCGTCTAGGGAACTCTCTCTCTCCCTCTTCTTGAGACAGAGACAGAAGCAGATGAAAAACTGGGGTGTTTTTGGCGCTTGGACTCAGAAAACAAAAAGCGTGGACGACCAGAAGGAATCAGACGTTTCAACAGCCTGAGCCTGAGTGGGTTAAGGATCAACATTTAAGTGCTACTGGGGGGCAGAACTAGTTTAGTACGCTGTCGCTCAGGTGACATATTTATCTGATTAATGTAAAGGGACAGTTCAGATGTTTTTGACGTCCTATTTGCTACTTACCGATGATGATGATGCCGTTTGGTGGAGTTCAGGCTCAGAACAACCCACGTTGTTGAGGAGTGCGACCCCTCCCCCCCAGAGACCCTGCAGGATGTTATGCGAGGACCAGCACAGATTGTTCCGTGCCAGAACTCTGGCAATCAACATCGACACCAGTCAACGTCTGGACCATCCCTTTCATTTGAGCCTCACCTTTTTTTAAAAAATAAAATGAAAATAACAATAATAATAAAAAAAATTTCTTGCAGATTCACATTCATTTCAAAACCTGGATTATCTTGTGCATAAAACACAAATAAGATGAGCGTTATGAAATACACTGATGACAAACTACAACTTCGTGCGTACACACACGCACGTGTACACACACACACAAAAGAGGGGGGGACAAAGCTACATTTTTCAGATGACAACACACATCTAACAAGTGCCTGGTGTTTTACATAAAGCTCAGTCATCAGTCATTAATAATGACTTCAATCCGTTGGACTGAAGCTCGGATCATTCACAACTTTTTCCTGCTTAAAATTCAATGCTTGGACGTGTTTCTCTGTGAGAGACGAACACTTGAACACTTACTGAGAACAAACAGAAACAGCAGTTTGGCACTGAAATGGTTGCCTGCCTCCCCCAGTAGGTGGTGCCACACACCGACTGTGACTGGGAGCTTCGCAAACAAACATCTGTGTGCAAATGTACTACAGACAGGAAGTTTCAGTGTCTACGGGACGCTGTGAGAGCAGAGGGGTTCGCAATTTGCAGACACGTGACCCAAAGTACTGTAAAGACAAACTGTTAAAGGAGCAGTTCAACATTCTGGGGGAAAATACAGAAAAGTGGATGAGAATGTTATATATGTAGTTGGAACCAGCAGAAAATATTCAACTTGCCCTACCCCCTATGTAGAAAAATCTGCCTACTAATGCTCGTTAACAAACAGTCACATCTTATTGGTTCATACCCACGTGTAAAAATACAATTTAACATTTTACCGGGGGGGGGGGGGGTGTCCATCAGCACCAGTGATTTGCCACTGGTTTCCCCAAAATTAAGAAAGCAAAGCGACAACATGTGGGGTTTCAATAACAAACAATCCGTGCAAGTGCTTCAAACTGTGTGTGTGTGTGCGTGGGTGTGTGTGGATACACTCATCACGATGGCATGTTTGGGGAAAATGGCCGCTGTTCACTTCTTCTTCTTCTTTTTCTTTTTACAGTTATAAAACCGAACCACAGAAACTAATGCTCACCTTTTTTATGAATAAAAATGACATGATGATGCAAACACAACAAAATATGTTCTTCTCTGATTGGTAGACGCAGGTATCCATCACATTCTGTTATTGGACTAGAGAGGCAGGAGGAGGGGCTAAAATTCAACAGATCATATAAAAAAGGTTCTAACTTCCATCTAAGGTCATATCGCGGCGACCGCTCAAGGACAACAGTCTTTTCTTCACAGTCTTTTAAAGCCTTTAGCAGGGTACAAAGTGCCTGAATCGCACTTCGGGTATTAAGTGTGCAGGAGATGGAAGCAGGCTTTGAATATTCAACGGCAAAAGGATCATTTCTACACACAAGTGATGACCAAACTGCCACTTAGAGAGATAAACACAGCTATTAAAAAAAAAAAAAAAAATTAAAAAAGAAAAAGGAAAACTGCATGTAATATAAAAGTACAATCAACATATGATGAGGGTTAACGAGAAGCATGCCTCGGACATCTAGGAAGAGATGGCTAATGATATTTGACGCAAAAAAGGCACGTTCATTTCTTTTTTTTCCCTTTTGTAATAAATGTGTGTAAACCTGGAAGAGGTCAGCTTGTGGGAGAAATCATCCTTTAAATGGTGAACAATCCACTCGAATTGTTCCTTGTGTCCAAAGTATCAAAGCAATGAAATCTGCTTTTTTTTTTTTTTTTTTTCAAATGACTGGAAAAACAAATGGGAAAAATCTTTCCCCCTATTGAGTGGATAATTATTTTGTTATAACCTCTTATAAAAACTAAAAGAGGAACATACAGTCTAAAAGCCTATTTAAGAGCATGTTATTAATTAAGCTTAGTTACCTTCCCAGGTAACGCCGACCTGGAAAATCGTATAAACGGTTAGATTTTGAAAATGTAGAAAATACTATCAGAACCTGTACATAGATATTTGTTTTTATCTATCTTAGATATTGTTCTGTATTTGAAGGTAAGAAACCTGAGACGACATGGATGTTAAGTCTATTTCTCTCCATGATTATCTTTTATCCTACAAACAATTCCTACTTTTGTTATACGCTAACATCTTAGGCTGCTCAACTAAACTTCTGTGCTCGCGCTCTACACAAACGTCTCCAGTCAAAAAGTTGCATACTCCTTCGAAGAAACAGCGTTCCGTCTTACAATCCTTCAGACCTTTCATCGTCGCTCTTCGTGAGGGGTGTGGTGGATGTTAAGGCATTGCGTCTATTACAGGGGGTAAATTCATCTCTGGTGGAAAAGGAGAGCTTTGACGCTTCCGGCCTTGAATTTTGGTAACTGGTTGCTGATGATCTCTGCCAGCATCTCTGGGAACTCCACACTCAGGGATTTATTCACAAAGGTGTAGAAGCAGAAGCTGAGAAGTCCACCAACCATCTGCAGACCAAAAACCAGGAGAACACGTTAGCTGAGCATCACCACAAAGGGAAGTTACAACAAAAGTGGTTCAGCTTCAATGTAGAATGGAAGTTCTAATTAAGATACAAATAATGATGTACATGGTGGCTGGCTGACATGTGACAGCAGACTTCCACCTCACACGGCATCACATTTACTTCTTAGTGAATGATTTGTTCAGGACAGAGGTTAGAGATCAGGGGTTGTCCACCTGCTCCAGGAATTCAGCCTCCAACATTAAAAGTAAGAGCTAGCACCACTTAAACATTTAGAAACGCTGCATTTTCCTCTCTTTCCTCCAAAGCAACGCAGATTTATGCACAAGCTAAAAATCTTTGGGGCGCGCAGCAGTTTAGCTTCAGTTTTTTTAGCTACAAAACTGCAGCAAATCGTTGTAAACGTAGTTGTGGCTGCAGTTCCTCGTCTCTACAAGCGAGCAGCATTGAGTCGTGGCAGACGGAAGAGGAAGGTGTGGCGGCACCACTGTGGTTGCGTGGAAACATCAAGGTGAGCATATGCTGATGTATGTGAACACATCTGATTCTTTCTGATTCTTCATTTCAACGTCCATTATCACAAGATGCAGTGTTAGAGCGGAACCGCAGACATGCGGTCAGTGTCAGATTATTGCCGTCTGCTCGGTACAACTGTTTCAAGTGGTGGCAGCTGGGGTTTTAACCATTGGATCGTGTACTTCCCCGGCTGACACTGCGATTGCTGCTACTGTGCTGTTCTGAAGTCAGAGGATACATTCCACACTGAGGCCTGGGTCTCTACCTCATGCATGGAATCTAGCAGCTTGGTGAGCTGGTAGAAACGTTGCCAGTTCTGGCTGGAGTTCTCCTCACGCTTCACGATGGCCTTCCCCAGCTCCTTGATGTACGACATCCGAATCTCGTCAAACACAGCCTGACTCTTCAGGCCGTCCTTTGGAACTGCAGGAGAGGGGAGAAATGAAATGTCAAGGTCTGGGACAGAGTTAAGGACCGAGCACTACCCACGAAAGGCTGTTGCGCCCGTATGTTACTGATATTTTATGTCCTGCTTTTATCTGGAGAGGAGAGGGAGGGACATTTTCTACAACTTATATGATAGAAGGCATCCGCGCTGCGCAACCGACATGAAAAAGAAACGTGAAAAGAGGAAAAACTGAAAAACGCATCATGACTCACTCCCCATAATGTCTTGAGGCACATATGGGATGGGCTAGAAGAAAGGGAATCTGGGATTATTGTCCCAAATATATTTTTCCCCTTTTTTCCTGGTGGAAACCAGTTAGTCTTTGATCTCCTGCATGTGAAGTTCTTTGATGTTCAGTGCAGTGAGGCCTGTGGAGTGACTTCATTCACATTAATGTCCAGGATTTCAGCCATGATGTCAAGATTTTACTGCAACACCACATTCAACTGGCAGGGTCCAGCAAGAGTCTGACCTGTGCTGAGCAGCAGCAGGACCTTCATGCACAGGTACTCGTCGTGGGACACCTGCAGGCGGACGAACTCGCTGGAAATCTTCAGCATCTGCTCGCACTGGTCGGCCATGTAGGGTAACTTCATGCGCTCCCTTGAATCGGACACAAGAGTTATAGAAGCATAAACTCAGGTCTAGTTTGATGCATGTGGTCTCATCTCTGCAGATTAAAACTACATAATTTCATATAATGAGACTCTGTCTATGGGTTTGTTGTTGTAGAAGAGTTCCAGTGATGGAGCAACACTGACGGGGGGAGTGAGGGTAAACCAACAGAAAAGCTATCGTAACATCCTATGTAGGTGACACTGATGAGAAATTTGCCCCGGCTGAGAAAAAAATGATTTTAGTCCAGTGACAATTGTGAAAAAAGGAAAGAGAGCCACTGGCCTGTAACAGCCACCAGCATGGTGACAGCGTAAACTGTTCACTGCACAGTCGTCATGTACATTTGACGGATCGAACACTGATGGCAGCTGACACACACGCCTTGATTTCTGGGAGATATAAACTCACTCCGCACAGACACACAAAATACATACTAATACATACACTCAGGGAACAGGCCTCTCTCTAGAAGCACTCAGCCGAACCATTTCACTCTCAACAAAGACGTGAAACATTCATTCGATCGGTCGGATGCATGTTCTTAAGACTGCGGTGGTAAAACTCTAATCGTATGTCTTAAGACGTCATGGGGTGAAGCCTGAGAGGAACCAAGTAAAGTGTGTGTAAATTCAAACTCGTACATGAGAATAAACCTATAATCCATGTGATGCACAGATAGAGGATGTAGACGTATGAGACTGTGAGCCTTTAATTTTGTGGGCCACTAAATAGCTAGACTCAAGAATGATGACAGAAGTCAGCCCAGCCCAGCGTGCGAGGGGAGGAGGAGGCCTGTGACCAACACAAACCTGGATTTAGTTTCTTTTTTTAATTATTATTAACTACATTTTAAGAAATGACTGTGGGACCAGTTAAGATTTGGGGTACAGAGCCTCTCCTGATTAGCCACCCAAGGAGAAAAGGGTATAGTATAAATATGAGTGTATCTTGTGCAGACCAGCCTCAGTTCACTTGTATCTGCACCTGCTGTTCACAAGTAGATGTTCTTCATCCTTTCAAGGAGTTTAGAGTTTTTCTATCTGACTGAGAATGTTGCAGGACTTAAAAAGACCACTGGAGTGAAGGATGACGTTATCAAGACTGGAATTTTGTTGTGAAGTTGAACGTTCCACAGCGATACTGAGAGCTGTTCTTCAGTGTCATCTACCGAAGTGGAAAAGGATTTCGCGTGTGGAGCTGTCCAGAGGGATTTAAAATTCATACCAAGATGGCTCAATGAGGGAAAAAAATAAAACTGGAACATTTAAGTCGTAATGGAAACTGAATTTTTGACAAATTTGTCTCACCTAAGGTGAGACGAGCAGGGAAACCCCCGTACTACGCAGTTTTCTGACTCATACATGATCCTTGAAGTAAAAGAGGAAATATAAGATATAAATATGTTTGTTCAAACAACTTAAAAACTTGTCATAAAGATACTTGGATCTCCAGCAATGCAGCTGGCAAGCTTGAAGATGATCAGATAAATGGTTGTGGCGAAAAGCAGAAGACAGACAATCATACAAATCGAGATTCCTTCATCTCTTGATACTAATTGATAGATGATCATTATGACTGGATTAGTCAACCCCTACTTTAGATATCAAATCGAAGAAGATACACTCGATGAATGAAATACTCATCAGTACTCACTCATTGATGACGAGGTCTGGTGCAAAACAGAGCATGTTGCCATTGCACTGTTGGTAAGACCTCCAGCCCAGACCGAAGGACATGAGGAAGAGCCAGGAGCACTGCAGCAGGGTCATCTGGTCGTCCAGGTGGAGGTTCCTAAAACCTGAACATGGAAATAATGGAATCACTGAAACGGCCGAGATGCGTGGCACAATAAAAACTAGAATATTCACTTACAGTCTATTTAGAATCAGGTGAGTCAAACACAAAAAATGTCAGTCCTGTTTGTTTTGTTCATGTAAACATTAAATATGACAGCAAGTGAGGTCACAGACAAAGGGCTGGGCAGTTTATCTACTGGCTGCTGCATAAAATCAAACCAGTTTCAACTCGTCTGCCAGACTGGCACGACGGGAAAACGACCAGCTCTGCTGCACGCGGGCTGTTGCGTGACTGTGTGTGAAGTTATCATTGTTTGAACTTAAGCATGGCGAGTACAGAATATAAAACTTGGCACAGGAAAACAGGTTGAAGAACTAAAATATTGAAGTTTTCAAATATACAGGTGGAATTCAAATGAGAAAAAATACATCTGAAAAATGTGAATGGGTTGAAATTCATGGTTTTCCTTCTTGTTTTGAGCAAACTGGTCCAAAATCTGTTAGCCCAAGGTAACATTGACTTGCCTGGCAGAGCCTTGGCCCACTTGACAGCAGAGATGACCTGTCGGCCTCCCAGCCTGTTGAGGGTGGTCATGAGGCGGGTGGAGGTATCCGGCAGGGTGCTGTCATAGCCAGCGTATATGGTGTCTGGCTCGATGGCTTTCAGAAGGGACAGCATGGTGGGGATGAGTTGAGGCATGCACTTGGGCACGAGGGAGCGGGCCTCAACTGGCGGCGACGGGATCACCTCGGGTGGGTTGCTCTGCTGGACGCCTTTTAAGCGATTCAGCTTCTTGGTTTTACGTGCTGCAGATGACGGGAGACAGGAACAATGACTTAAATGTCAGAACTATCAGAGACGAGAGCCATTTACCCCTGCAGCGGCCTGTGTGTATAATCTGTGTGGTCGAAATGTACCTTCCAGGTTCATGCCTGCCATCAGACACTTGCGGAAGCGGCAGGCTGGGCAATTCTTCCTCCTGATCTTGTCTATTATGCAGTCGTTCCTCCCGGCACACAGGTAATTATGCTGCCCTGAGACACACAGAAGAGGAAGATTAATCTGATATTTACCTTCACTGCTCTGACAAACACTCCAGGGGGAAAAAACTAATTATCTGTACCACAATCCTTCACTGTACAATTATGTCTGAAAAATGGGTTCAGCAAACACAGGTGACACAAATTATTGGGGGTGTAACGGCTCTGAGACAATCTAATGTCCACAGCCTCCAGTCAGAGTCATCTTCCACATTATGTTGTTACAGGGTGTTTTTTTAGCAGCAATTCACACATAGGCACTTTATGAACAACCCAGTTAATTTTATAAATGCTGCACCTGAACGTATGATATGTTTGGGAGTATTGGCAGACTCCTCAACAAAGTAAAACCTCTGAATAATAAAAAGAGGCATCTTATGTTGTTTCTGTACTGGAAACAAAGGTACAGAGTAAAGTGTGATTTATGCGGATGGTTACAAATGTGACTGTTGTGTCAATTACAGTTGAGAATGCAATCGTGTCTCATGGATTTGTACCTTCCACAGCTCTCTTAAAGAAGACCTTGCAACTGCCGCAGGTGAGAACGCCATAGTGGCACCCTGAAGCCTCGTCAGAGCACACCAGGCAGATTTTATGGGTCCCGCTCTTTCCCTGGGCTGCAGATGACGCGATGCCCCCCTCCTGTCTGGAGGTAGAGCTGGAGGGAGAAGGTGAGATCAGAGCAGAGAAATGTGAGGGACATCCAGACTTTTAACCTTAGAAATTACACAGTATTGCTGCTTTAAAATGATCATTTTCAATGCAACCACACATTCTGTTATTTATATCATCACATATGTCTACAATATCCCACTGCTAAGTTTTGTAGTTCAGCTTCAGTTCATATTTCTATGACTTCTATCACATTTAACTTTTTAAAATTAAACTCCACGGGCTAATAACAACCAACACATAAAAATCCTCTATCAGAATCGATGTGTCCTTTGATGTTTGTCCCACTCAGCTTAATCTCAGAGTCCCTTTCTGCCAATTTAAAGCCTAAATCATCTGGAGATCAATTACGATGCACTTTCTTAAAGTAGCCACTTGAGGTCGCCTGGCTTTGCTGCATCCATGCACCAGAGGTCCACACCCCCTTTCTAACCCAGTGGTCACACAGCAACAAACATGCCTATAGAGAGAGCTGTGCAACAACTGTGTCTGTCCGTTCATGTGTCCACACGTGTCCCGCTACAATGAAAAACTGTTTCATTTGACAAAAGTTGCTCTGTACTGTACAGGGCACATTAACATGCAGCCAGATTCACTTAGTTACATAACATGAAGGGGGAAAGCAGGCCAAGCCAAGGCAGGCACTGGGCGTAGCAGGATGAGGAAACCTGACTTTAACATTAAAGCACAGAGTCCAGAAGCATTCAGTAGCAGGATTTTTTTTTTTTTTTTTTAAAATGTATGAAGAAAAATAACACACATAAGGCCCAGGAGAAGCCAGAGGAAGTGGTCTAGCCATGACAGGGCTGAGAGCTTTCTGAGCACCACCCTGTGGTCAATAATCTGTTCAGTTATCTACCATGAATACTGTATCCTATTCCACTGTGTGCTGACAGAGCTTCACTTCAAACTTACTTTGCATTGGTTTGTATAGCTGAAAACACCACATTCTGCAGAAATTTATTTTACTCAGTGTTTGTCAGTGTCAGTGAATAAAAGATTTATATTCTAGTTTTGTTTTGTTTGTTGTTTGATGGGTATAACCAATGTATTTACCCTAAATACACCACACTACATATTCAAGTTGGAAAACAACCATCTCAGCTGCAGAAACACAATGTTTTTCAGGCCTGGAAGTTATATTCATTATTATTACTCAAATCATACAACTTTATCACTTACGGAAAGTTACATATCCACTTAATCCTGCAAACTGTGACTTATCTAAAGATCATATATATATTTCATATATATGAGTTCACTTGCATGGTCAGGGCCACTCACAAATTATAGCTTATGCAAAACCCTAATGTGAAGAAACTTTGTAACTACTATCGGAGGCCGTGAGTAAACAAACATGTTTAAAATGGCATATAAATGTGTCACAGTCAAGGGAAAAACTGGTAAACCAACTAAATACTACCTACTCAGCAACTAACTGCAATCACATGAAGTTAGTAAACTGGCTGAGACCAAACAACGCCGAAAAAAGACTAGACTGTGGCTTTAACACCCACCTTAAACCACTGGCACAATATCTCTGTCTAAAACAAAATGTTAAACAACGCAAACAAACTGGAATGACTTTCACCAGGTAGCAACTCAAAGTAAATGTTGTTGTTTTAAAATGCCTGCCTGCTATAATAAAAAAAACAACTTTATGAGGTGATTATATATCATTGTTCTATTTACAGCTCCTTCTGCTGCACCCAAGTTGACAAAAGTCGATCGATGCAGCTTACACGTTTGTTTAAGGAGCACCGTCCAGATGTGACAAAAGTCTACTTGTGATGTCTGCATATCATCTTTTAACCAATCCAACTTTAAAGGTCATAAATTCTCTTTGTTTTGAGCAAAACAGCTAAATAGCGAATGATCTGTAGAACTGCATCTCTCCGTTCTTCCTCAAGCTCACTCGGCGTTCATGAAGGCCTCTTGTGTGGTTAAAAGTAAACACAAACAACTGCTCAAGCAGTAAATACACTTCAGATAACAGAGCTGTGCTGAGGTCAGTTTGCCATCTGTCTCACACAAAGAATAAACCCCACCCCACCCCCACCCCACAAAGGAGGGTGTGTGACACGCAGGGTGTGGTGGGCCTCTGTGATGATGACGTCAGATGGCGTGGAGGGGCGACTAATGCGTCCGTCATCGGCCCACTGAGGTGCTTTCACCGGGATAGCTTTGCTGAAAGGCTTAAGACCCGTGCTTTAAATCCAATTACAGTAGCCACTATATATTTCAACAACCCGGTAAGCCTTCAATAACATCAATGATTTCTGTTTTCTTCTAAAATTTGATGTTTAATCATGGATCAACTTTCCAGCAAGCCATAAAACAGATTAAAAATCTGCTTTTTTGTATTGTAAACAAAACAATCAAAGATGCGCAGCAGTGTGGCAGACCGAATTTCCTCTTTCTGAACCATCTGTTGAAGTATTTGCAGGCGACAGGAAGTTCTTGCATTCCCTCAGAGTTTACCATCGGTCAGGGTTCAGCCGCAGCATAAAGGCAGAAACACCCTCAGGAGGGCCTCGACTTCAACAAGAGACGCACTGAGAAAGTTAACTGCTTACGTTTGTAGGAGTGTGATCAATCAGCCTGGGCTTAAATGAGACAAGCCACATCATGCACTCACCATAATGCCAGTGGCCCAGTGCCCCGCTTAACAATTCATAAGCCCTTTTTAGCCGTGAGCATCTCATGTAGCTTCATAGGCTCTTGCTCTGTAAACTATCTCCACACCTTTGTGTGTTTGTCTCTTCAGGAAAGCAGTGCTTATCGTGACCACCATCTTTTCTTTTCCTTTTAAGTATGATGGATGTGCCTGTGCCGCTACATTTACTCCACATACTGGCCTACATTATCCTGCTTGACCTACTTTAGGCCCACTAGCTGCAAATACATAATCTTGGACAGAGATACGAGCAATCATTTTGTCCAGCAGATGGCTACACGTGGTGAGGTCAACAACTTGCATAAAACTTAATATGAAGAGACAACTGGAGTTCTCAGAATGGGAGCTGTGTGGTACCAATACATGTGACAAAATACAGGTAAAAGGCAAAAACCTCAACTTGTGCTGCAGAGAAGGAGCTGCCAATCACACAAACTAACATTCACTCCCAGTGGAATACCTTGTAAAGCAAACTATTTATACTGAATTAAAACCAAACCAGTTCTCACTATGAAAGCTCTCCAGAGTTCCTGAGTATTAAAAAACACTGCGAGTGAAGTTTTCTTGATATGGATCAACATTGCACAAGAAGACTAATCAAGTCTGATCTTTACCGAAACTCTGAGTGTGCACAGGAGAGAAGAGGAGGAGGAGGAGGAGGAGAAGGAGAAGAAGGAAGTGCTGCTTCCCTGAGGTAAAAGCCACCAAAATAGAAAAGGGAACCGGTCTGCACGCACAGAATCTTTCTCACATGCAGAACGACAGCACGGCATCTATTATGGAGTGGAGGGACCAGTTTGTTTGGCTCAAGACTGAGCTGGACTTTTCAAGAATATCTGATCCCTTCAATCAAAACATAGCTTCATAAATAGTGCAACGGTTTTCACTCAACACAAGCCAGGCAGCAAATAAATACAGCAGAACTATGGTAACCTTTAGAGCAGAGGGTGTGCTATATAGTTTCATTTGTACTAATTGTGTTATGGTATTGCATTGTATTTACATCCTGATTATTCAGCACAGCAACACACAGTCATGTTGCTGTCATCGCTCACTGTGAGGGCTTCTAAACTCAATTTGTGCTCATGTCCAGAGCTGCTAATCAACTGCGGTGGAATCCTACAGGTTACTGGTTCTGTATTGATCATTAAAAAGCTAAACATATAAATATTTTTTTAATAATTCACTGATGCTTAGTGTTTGTGTGTCCGACCTCACCATTTAGTCTCTTTTTAAAAATTTGAAACAATTGTGTAACAAACTGATACAACAGGGTGTTTGAAAAAAAACGATATAAAAGGTCACTTCGAGTGCCAAATTATGTTTTCACATGCACTTTTCATATAGAATATGTCTCGGCCAAACTCTCAAGAATTTACAACAACCCAACATCCCCCTATGAGCAAGAACTTGGCAGTAGCCGCAAGGAAAAACACTCACCTTAATGGTTGGTGCTTTCTGTATATTCATCTACACAAATCACTCCCATGTAACTAACCACAAATGAGAGGTTCAGTTTGCAGTGTTGTGGGAGTGAAAGCAGACTGTGTATACAATTTCAACATCAATGAGGTTTCAGTATAAATCTGATGAAAAGAATGTGGATGCACATTTCTTCTATTCAATCTAGGGTTTAATTTGCATCTGCATGGCCTGAGGTGCCTAGGGAGTGAGGCTCTGTATGGATGTCAATTTACCAACACAACAGTGAGCATGACCATTTTAAAATGTGCCATATACATCAACTGCTTGCGAGCTAAAATGTTGCGCTTCAGCTCTGGCTTCTCTTTCCTGACCTCAAACATTGATTACATCTACAGGAAATTCAGCCTTTTTGACCCTCTTGAAACATCTGTGAAAACCTGGTTTTAGAGGACTGGCACCTTACAACTATACAACTGTATCAGATTATTTTGAATGACTACAATACTTTTTCACTTGGCATGTTGAAACGTGTTCCATGTGAGTTTAATGGGTTTAAATGTTAGCAACTAAGCATCAGTGGAATTCCTATGATGCAGAATATGATGATGGCCCAGAGGAATGCGTGACAAACATGAAGGTGCAAGATGAGCTGATGGCTGCTCCAAGATGTTGGTTTGCATCTCCCGCTCGTTTTTTCTTAGGCTCAGGTTTACATAAAACAGGCGCTGTAGCCAGGTTCACGTGTAATGGCATCATGTATGTTTGAAAAGCAAAGTTTCACATGTGGCCGGTCTTTCAGGAAGTAATAAATCTCGATGAGAAAACGCAGGAACAACATCAACTGTAGGCTGTTTCCCTACAACAAGTTGCAATATTGATATATTATGTAACAGCCATAACACTGCAACTGCAAAGATGGAGTGAATGAGGATTTATGACTATTTGTGTTCACAATATAGGTCATTAGTGAGCTATGACATGTGATACTGTGTCACTGTGTAAGAGCCAATGTTTCCTCATATGTTGTATTGATGTATCTGTTTATGTAACGGCTATATTTTGTAGCCCCAAGCAGCAACTACCGCTTGGCTTCAAACACCACAGAGGAAGATAAAATGTAACCCATGGATGAGCACAAGAAAAACAACCCTAAAGGACTTGTGTTTCCATATGAGTTTCCATAATCGGAGCAGTTCGTGAGTGTGTGTACGTGGGAGGCAACTTCCTGGTCTTCAAAATAAATTAGAGGCTTGCTGCTACTGTATACACTGCTGTAATATCTTCAGCTGGTTACCGCTGGATGTGGGAGGAACCCACTCCTAAAGTTTGATTTTGCTGACTCAACAACTGTACACAAAAGTAATATTATGAGGGGGACAAAAAACACACACAGCTCTATCCTCCTAACCGCATATGCAGACTTTTTTTCCCAGGGATATTGAGCGTCTAAAAACACAACAAAAACTGAATATGAAAAAGCACAACTGTGGTTACAGGGGAATGCGGTAATAACACAAAAGTGAGTGGAATGGCTGGCATTTGATCTGGTGTGCTCACTCGGCGCCAGCTGTGGGGAGGCGGGAGAAAAGTAGGTCAGGAGAGTGAGAGAGCTTCACGGCAGTGCTCTGTGGTCCGCCTGCCTGCCACGGCACTCATGACAGACACACACACACATACTTTCCAACACACACATTCATAATGCACACAGTTTATAGACACGCATGTCATGCACTCCCGAACCAATACGATGAAAGGTGATTTACAGCAGCTGAAAACTTTTGCTGACAGTGAGAGCCTTTGACCTCTTTAACAGCAGGAAGCACGAACAGAGGATGAGGAAAGAGAGTGGGAGCTGAAAGGTGTGTCAAAGCTACACTGTGCACTGAATAGTCACTCTGACCAGACACACAGACGTACAACTGTTCCAAAGCTAAATATAAGCTTTAAAAATACATTGAGCTCTATGTGAACGGGCAAAAGAACAGCTATCTATCAGATCTGGACCCAAAGAACAGCAACATCACTAGCAGCTTCGAGAGAGTTCAGAACTGAAACTTCGGTCGCAGCAACTTAAAAGCTTTGATGAAGTTTGAAATTCTCAGCTTCTCCACCAACAGTTCTGCTGAATCACCAATAAATATTTGCAGTTATATCATGAGCGTGTGTAATAAGCACGACGCAAAGGTGCCTGAGACACTGTGAGTAGGTATGTCAAAATTTAATTCCATGTGCCGAACATTCATACTCAGCATGAGATCAATCACATGGAGCCCAGATGAGACGCCCTGCTGACCCTCGGCTAGCCTTAAATTAGCAGGCGTGATGGTTGAGGAACGAGAGAAGAGCAAGTAATGCGTGCTCCACAAAGACCTTCTGGAGAAAAACATGTTCAAGAGTTGTTGTTACTTCCAGAGGAAATACCTTTCTGTTCCCCAGATAATATTTAATATTTCAACACTGTACTCTGCTAAGATTTTGCAGAGGTTCAAAGAACATTTTCAAGGAAGCGGGGGGTTAACTGTAAGTTCTGTTAGTTATTATGGAATTTTCTTTGTAGTTGGTTAAGTATTACATTACAGTTTGCCTAAGATAGTCTATTAATTCTCATTATTCAGCTGGTTAAGGCTACTGAATGTTTGTTTTATGTTTACTGAGGTTTTGGGTCCAATGCTGCCATGTAAACAACCGTAATACTGAGACATCTGCTGATAAGTTAAGTAGTATTGTCAATCAAATGGTAGGAGTACTCGTGATGCAAAATGACTATAACATTTGAATAACAACGTTGTGATAGATAAGTGGTTTCCCTCCAGAACTTTATTCAGCTGTGAGTCAGAGCAAGTCTCCAATGTTGACTCAGTATTGCCACATGTGAAATTCTCTGGAGTTTTAACAACTAGTTAAGAGACCATCAGATGTGCTCATAAACTTGCCTGGGCATAGCTCCACTCAGACCTGGTCTGTCTGCATAGCAGCTCTGAAGAAGCTTAGCTCAGGACCGTGTACACACTCATCAATCAGCTCGTGTCTGAGTGCAAGTAATGACCATCTTTAGTTAAATCAATCTGCCTGTTATCTTCTCATCCGATCTTCTAATCTATGATATGAGTGAAAATGGAAAGCCTGTGCTGAAGTTATACAACAATGGTGTGTCTGACAGCTGCAATGAGCTGGTTTTATCACTCCAGTGATCAGTGCTCCTCCATTACACACAATCAAGTCAAAAGGCTCCCAAGAAATTCCAGGAAGCTACAGCGTCCGCTAGAAATTACATTTCTATACATCATATGACTGATAATATAGCCTATGTTGAAGAACTCAAAGGACAGTGCTTAAGTCAGCAGCAGGATACATCTGACCCACATACTCGGCTCTACTCTGGACCAATCACAAGCAGAGGAGGAAATGCCACGCTAAAAACAAAGGTTATATAAGAAGAGCTTAGTAAATGAGCTGAGCTACCATACTATACTTATACTTGTTTCTGTGGTTCTCCACAGCAGGTATTCCCTTTTCTTTGACTCAATCAGGCCATCAAAACCAGTTTTCACACCATGAGTGTGTGTATTACTCAAAAACGAAACACAGTGGAACGTTTACCAAGGTGAAGCAACCTTCACTTTGTTTGAGCCAGGTCGTAAAAAGTGAGTCAGACTATAAAACTGTGATGCGTAAAATTAACAAAAACGTCATGAAAAATTTATGAGACAAGCGGCTGTATTACTAGTCGCAGCTAGTTGGGCTAATGTGAGACGACCTATACAGTGCTAAGAAACTATCTGGGGGTTACTCAAGGTCACATACTAAGCACCAGACCTAAGCAGGAAGCATCAGCAACAGCACCAAAACTTTAAAAGATAAAGACCTGATGCCAACCGCCTCAAAGCCGCAGAGCAGCCGCAGCCGAGAAGCTCAGCTTATTTCAAGCTGTACAATACGAATCAGGTTGAGATGAAACTCCCACTCACTACAGGCAATAACCAAACAGGCACACACCCAAACAAAAAATTATCTGGGCTCACGCAACATCATTCTTGATTAAATGCACACACAAAATCAGTGAATTGGAAATGATGGTGAAGTGTGTATCTCCTGTCTCTCCCCATCTCGTCCCTGACGCCGGGCATTAAAAAGGCCATCACGCATTCATGACAATGAAAACAGGCCTGCATGACTTGCTTAAAAAAAAAGACAACACAACCCTATCTGTGCCATTGGTGGCATGAAATTCTTCTGCATACCAGATGTCAACTGTGCAGTTTTTACCGCATATTTACCAGACACAAGATTTTCTACGGCAGCACAAAGGTCTACAGCTCAAATCACGAGAGAATGAAGCCAAGATGTTGCCATAGTGTTTATATCTTAATTTGAGCTTAAAGTGACGACCTGATGCTGGATTACTTATCTAATTAAATGCAAAGAGAGAAAGAGAGAGAGATTGATGCTCAGTGAGCCAGACTGGCTTGTAACAGGAGACAGAGTCAACATGATGACTGTGCTGTAAATATGCTCATTTTAATAGACCTTCAATTTTGCATCTGAACAGCAGGATGCAGCCATGCTTTCCCAGTGCTTAGTCTGTCACAAATTAAACAGAGATGAGAGGGGAAAAAAAGAAAAGAAGAAGGAAAAAAAAAAAAACACAGATGGGGTCAATCTCTTGGTGTATTTCAGGCAAATTGGCCATGATGTTTGATGTTTGCCTTCCAAGTATATCTTATTTGGAAATGATAAGGCTTTGTGTTCTAATAATAACATCTGTGTGTGTGTGTGTGTGTGTGTGATTCGTATATTAGGTGGTATTGCTGCGGGAATGTTGCCACATGCGGCCCACACCACGTCTGATCTTGGATCTTCACACCATCAACTTGTCATCTGATTGCCTAGGACACGTGCTAATACCCAACCTGAACAAACCGAAACAAGGCGTGAATGAAACAGACAAAACAAAAATGCCTCTGAGATGGGTCACGCCACAGCGATGAAGAATTTCTATTGAGCTACTTCAAGACTGGACCCTAAAGCCACATTCACAGCTGAACCCATAAAGCTCTACAGGGCAGCAACACAAGACCTACATAAAAGACACTTTGTGGGCACACATTTTTCCACAAACACTCTGAATAGACTGTCTACATTCATTTGAGTGAGAGCTAACTGGAAAGAAATCCTAGAAAAAAAATAAAATTCAACAATATCACATGAGCAAGTCAGAGAACAAGTCGACATTTCCCCTGTTCAACGATTTTTAAACACTGGCCTGACCACACCGTGCAGGCCTTGTTCATCCCTATTGTTGAACGAATCATCTCTAAGATCTGCTCAAGTGAGGATGCACGACCATCACTGGCATAATGCAGCTGGAAAATCCAAACAATGTGCCCCTGCCTCTCTCATCAGCCCTACAGATTGGCTACAGAGTGGCTACAGAGCAGCAGCGAAAACTAAAGGAGATGGTAATATTTTTAATGGCACCATCTGGTTTGGAGAGACATGTCTTCATCAAATACTTGAGCTGTCAAAAACACATGACATTCGGATTCCAGGAAAGAGTAAGTGTTACATGTCTGACTGGGATAAAGGGGGAATTCCCTCGTCTTTTCTATCAGTAGGTTGCTGGGGTAGACCTCTGCCTATGGCTACAGCCCCCGCAGAGATGAGTGGCTTACTAGCTAATATACTGGAGGTGTTCACCCTGGTGTTTTTTTTCTCAGTTGTGGATGAATTTTAAATCAAGCTCCATGGCAAACTGCAACATTCAGCTGATAACCACCTTTCTGAGAGCTGTTATTCAGGGGACCAGTGAAACAGATAACGTACACAGAGCCAACTTTTGTCAAACAGCACAATAAATCTCTAACTAAAATGCATTTCAGCACAGCACAATTTTGTCAACAATGTGTAAAAATGAATTAAAGTCCAGGACAGTTAAGGGCTGATCAAAAATTCGAAAGGACTCGTCCTCTACTTTCTGATTCTTTGCTGAATGCACTCGATGTCAAAGACACTTCAACTAAATCTCTGGAACTACTTCCTAGTGCATAAGTTATGAACAGATGAACCGTGAAGTGGAGTAAACAGACAATCAGCAGCTAGCCGTTTTAATCATTAATGAATCCACCCAGAGAGACAGCAGTAAGCCAAGCACTCTTATACCTTTCTCAGGTGAAGGATGCATCCAAAGGTAGGCAGCAGGCTGCGCTCACCTTCTTTTTATCAGTCATATACAAGTGATAATATTTTCTTCCTAAATCAGCATCAGCTTTATTGACCAAGTATTTGCCCTCAGCGTGGAACATAATCAAAATGCAGCTAAATCAAGAACAATGGGGAAAACACGAATGACTAAACTCTTAAAATTCCTCTCACTACAGAAATATAGCGACGTAAAGTCTGTGGATACAAAACTGAATGATGACGTTTGTGACCAGGTTGCAATAGTGCAACTGTGTGGAGCGCGAAGATGATACTGAGTATAAAATGAGAAGAAATGTGCTCTTACATTCATCAGTTCTAAAGACATTCGTGAAGTTGCCCAGAGTCCAAAGTAATTGGAATAAAAGAGACATAATTAGTAATAAATATGCAATTATGGCTTAATATGGAATGATTTCTGTTCAGTGTTTATTTTTACTAAACCTCAAATTTCCTCAAATAATTAACCAGCATAGTTAGTCATTTTCATGTTTAATGTGCACAGGGCGACAGGGTGAAAATAGGTTAATAACAACATAATGATGAGAATTGCGTGTTTCAGGCGACTTATGTGTGGATTACAGTAACATCTGTGGTTTGGGAAGGCCGAGTCATAAAAATGAACATTCTAATTAATTTCGGGTGTTTGGCAGTGGTTGAAAAAAAAAAAAAAAGAAGCCAAATTAATGAGGAAATTATTAAAAACATTATCTGAAATGAGCAGCAGAGATCAAATAATATGTGCATTCTGTTTAAAAGTTCTAAATTTTTGTCGGCTATGAATGACACCTGGGTCCCTCCTGCATGCAGGTGGTGTGTGCAGCTACTGCCAGCTGTGTCTTTCAACACTGAGTTTGCTTTTGATTGAAGTCATCAAGATCAACAAGTTTGCTTTGACTTTGAGGAACATTACTGTAAAATGAGAACTGATGTCTGTCATCCAAAAACATCAAGTATGCACTGCCAGCATGACTTACCTGGGCAAGCTGGTGGAGAATGCAGAAGAGCTTGAGAAAGTCTCGCTGGCCCTATGAATTCCAGAGTTGTCCCCAATACTCTGGCTTCTGTTCCAGGTCCCACCAATTGTCGTAACTGGGAGATACTGGTTGGATGCCGGCTTCTGATCCTTTTGTTGCTGTGCTTCATTGCAGCTACTGGGAATGAGTCCAAAGTGGAAGCTCTGTCCTCCTGAAGTGCTAACCCCACAGATGGAGATGGGGCTAGCACTGGGCAGGTCTGTGGAGGATGTGCTGCTTATTTGGCAATAATTCTGGCCTGCAGACGTTTTCTCCTGTTTGATCGCACCTGGGATGCAAAGCTGAATAAAACCTGCATCTTTTTCTTTCTTCACCAATACAGACAGAGTGGTTGTAGGTGTCAAGGTGGCAGTTGCGGAAATGCTCGAGCTGGACTGAGCTGGAGTGGCCACATTGTTACCATTGAGAGTAACAGATAAAGCACCAGTGCCATTACTGTTCTCAACGATGACAGGTTTGACATCTCGCTCGGGATTTACATCCCCAAGCAGAGAATCATCTGCCAGAGTAGACAGGAAGGCATCATCCCCAACATAAAAATCTGAGGGAGACCCAGTGAGCTCAAAATCATGAAGCAGATCCAGTGTGTTGTCACTGAACAATTTCTGGTTCACATCAATTTCTTTGCCAATGTGCTCAAAGGCATGATCGAGGTCAATGGGATCCTGATCTCCTTTATCCAGAGAAAATTCCTCTGTTTTCATTGGGAAAAAATTGGGATCTGACCCGCCAATTAGTGAATCCATGGAGGACGGTGTAACGTCTGCTATACTAGCCTCCAATTGTGGCAAATTATCCCCCAGGATTTGACGACCGAATGTGGTGGACATCTGTGATTGGAACAACTGCTGCTGGGGCCTTGAATCTTTGGTCAGGCCCCTGGGCTGTGAGTCGTCCTGCAAGGAGCCTACGGTAGCAGTGACGGAGGAAGAGGTGAGCTCCACTGGAAGGGGGTTGTTGAGGCCGTTCGGTACCTGTACTGGCTGCATCAACGGACTGGATGGAAGAACAACAGACGTGGCAGAGGTGATGGACATGGCACTGTGGGGAGCCACTTTCAATGGACCTCCCTCCTCAGGGCTTTCGGTGTAGACCAATTTACTTAAATGGTCATCTCTTCTATATTTGATCTTCTTCACTCCACCTTTATTCATCTTTTTTAATGATGGAGATAAACAAACAGACTTGTCTTATTAGCGTGAACAGTAACCACAACCAAAACACACTAAAAGAAGGCTAACAGACATGCTCATAAGACAGCGCTGCAACATTATGATGTAATTTGACTCGGCTCCAAGTAGCAAACATGCACATACGTCTTCAGAGACTAGATTAAGTTGCTAATGATAACCCCCTACGCGCCCTTGGTAGCTAACACTAGCTGCATTAGCTGTGAGTAACGCAGATGGCCGTGCAAACAGTTGATTTAGCATTGCTGGTGAATGCACATTAAACACGGTTTGAGCCACACAACACAAACAAGGGGACTTTTATGTTTGTCTTTTTTTGCTCAGATAAGCTAACGTTAGCTCGTGGCTAACTGCTGGCATGCTATATAGCAACGTGGCTAATACAGTGACTACGTGCATACGTTTGGCTCGAATGTCGATGACAGTGATGCTAACACAGCTCATATCACTCTAAATGCATACGTAGCGTTCAATGTGCTACGTTACTGTCGCTGCCTTTAGCAAACGCGTCTACCAGCTAACGTCTGACTGAAAGCCCATATTTACCCTTGAAATGACTGGTCGGTGATGTGTGCCCACAGGTCGTCTGTCAACATTGTTTTGGTTGAAAGTGGCAGTCCACAACACGCAACACTGACTCGGTGTTTGTTAACTCCTCTGGCGTCGTATCCTCGCTACATGACTCGATAAACCGAAAATAACAATCCGAGCTGAGGTTGTTTTGGAAGTTTTCACTCTTTCAATTGGATCCAGCGACAAACAAACATGCAAACCGCGTTAAAATTGACTCAGCGATAGTGATTCTCTGCTAGCCATTAGGAAAGTAGGCGCTAACCTTCAAGAAAACATACAAAATGGAGAACTGAGCGAGTCAGCCCCATGTCTGACCCGTTTACAACATGCAGCGACGCCCGCTGGCCGTGGGGAGAACTGCAGTCTGTCACCCACTGGAGGTCAGACGTAAACTGCCAGTTACGGAGTAAAAATATCATTAGATGACATTTTATGAACGCAAAACAAAACAACAATTTCATTCACTTACATGGAAAAAAATCCATTATATTAAAAATGCAGATGTTGCTTTTTCAGTTAATAATCATGCAGAAGTCGGTCAACGCACACACATAAACAAAAGCGATCATTAAAACGTTTACATGACATAACTATATAGTTATAGGTTTCTACATATATTTTTTTTTACCATGCAGCAACTGGCGTTAGACTCCTGTGGTCTGCAGTGTGCAGCTGTTCTGGAGAATATGACAGACAAACAAGCAGCTGGATCGTGAACGGACCCTATCAGAGATAATGATACATGTAGATGGAGGAAGGATTTATTTCTGAAAAAAGAAAGAAAGAAAAAAAAACTCTGCAGTTCAAGCAATTCTGTGATAAAATGACAAGGTCTGAACTGCCTCATTGAATCTTGTAACACAAACAAATTACCGGTAAAGTTAGAGTGACCTGGGACAGACATGTTATACAGATAGAAACTAAATCAGAGACTTTTATTTTGTGTTCAATTGAATTTTTACTTTACTTTTAAAATGTGCCGTGCAATAAAGTGTTTGTCTCTAACTGACACATATAGATTATCATGTCAACAAAAAAGGCTCTGATGACCTGATTGTTCTGTCTGCAAGTGTAGAAATGCTTCAAATTTTTTCAGACGTCAGTTTCCTGACTGCGCTGCCCTCTAGAGGCCATTTTTAACAATAGTATTAAATAATTATCAATTAATAGGAACCTTTTCACCTTTCTTTTAAATGAGGGGGATTCACGTGTTCCTAAAGTAAAAGGTCAAAATTTTAAAGCAAGACCATGCTTTTTTTTTAATTCATGAATAGCTGCCACTCTTTAAAAGACACACAAAAAATAAAATAAGTAAAACAAATAAACCCCAGTGTCATCTTCATGGCTGAATACGTTCTACATTCTCTTGATTTTATATTATTTGTAGTCTTACAAGTTGCACAACTGTTTATTTTATAGTTTTAATGACATTTTATCTGTTTGTCTTGAATTTGAACAACAATATTTGGAGGCCAGTGTACATTTATCACAACATCTCATCATAACCGTTCTCTTTGGAACCATTACTCATTTGACAGATGTGTTTTGTACATGCAACACAACTGACCTCAGTTTCTTTCTCTCAGTATTGTGTAAACCACACTGCAGACTGTAACTCAAGAGCTCACAAAACCCACAACTGTCGATTCAATGTTAGCGCATACCCAGATTTTCTCACTTCATGCTCGGCTGGGACCCATATTGTCTTACATTATTCATGCTGAAGTTGTGTGAAATTCAACCTTTTCAAAAAAAAACAAAACAAAAAAAAGATAGAATCTAACCTGAGACCACTGCACAAACAGGAAATAAATTGAAGACAGGAGGCAGGAAAAATTGGCTCTAATGGAAGGATGAGTGAGATGAATAAGAAACGGGGTCTAAAGCACGTTTGGGAAGAGATTCACCCGCCCCGAAGTGTTATACAATGCCATGATATATTCATATGAATCTACTAAACAAATAAAGCAATCTGAAGCATCATCATCTAATCCTATGGAATCATGTCTTTGTCTCTCAGCAGAGGTGCCCACTTTAAGGTCACACAATCTGCAAAAACACACCAGTCTTCGGTATCATGTAAGCAGCAAAATCTCACATCAGAGAAAGCTAAATCAGTGGCATGCTCACACTATGCTCTAAATCCCCACTGTTTGAATCCCACTCAGTCCCCTGTGGCTGCTTAGCAACCCTTCTCCAGCACAATATACTCTGAATTAACAGGGTAAAGCATGACCGCTGCCTCCTCAAAAACCACAAGTCAAGGGTGCTCTAGCATCATCAGTGCCTTCTCTCAGCACTGCAGCAATCATTTTTTTTAAAGTGTCTGATTTATTACATCGTGGCATCAAAACATGAAACAAAGCTGAAAAGCAAATAAGGCATACAAATAGATAGATAGATAAATAAATAAGTCAGAGCAGTGTCATTGTCCGTGGTGACTCCATGTGATGTGCGTAGAACATTTCAGTGCCTGGAACAGACCTGGATAGAAGATTCACAAGCACAGTATTTAGTTATTCTCTCCACATGCAACACCAGCTTTAGACCTACTTAACTGCATAAAATGATCAAGCCTTAAATCCAGTCTCTTGTATCTCATTGAAATATTGGCTTGGTTTGAAGTACATGATACATTTCAAGAGAATTAGGCCTTTGTCCTCCTGCTTCCTTAATCTGGAATAATGTCACCCACAGTGGACTCGGCTTCCTCGGGTTTGTGTCAATAAATAAATGCAAAGATGCACGTTAGGGGTGTAGTGCACACGGAGGAGATTGAAGTGCACGTGGAGATACATTATCAGGTCATTTGAGAGTAGTCGGAGCGTCCTGCTGGCTGGGATCTGTCCGTGGTGCTGAAATGAGAACTCACTCGGTCCAAATCGATGCTGAACGAATCCCTTTTTTCAAATCCACTGTGTTGAGTGACGTGTGCAAAGGGATGAATCTGAATCTCTTTTATCTTTCCCCAACTTTTGTTTTATTTCAGTCTCAAGTCGGACATGTATTGACACTCTGCAGGAGAGAGAGAGAGAGAGAGTGAGAGAGAGAGAGAGATCTGTATGTGGTGTTATAAAACTGTCACTGCCGATGAGTCTTTGAGCAAGACAGTGGGACCTAACCTCTCACTCGTCGCTCGGGATAAGCGCGTCAGCTAAAAGCGGTAAATGTAAATGCGAAAGCCTCTGTGAAGACTCTGTGAAGGGATTAAAATCCGCAACGCTGGATGTTAAAACTGCATTAGACCCGAATCCTCCCCGCCAGCTGCACGTCGCCCGTGGCTGGATTAGAATTTCATGAAAATCAGCACGGACGCAACCACATCAGTCTGCCTCCTGTCGATCGTCTACAAATGTCATTTTTCTTTAAGATGATGTAAGACATTACTTCATGGGACGATATTCTCTCTCGCTCTCTCTCTCTCTCTCTCTCTCTCTCTCTCTCTCTCACTCACTCTCTATATCTCTCTCTCTTTCACAGCTTGGAGCAACATTATCTTAATCCTTCTGCTGGCCCGACCGTTTCCGCACTCAGCAGTTTGGAGAGATGGGTGCGCACAGGAGTCCCGCTTGCATCCACTTCGCTGTGCACAACCTCGGAGCAGGTTTCAGGATGTCAGCAGTCAAGAGCGACGCGTATTAGCGAAGTGATGGGATTTACGTACATCTCACCGCTCTCGGATTGTGATTAACAAACATTTTTAAAAACAAAAAAAAGAAAAGAAAAGAAAAAACTTAAACCAACCTATTTTGGGTTGTTTTTTTATTTTTTTACTTTATCGATGGTGGGAATTACCAGAGTGAAGATAGGATTGTATTCTTAAAAAAAAAAAAGCCACAGTATCGAAGCATCGCAGTGGATGTGTGTAACATGATGCGCTCACTGGTTATCATAATCGATCCTGTTTAAAAAAAAAAAAAGGATGCACAGTAGCCAAGCACATTTACGCATGAGGTTAAAGGATACACTGTAGACACACCTTGGGATTGTTTGTTATGAGACTGCAGCTTGTACCAGGACTATGCTTCGGCTCTGAGCGCATCCACCATGCAGCTACACCCCACACCCTGAACTTCTGGGACGTTTGCGATCCGTGATCAAGACTCTCGATTTCGTGCAGCAAAACGTCTGACAAAGATGGCACTGAGCGAAAACTGCAAAACGCAGCCTGCAAAAGAGCAAGGCTCAGTGCAAAATCCCCCATCGGATGTTGTTGAGCTAAACGTGGGTGGGCAAGTGTATTACACTCGTCTTGCCACCTTAACCGGCTTTCCAAATTCATTACTTGGAAAGCTGTTCTCTAGCAAGAAGGAGTCCTCAAATGACTTGTCCCGGGACTTCAGAGGACGCTATTTTATTGACAGAGATGGCTTTCTGTTTCGGTATGTATTGGATTACCTTAGAGACAAGCAAGTTGTCCTCCCTGACCACTTTCCCGAGAGAGGGAGGTTGAAAAGAGAGGCGGAATACTTCCAGCTACCAGAATTGGCCAAACTTTTGTCATCCGAGGAATCCAAACTCATTCCAGACGACTTGTACTACAGTGATTTCGACGATGCGTCGCAGGGCAGCGAACAGAGGTTTTATCCCCCTTACTCCCTGGACAGGAGGTACGGCTACATTACGGTCGCCTTCAAAGGCGTTTGCGCCGCGGGAGGCAGAGAAAGCGACGGCGATACCAAGGCCAAAAAGTTACCGAGAATCTTCATCAGCAGCAGGATTGGCTTGGCGAAAGAGGTATTTGGAGACGCCCTGAATGAGAACAGGGACTCGGACAGACCACCGGACCGATACACCTGCAGGTTTTACCTCAAGTTCAAGCACCTGGAGAGAGCTTTTGACATGCTATCAGAGAGCGGCTTTCACATTGTGGCCTGCAACTCGTCCCTGACTGCGTCCTCCGTCGGGCATTACGCGGATGAGAGAATATGGTCCAATTACGCACAGTACATCTTCTACCGTGAGTGAAGGTTTATGATTTAACGTTACATTTAAAGGTGACGTGAGTTAAATCGGTGAGCATAGGAGCCAATTATCCAACTGCCCCTCCCTTCCCCAAAGGCAAGAATGAATCAGAAGGTTCGGTCAGCTCGCAGCACATTCCAGTCCAATCTTTGCAACTCTTGCAAATGCTGACTTAAAATGTGTGTTTTTTGGGGGGTTGGGATAAGAGGCAAACTTGCCCACGGGTCACAGGGGAGTTGAGTCACAATGCTACTGCACTTCAAGCACACATGCGTCATGCGTAAACACGGGTTATTGCTCAGATTCTGCCAACCAGCCCGTGGGTTATGAATAATATAGCACAAGTGGGCAGTGATAGTTCATATTTGATGGAGGTGCATTCTCTTGAATCAGCTTTGCTTGAAGTTTGTTCATCAGCAAATGCCATAATTAGCTGCAAATGTGGTTCATTCCAGGGAGGAGTTGGACCATATGGCCAATTAAGAAACACTTTGTTCATTATTCTGAATGTTTCCCTTTGGAAGACAGAAAGAAAAAAAACAGTTGGTGGGGTAAGGTTGGAGGCACAGGAGGGTGGACTGAGGAAGACATGACATATGGTTTGCTAATGATATACTTACAGTGTTGTTAATACAGACTAATTATACTGGGCCCACTTTTACGCAAACTACCCTCCAGCCAGGTAGGAATCACCTGAGTCATTCCACTTTGAGCATATGGTGTAGGTGTTCACCCCTTTCCCCAGTAATAGACATTGCCCGAGGACAAAGGCATGGGACAATGTAAGAGGGATGGGGTGGGTTTTAGGGACTCTGTAATAAAAGCAGCATGTGGAGGAACAAAAAAAAAAAAAAAAACTAGACGAAGAGAGAGAGTTTAAGGAAGCGAGCTGAAAGAAAGAGGGAGGCGAACAGATGGATGGCAAGAGCGGCTGAGCGGGAGGGATGAGGGAGTAAAAGTTGCATGAGGCCTGGCCATGGGGAGAAGGAAGTGAGGCAGAAAAGAAAGAGAGCGAGAGAGAGAGAGAGAGGTGGCAAGAGACAGAGAGTGAGCTAGAAGCAAAAATAGATGAAAGCAAGTACGAGACAGGAGAAAAGTTCATCAGGTCTGAGGAGAGAAGAAAGAATGGCGGCGTCACGACACAGAGGAGGAGACTGGGGTTCCATTTAAGAGAGAGCTGATAGGGTGAGAGGAAAGCTACAGAGTGCTGGGAGACAGAGGCCTAGTCAGGATGCAGGATGATGGATAGACACATCAAAGGCAGACAGGCGTGAGAGCTTTCGCTTCATGGCAGCACAGCAACCAGCATTCACTTTCAAAACTAAAACTGTAACCTGATTCTGAATGTGGGACGTTGGCTGGCCTTAGGGCAGGTAGTCCTAAGCTAAGAATGCATTTAGAAAAGTACACCTTTGGTAGGAGAAGGGGCACAAAACAGATGCACTTTATTGTTTGTTTGTGGTTTGTACTTCTTTTCCACCACCGCCCCTCACCACCACTTCCCTTCCAGCATGAAAATGATAGCAGCGAGTTTATTCAGAGTGTAAAAAAAGAGCAGTCCTAGGCAGTAAACAAATTGAGAGCCTTTCTTCCATCCTGTCAGTTCCACAGCATCATCCATGTTGAGCTGCTTGATAAATGCGTCAGTTGTTTTCTGCAGGCTCCGCCGGGTCTTGTTATTAGTGTGGACTGCAAAATGCCCACAGTAGAGTTTCATTATTTTCCTGTAGAATGACTTACTTCTTCACTTAAGTCACACATCCACAGTCATCCAGACGCCCTAGAATTTGTGCTGATGGTTTCTCCCACGACTATCAGCAAAAGTAGCAGTTGCTTCAGAAGTGTCGAAGCATTTATCGCCAATAAGACTTTTGGTCCTGATGTTCACATTTAACCAGGAGTGATTTATTCACTCACAGCTGAGCGTGAGAAGAATGTATCCAGCACACATGAACAGGACTAGCAAAGATCCAGATGATGCTCCAGTTGCTGCATTTTTGCAGTGAAATGCATCTGCCAGGAGATAGCGACGACTGTCATGTTATTTGTCAAATGAATGTAGGCCGTTAAGCATGATAAGGACATTTAGTTTTTGGACTGGCAATGACAGCATTATTTCTGTAGTGATTAATAACTCCCTCCCTGTTGGCATTTGGGACCAGGCTTTTTTATTGCTAATTATCTCCGGGGAACGAGGAGAGTGTTGGCTGATTAAAAAGCAATCTGGGATCCTAAAATATTTCCTCATCTCTAGTCCTCTGCCGGAGATGAAATTTTGGGTTCTTAATGTTAACCTATTTTGCAGGTAATTTAAATGCATAAGTCGTATGTTACAAGGCAAATTCTGAAAAGGATGCACATCATGACTTTGAGTGAACCATCATTTAGGAGACAAGAAAAAGAACAACCCGCCCAGCACGAGCTATCACATCACAGCAGAGCACTGTCACAAAGCAGGGTTTCATCTTCCCCCTCTGACAGAGCAGTGCAGAAGTGTCTTGTCGAACGAGGATAGATAGGTGATAAATGATCATACCTGCCTGGTGCGCTGTGTTAATATAACTATGCAGTCTTCGTTTGCGCTGCGAATGTGATGATGTGTCGCTATAGTGGCTCCTGAGCAACGGCCACAAGGTGGCAGGGAGAGAAGGAGGAAAAGTAATCAATTGCCTGAGCGTAATGGAGGCAGAGATTGGGCCATCCCAGAACTCCCACAGAGCCTTCTTGGAGTCTGAATGGATTGGCAGTGAGTACAAGAGATGAATGGTGCAGCCATGAATAACTCATATACGTCTTAAAGAGCACCTGGGCAGAATAATGATCAGAGGTAAGTCACGAGTGTGTGCTGGTGCCATTTTTCTCACAAATGTTGCACTACATCAGCTCAAGTAGACAATATGGCTCACCTTGGCAGTAAATCTGAGTTTATTGAAAATCTGCAGACTCAAAGTAAAAAGATGCACTTCTTAATCAATCACATGAAGGACCATGCCAATGTTTCTTTTTTTATACCTCTCCCTACAACTAATATGAATCTAGGCTACGGCTGATTGTGTCTTAAGCGGGATTTCTAAGAAATTAGTGAGGTAGATCTCATTTTACCACATCATGGAAATGAACCCATCGACACTAATAATTCATTTTCATATTTTTCTTCCACAGTTGTTGTAAATTGCTCTCACAATGTTTTTTTTTTAAATTAGGGAACGGTTTAGTGGTATATTCCTATCAAAATTATTCTAAAATTGCACTCGGCAACTAATTTTTGCATCAAACTGTCTTCTGATCAGTTTGATTGTCCAGTAGGTGGCTCTATGGCTGCTGACTCACACATGTTGGGTAACACACTCTCATCAGCTCCGTAAATACACACATTAATCACGGGCCAAACACTTCACGCTATAACCCTGTTAAAGAGAATCCCTTCTTCAAATATCTTTATTTCTCTGATGTGTCACCATTATGATTGAGGTCCAACAATACATGAGGTTTGGTTTGTCTAGGATTTAGTTGTCATGCCTACAATCATAACTGTGGAATTGATTATGGTTTTTAAAAAGTAAAACTTGTGGATTGTTTGTTTGCTCTGGTCATACCAACACTGGCGAGCCCTGAAGTGACGTGAGAGTCTACTAGCAGTTTGAAGCGTGAGGCCATTTACGTTCACGTGCGAGGAGCTAGGAATGAGAGCCGGCTATGATGGGAGTATCCTTGATTACTTTTCAGGAACAGAACACACAGACCCACACACACCGAGCTGAAGGCTTTTATTTGAACAAATCCGGCAACGTTCAACGGATCGAAATGTCTGACTTGTGCAAATAAAACGTCTTCAGCTTGGTGTGCAGGTTCTTTCCTCCTGCTTTAGCCCAGCACTCGTTGTCAATGCATTGATGTGAATTACTTCTTTATCAGTCTCCATCAACAGAGAGTTTTTAAAAAACAACTCCAGCTAATATCTTCATTATCAAGTCATGATAATACCTTTTTGTAAAATAAAAAGCCTAAATAATGGCTTCAAAGGGTTTTCTATCCCAAAATAAAATTTGTATGACTCTCAGACTGCGCCCCCTCTGCCAAGGTTAATCATCAGTCGTCAGTCAGAAGAACAAAACGCAACTCATTCATAGATATTATCCCCTTCAATATGTCAGGTTCTTTTCATAAAAGTCTATGCAGTATGATCCTTAGCCCCTCCATGGAGTCTCTGGTAGGTTTTGACACATCATTGACAAACAGATGGACAGACAGCCACGTCACCTCCTTTGGGATACAATTACAGCCAAGCAACGGATAAATTTAAAGCATATATCATGTCTTAGAAAACAGTCAGTAGCACTAGAAAATATTAATGACCTGCTGTAAACAGGCTAAAGCATTACCTGAATTTAAATTCTCTTTAATGGCCTTGTTCAGCCATAATTTGCCTCTTTTTATTTTCTGTCCTGATTCTGCTGTTTCGGCACTCTGTAGTTGTTGGAGAACAGGTTCAACAGCTTCACTGTCTGACATCTAACACCTTAATGACCCCTCTAGAGATGCTTTTAATGGCTTCTTGGTCGACAGCGTATCTCACAGGGCTGAGAGTTTTCGGAAGACAGGGAATCCCGTGCAGGAGGGGAGTTGAGCAGATGCTTTGGCATCCCAGTGGGCTCACGACAGCATCTTTAGGGTCGACTGTGTGACTGAGTTGGTGGAGATGTGTCCTCACTGACTTCAAGTTGTGTCATCAGTGTTTGCGCGGAGGATGGGTGTGGCGCCAGGGCAGGGACAGGCCCACAGGGAGAGGCTAATATAGATATTTCAGTCTTGCTTGTTCATCTCCCTGGCAGGGAGACACTCATCTACAGCCACCCTCTGACTCTGAGAGGGAACAATACCCACTTGACATTATCTATCAGCTAGTGAAGCTCGAACTTCCCTCACAGGGAGCAGATCATTCAGGCTGAAGCACTGGAGGATTCCACGGTTCCCCAACGTCTTCCTCAGTGGCTCTTTCTCACTCTATCACTGGTGCTGATGGGGTTGGCTGAGTGGAAGGAATTAATGTTGACAAATTGAAATGTATGCAGATAGCACAGACATTATCACACCTGGCAAGAGGATGGCTGCCTCCATCATCCAGGCTGGACACAAACTGCTGAAGTGATGCTTGTGCAGCAGATAGGACTATCTTGGTCAAATGGACTTTCGTCCCCCTGTAAGGACGAGCCTTTACACCGCTGCAAGGACACGCCGGCCTAATTTGTAAGCTAACAAGCATGTAAACTAGACTCTTCCTTAGGCAGTAGCGGGGTAAAATTTATTTGTCTGGATACGAGAGCTGTAGAATAAGAGTTTGCGTAAGATCAGAACATCTCTCCGTGTACGAACCTAACTCCCTGACCGGCTGTATGAATATGCATAGTCAACCTGCCAGACAGAATTACCCAGAGTACATATAACTAGCTCCACCAAACTAAAAACAAGCACAGTTCTTTTCTTTCCCTTCTATTTTGTTTGTTTCATGCTCAAACTTCAGCCTGAAAATATGATTATACGAGCGTCATACAGTTGAAATAATTGGAGATGATTCACACGACTCAGCCTCACAGGACGTTGATGTGTGTGAGCAAATGAGAGACATAAAATTCAAGAAAGCATGTTTATGTCAGCGGTTCATAAGTCAATTTTCCTCTGACTCAGACAGCTTGGATCTCAAAAGCTGCTTTGTGTTTGAAACTTGTATTCACTGATTTAGATAAAGGGCACAGTTCACATCAGCGCTTGAGAAGCAGACAACTTTAGATCGCTGTTCAATTGCATTATGGCCTCATGGTTAAACACAAGAGACACATGAAATGGCTGAGTGTTGAATCTCTCTTGTTTCTATTTATTCTATTTTTTTCACCTTTCAACTTGCAGCACATGACAGTACAGCGCCTCTCCTGCATTTCATGAGAGAAGCCCAGAGCTGCTCTGCCGTTCAAGCATCAGAAACACTGATATGTCAGTTTGGAAGCAAAGATTTAAAAGAAAAAACAAAACAAAAAAAAACCCAACAACCAAAAAACACACACTAATATTTGGCAAGAAACCCGCTGACATTTGCATCTGAGTTTGTCAGAGCGCACTGCCTTCAGTCCACATCTTGTCCTACTTTCCTGCCATTTAAAACCGTTTAATGGGAACAACATCTCGTTTTCATCAAGACAGATGAATTTCCATAAAACTGTGACCTCTCTCCAGCACGATGACAAACATTCCTGCTACCATTAGCGACAGAGAGAAGAGTTACCCTGTTTGACACGCCGGCCTCTCCAGCGGATGTTGACTCCCTGTCTGTGTTATTTAGGAGAAGTGGTCCAGCCCCGGGTTTTTAATGTGGTTGGAATATGATCTCTTCTGGCTATATAGATCTATATAGCAATCAATGGCTTCCCTGAAAAGATACCAAATCATACACACCCACTTGTTTAAATGTACTTAAGTGTGACAGTATTTCCTGACAAGGCTGTCAGTCGTTTAGTGTCTTGGCTCACGAGTGGAAAAATCAAAGAACTATTTCATCCAAAACATGAAATTTGTGGCTGAATACTAACACACACATATTTGCATGTATACTGCAGCAATCATTTCCCATGTTATCACCCCATTTGGACAGATTTTTCTCAGCCTGTCAGGCTTCAGTGCAATTCATTCTCCTGCATGGCCTAAAAATTTCATGCTTCTATTATTGAATGTTGGCTTGGTTCCTAAACGGGTTGCCCCTCTGGACTACAGCATCCAACCACTTAGAAACAATACTCACAACACTGCCTCCCTCCTCTTGATCCTCATCACTAAAGCGCCTGCATCCATTTGCCTGGTGCTGCTCATCTACTGGATTCAGCTAGATTCATTTTCTGTTTGGGGGGGCTGGTGCGCTGATTGGCCTCTTTACTCATGGATTAGCCATTAAAAAGCTGTTAGTGACTCTCTCGCTATCAGCCCAATGCAATCATGGTACCAGAGATAAGGTCATTATAAAAGAGAGGTTAAAATGCCCCTTGAACTCGGTTCACTATAAATGGATGCTTGCACTGGAAGAAGGTAATGGACAAATTATTGCTCTCTCTGAGACATCATTGCTATTCAGTCTGTATCATCACATTGGAAAAAGCCATTAAAAAGTGTTTACCGTCTGTGTCCATGTGTTTATGTCTCTAGAAGTGTAGTTTACATCGCCGCACTGTCACAGCAGGTCCTCTAAAACTGTATATATCTAGCTGTTAGTTCATTTAATGATGCCGTAGTTCACACTCATTTTCTTTAAGGCTGCAGCCAGGAGGTATTGTGTTTTCAGGTTGTTTGTCCGTCACATTTAATGCAATATCTCTGATGCGCCTTGAGGGAATTTCTTCAGCGCTGGCTCAAAAGTCCACTGGGACTCAAGGATGAAATGAAAGATTGTTTGTGAACAAAGGTCAAGATAATTGTCACCTCACATGCATGAAACTGCTGTCCCATTAACCCTTTAACTCAATATCTCTGGAACGGCTTGATGCTGAGATATCCACTGGGACTGACGGATGGTCTGAAATGTTTGAGGGTCACAGTCACCTAAGTGCACCTCTGGAACACTGTGAGGGAATTTTGACAAATTTGGCTCAAATGTCCACTAAAACACAAAGATGAATTAACGATAGTTTGGTGGTCAAAGGTCAAAGGTCAAGGTGACTGTGTCAGACACGTGATGTAATTCTAGTCGGAACTAAAAGACAGATACGGTATTTCTAGGAATTGACAGATAAGAAGTAGCTACATGAGGAGGACGACTAAAATCCACTGCTCATCCAGTCTTCCTGACAGGTCAGGATACTTGAAGGATATCTATTCACTCCATATTTCACTGACCTGCTTCAGTTATCATCCAAGACAAATTACATTTTGTGTTAACCTGCTTTTTCTCCTGCGATGTCTCTTCCCTGTGAACTGACAACATAATAATCCTCATCCTAATTCGAGGCATCCAGGATGCGGTTGTAATATAAAACTGTGAGGGAAAAGAGATTGCTTTGGCTCCAACACATGCTTTGACTTGGAAAGTGGGAAAGGTCTTTTAAGGAGCTATGCTTACTCTACTGAGCTCTGGGATTCTTCTCATCAGAAGAAGCAGTACACTAAGCTCTTTGAGATTAAGCAATTAAATGTCAAAGGCAATAACATCTTCTTATAAGGGTAACCTCCTCAATAACTCCATAAAACACACACACACACACGTATAAACAGTATGGATGTGATATTCAATTTATTGGATATTTGAACAACATGGAAATCACTTTGTGCGCATTTTCAGTGTGTGCTAGATCAGTGCAACTGTTTCTTTTGATTATTTCTAGAATCTGTCACAACTCAGACAGCTGGGATATTCGTTTACTGTGCCTTATTGCATGAAGGAGGGATTTGCTGCCATGGAAAACTGACTACATGTACTCAAAACACGTAAAACAGAGGTGTCTTTGTGTTCCCTAGGTGGCCCCTCTCGGTGGTCTTCATCCCATTGTGACTGCTGTTGCAAGAGCCACAAAAGTGAGCATGAGGGAGAGAGTGGGACCTCCTTCAATGAGCTCTCCACTTCCTGTTCTGAGACCCAATCCGAGGCGAGCTCCCCTCAAGGAACCGTCATCTGTGGCCCTGTGAGCCGGCATGCAGGCAACATCCAAACTCTGGACCGACCCATGCATAAAGGACCATCTCACTTGATGCAGCAGGCAGAGATGCGACGCAAGACTGACATGCTCCGCGTGAGAACCTTTGGAGTACGAGAACGAGAAGCTGCAAAGAGGAAAGCAAACAAGGAGAAGATGACTCCCGAGCAGGAGTTGAAGAAATGCATCCAGGACTTCCGTCGCATTAGGATTCCTGATCACTTTCCCGAGCGGAAGAACATGTGGCAATCTGAGCTCCTGAGAAAATATCGTCTCTAAACATGAGTGTGTGGGGGAAAAGGTGGGAGGTGGCAGTATCTTGTTACCTTGAAAAGTATTAAATTGCATAGACATTAGACTGCACTCTCTAAGACACATACTGTACGAGAAATTTTAAAAAAAATACGAGGACCAAGAGCATGAAGCTGAGCTAAACTCTTAGGAATGGTCCAGATGCAGAAACTTGACTGGGCTGAAAACAAAACCGTTTCGCCTTGTTGTGCACCCCCCACCACCAGCCCACCGCACACCCAATTCTGGCTTCATTTAAGAAGTGAAATAGATCCCTCGTTGTTAACATTTTAATGTATCTCTCAGCCTCTTGAGAGGATCTCATGGAAACTAAAGACAACTATATCTGCGCATCACAAGCACCGTTCATATGTGAGCACTATTTTTAGTGACCAGATTTCTGCAGTATTGCAATGCACACAGTACAAGGCAGCGCGAGTCATCGATTTGTAAAGTATGCACAGTGTACCACAGTGTATGATATGCACATGTGTAAATCAGGTTACTCCTGTTGGGGCTTACATCACTTTCCTGTTCTCACTTTAGAGAGCCGGGAGTCAGGCGTACTATAGCTATCACTAGTTGAAGCAACAAAGCAACCTCAGGGGCAACATCATTTAAATCCATCAAACGATCACATACTGTATGCGCAATTGCCCACAATAGCTGTTTTTTTCAATGGATGTACCCAGATGGTGCTGTGAGTTAACAATGGAATATCACTTTACTCCACTGATAACACAAAATACTTGTAGTCTGCTTTGATAATGGCACTGCATGTCATTTCATCCTTAGCCTAATTATGCAATATCAAACAAACTTTCAGTACACTCTTCTGTGTGATGGGTTAAATGGTGTGTTATGACTGAAACTGATTTCATGGAGGAAAGCACTGCCTAATCTGTTTGCCATTGTAAACCTTTTGTCTCATGTTGTTATGTGTTGGATAGACGATGTTGTATAGGTAGAGTATGTAATGCCAATGGATAGTTGACTAATCCTTGATTGTAAGTGTACTAAAAAAGCTAATAAATGGGTGCGGATTGTATTTACTCATCGTGAATCTTAATATGGCCTTCAGTTCATGTGGAGGAACATGCAGGGCTTCGTTAAATCGTAGCTCGCAGCAAAATTTTCAAGGTTTCGATTTTTCTGCTTGTGGTGTTCATGGGACACCTGGAAATGTGCCTAAAAATTGTCAAGGAAACAATAAGACACCATACGATACAATTCAATAGGATATGGTACAAAACAATACGATTCATATTGCTGTGTACCACCTGGAGTCTCATAATATGTGTATCGCATTATCTTCATAACTCAGTGGTCAAATTTAGTCTGACTGCTGTTGTTTGTGTTTGCTGAATAATTAATCTAACAGAGTCTCATCCCTATTTGTTAAAGACCAATGTTTGGTCAACTCCCCCTAAGGTCCACAGCCGACGTTGAGGGTCGTCGCATGGTTGTCTTTCGAACGTTCTCATCCATTTCAACCAGCAATGCTGCCCAACAAATTTGTATTCTTCCTTGTCTAATTTGCTTCCTTTTCTAATATTCTTTGTGTAGTTAGGCTTACAGTTAGGGTTAGTGAATGGGGGGACACTGTGTTGCCTGGACGGACAATCCCCTTTAGTCAAAATCCAAAGATGACGGATCTACTGTATGTCGTCAAGCGACGCAGAGGGGGTACCCTCAACGTCAAATTGGACGTCAGGGAAGAGGTGACCAAACGTCGGCCTTTGACAAATATGGATGAGACTGCCCTGATTAATCACAGTTTGACAAAGCACACCAACTGCACTTACTTTGTCAACTCATGACTTGGTTTGTCCTTAAGTGCACCCAAACGCTGGAAAGTGCATCTTCTATGGGAAACAAGGTTTCAAATTATGGTGGTGAAATGAAATTGAGTTAAATGAAATTTTTTAAAAAATAGGCCTAAAAAAACTATGCATCAGCAGCTAAGCAGGGTTATGCTAAACTTCCATCATTTTTTTAACCGTATAATCCTACACATTTCCCACATAACTAGGTCTGACTAGTTCTGAACTGCAACAGAGGGAAATTGCCTGAAATTAAAGTCCAGTGGAAATAAAATTCACGCTTGTGGAGCTATTGTCCTAATAGCTAACCACATGATTAGTCAGCCAAAGATAATAAAAGCCTGACAGTAGTTTATTGGGCTCCTCATGGGCTAATATTATCCTCCCTCCCCAGAGGAGATAAAATCTGGTGGTGGATGAAAATGGAAGAATTAACCCATAACTCAGTTTGGCCACAATTATATGACCAAGTTCATAAACACACTGGAATCTTCATTTTAGCGACAGCATCATCATCTGGTCTGTGATAGTAACGTGTTGCATATTGGCACAATGGCCTACTTTCCCCTTCACCCTATTTTTTTTCATTTGCAGAAATCCTGAACTTAAAACTATATTGTTTCACCTTGTTTTCACCTCCCTATTCACACCCCGCCAACCTTACACACACACAACCTGGCTTCAATTAATACATAAACTAGATTTCTCTGTTAAATGTATTTTATATATAAAGAGAGCTAGCCGTGCATCAGATGCACCATTCAAAGCGAGCACTATTTTTAGCGAACAGATTTCTGCAGTATCGCCACATTGCATCCATAAGGAGCGAGGCCTGGGGACTGTACTGCTGAAACCCCTAAAACCGCCTGTGTGATGATAGATGAAGAAGCGCTTCTCTCATGGGATGGTGAGTGTCCTCCAAGGCAAGGAAACAGCTTTGTTAGGGCTGTATTCGGCAGAAATATGACACTATCCAGATATAAAGACACTTACACTACAATACTTCTCTGCTTTTGTACATGTAAAGCAAACATGAAAAACGGCAATAAGTCATTCTGGCTAAAAAGACATCAGCTACACAGTACACAGCCTGTATTTAGCTCATGTGGATGTGAACGGACCTCCTTCTTCCTTGAGAGAAAGGAGAATTTGATTCTTAATTAACTAGTCAGAATAAAATAGCAAAAATGTTGAAAATAGTTTGTCACGGATGTACTGGCTACTCTTCCTTTCTCCACTCCCCACTAGGACTCACTTGGCTTGCACAACCAAAAGAAACACATCATGAAATCGCTCAGTCTGAAATCCTAAACGCCTTTCCTGGTGTTTGAAAACCAGATCCACTATGGATGACATTTGCCCCCTTCACTTGGAAAGGTCTGAATCTCAATACCCCAATGAGAAATCAATGAATCCGTTTTTGCATATCAAATATACAAAACGTTGAGGCGTGGCCTGGCTTACTTGACCTTGCTGGCCTATCCCACACAACCACCTGATCATGACTGCTGCCTCTCTGCTTTCTATACAGATCAATAGCCTCAGATCCTGGGCCCGGCCCATAGTCAGCCTTTCAGTCTTTATACTCAATCAATAACCAACATCATCGAGGATGCAAGGTAACATTAAATGTTCAATCAAAAAAACATCATTGCCACCACTAACCACTTTCAATTATCTGGCAGGTTTGCCTGCAGGCCTCTCATTTCTCCCTACAGCTTTCTTTAGTATGAGACAGGTCCGACAGCATAATTATACTCCTTGTAATAAGAAATTACTGTAAAGGCTATGTGAGAATTATCAAATGACCAGAAGAGACTTATTCACACATAAAATAGCGGCGGCATGATGTAAAAGCAGATTTCAATCGTCACACAGTGAATATGAGCACTCTACTATATGAGGCCATAATTCTTTTTTTCACATCTTCTGAATCTGAAGCGATAACTGGTATTATAGTCTGGAGCTATATATCAAAACGCTGTGTCATTTCTACCAAGCTGGACAGCTGGAACTCAAAGATGAAATATGCAATTTGTCTCTTTCATCTGGGATATATCCAAACTCTTACGAGGCGAGGTCTTGTTGCCTGAAGCACAGCTCCATAAATATCCAAGACCAACATGTTTTTCTGCTCTCTCATCTAAATTTAGATGACTGGCATCTCAGCGTTCAATAAACATTAAGGGGAGTGAATGGGAATGTGACTGAGTAATGACAGGACGATCTCCTGTGGTTTGTCATTTGCATATTTGTTAATTGTGATAGCAAGAAAAGCACTGTCACTTTTATACTTTAAAAGACTCCATTTTTAAGGAAAAAAAGAGCGAGAGCACAGTCACTTGGAAACGCTTGGAAGCGACAACCAGAGGGCATAAATTATTTGCAAAAATGAGAGGACAACTTTAGCAACCCCGAAATATTCATGCCTGACAACTTCAGGACCAATATTTCCCATTAGTGTCACTTTATTATTTGGTAGTCAATATAGACTTTAATGGCTGTTAAAACTGACCAATTTTCATCTTCTTTTTTTTTTTAAACCAAATTGTGGTCTGAGCTGTGATTATACTAAAACCACATACTGAGCTGTTTCACAGGGAGCCTCCAGGGATGTGGTTAGAGCAACGGAAGACAATTTACAGCCTCGGAGTACATATAAGGTCTTACTCCGGCCTGATTCTGCCAAGTCAAATGTGTGGAAACACCAATAGAGGGGATTTCAAATGAACCCAGGGGATATAATGACAAAATCATGACGAATGTCATCACTGTCAACCCTGGCAGAAAATTTGGAGCAATAACCTGCATGGTGGAGGATGTCCCAGCTGGAGAGCGGGTGTGGGTATAGGAGGGGTTCAACAAATATTCCTATGTTTTAAATGATCAGAACGCAGCATTCACGACTTCGTAGGTGGAGATTTTCTGGAAGTTTACTCACAAGTTCCATTTGAAGGCAGAACAAGAAAAGAGACCGATAACCTCAAACGATTGACGTTCCTTTGTTACTGCTGCGGATGCATATTAGCAACGGTTTGCTGACATCAACTTGAAAGCTGATGACGTCAGTATGTTCCGAGGCATCAGAAAATCAGTTCAGGTTTCAGTTCACTGTGGTGGCTGTGGTTTCTGATGCTGCATTTCCTTTTCGTAAGAGACTTAATTTTGAATAAATGAATAATGTTAAGAACTTTATTTATACCACTTTTTTTTTTTTAAATGCTAAGTGAAAACAAAGGGGAACGGGAAAAACGACCTGCTATAAATCACCATCTGCAAGTAAAACGATAAACACAAACAGTGAATATGAGAATAAAAGATAAATGTAACATCATGAAGAGCAGATAACAATAAGAACAGTTTTAGAGCTGATTTTTGATTGATTGATTGATTGAAATAAAGATTTCAATCAACCATGTTCAGAGTATTTTAAGGGAGGAAGGGAATTTTCTCAATACTCAAAACAGCAACTGTACGTCCAACATATTAATATCAGAGCTAGAAATATATATAATAAAAATTAAAAACACCTCATAGTAAAGTGCAGCACAAGTCAATACACTAACACACGCTGCAGTGACAGGTGTCAGTCAATAGTGCTGACTTCAGCAGCCATGGAGTCTACCTATCTCCTCCCTCAGCCCACTGCTCCGGCGCCAGCAGGGTGGTGTACAGACATACACCTCCTTCTCGTCCTCGTACAACCACTGTCAGCATTACAGCTAGTTACACAATCTCCTAACTAAAACTCGGCATCCGGGGGCAAAAACTCCCTAATGAAGCGAAAGATCCAGAGGTCCTGACAGGAGCAGGCGAGCACCCTGGGATGAAGTTGAGTAGCCGACGTACTCCCCCGTGGGATGAAGAGTCCAACAGAGGGCAGAGAAAGAAAGAAAAATGAGGGTGATATAGAAAAGGCAGCCTCCTGCCTTGTTACGAGGTCACTCAAGTGAACTTGACGCTCCGCAGCATTCGTGCAGGTGTACTTAGTGCCTCTTCTTCTTTTTTTCTTCCTCTCTGCAGCTGTAAGGAGGCTGATTTACTATAGAGCCAAAGTGTCTTCTACACGTCATTTTCCCCCTCATTACCTTATCCCTCTCTCAAGGACTGCTCTGGAGAATATACAGACTCAATTAAGCTGTTCTGACCGGAAATCCCATTGCTCATAAATCACATCCCAGGGCTACTGATCTGTACTGCTATACCACAGCAGACGGAGCATACTGTGGTGTGCTGCTGAGCAGGGCAGCAGCTACTATAAATCATAGGAAGAGTATATTCCAGTGGATAAAATATAGAGGACACTTTATCATAAATCAGGAAAAATCACTGATTGTCTGCCAGCAGTGATATCAAACAATGAATACAGTGGGACAGGTAAACGGTTATGATGTTATGGGAGAACAGACAAGGGCTTAACAACCTTCTTTTGGCGTCAGTTTGGACTGAAATGCGATATTTTAAACAAAAACTGAAGATAGGAGAGTTGTTTATTTTTGCCGAGCCACATTTTCTACCGTTAAAATGTACTTTACTCAGCTGTAGGTCAATTAGATAACCAGTAGGGCATCACTATAAATCCTCTCAGTGCTGCGCAATTAAATTCGCATACCATACCTTGAGGTGTCATTGCTCTACAAAACTTCCACAAATAGCTTTAGGGACTTTTCCTTATTTATAACATTTTTTTTTAAGTGTAAAGGCTGTTTTTGCGGTTAATTTGCTTTTTAATGAGCGCCTTGGGAAAGCCTAGCCCTGAATACATGACAGAGCAATTAAGGAAATAATCTCAGCATTAGATTTCAGCGTTCACTTTGACTCAGACGCCAATGGAGGGAGGCTCAGGTTTAATTGAAACAAATCCTTCACGTGACTTAAACGTCTAAGTCAGTGATAAAACAAAAATCTTTGTTGGAGGATTTATCTTTGTAAGCGAAATAATGGTGTGAATCGTTCCACAATACTGGGATACTGGGATCACACAAACCCGCAGAGAAGAAGATTCTTTCTCAGTCTGCCACAATTCTTTGAATGTAATCCAATCTATTTTCAGTGGTAATCTGTTGCCTTTAAAGAATGGGGGGGGGGGGGGGTGCATTACTTCACAGCAGAGGCAACATACAAATGCCAAGTACATTTATTTTCCACCTACACTCAATCATTTTTATTCCCGTGGTGAAACAATTATCTTATTGTCACCAGCGATTGCAGGACTGCTGTAGAATATATTGTTGTACCATTTTATATTTCTGTATTGTGAGAAACCTCCCATATTACCCATGGAGTGCCACATTAATCCTCCCAGAGATTAAACCATGCACACAGATGGGTAGCATGTTTTATCCACATCAGCTGACCTGCTAGCCTCGCTGTGATTACCAGCAGTGCTGCATGTCACGATCAAGTCTTCCCCTCTTGTTCTTTTATGTGTACGTGAGTGGGAGTGTGCGTGTGTTTGTTCCTTCCCTCAGACGGGGCTAACCACTGCAGCACCGTGCCGCCCGACTTAAATTATGATTTTTCTTCGCCATGTCATCAATGGCTAAGATTGGGATTTTGTAGTTAACCTAAATCTATTAACATGACATGTTTCTGATGTCCGGGCATTTTCAAAAATATCTTAGGAAATACTTCTTGGACCTTATTATGTTCAGGTTTTTTTTTTTTTTATTCTCAGAATGAAAAATTCATGACATGATTGCCCTGAGGTAAAACGTTCAGTAATAGATTTGCTTACAATTTTGAATAAGCTCACATTGCATAACTATGTCAGCAAAGCCTGATTTCTCAAATATACGTAATCATTAAAACGGTTCTTCACCCAAAAAGTGTTGTGCTTTTCAAATACCTTGAAATGGATGCCTAGAGCTCACACAGAGTTTCTCGCTCGTTCACGCTCATTCACGACAATGACAAACAGGAATAAAAGGCAGGAGAATGAAGCCAATGCTCCACTTCCAAGACAACTGGATACAGGTGTGAGGGGTCAGGAGAACAGGGCTGGTGAGACGGGTTCTCAACGACAACAGAGAAGGGCCAGAGATCAGGGTGGATTCCTGACAGCTACATACAGAGTAGGATGATGCGCTGGAGAGTTTATAAACTGTTGGACATCATTAGCTTCAAGCTCAATATATGTGGCTGGCTCTTTCTGCATTCTGACGCAGAAGTGATGCACAGATTCATGAGCTTGTGGGACCTTTTTGTGAGTGCTTGAAATATGCCTTTTCTCATTTAGCATATCAGGGATATAAAAACGCATCTACTTGTATCTTTATTTCTTTTTTTAGCTGTTCAGAACATGCTGGGATACGTAACAACCAAGTTGGTGTGTGATGAAAGGGTGTTGTTGGTGAATGGGGGTGTGTGAAATTAAAATCAAATGGGGCAGGGAAGAGTGAGAGCTGCTGGCCGGCTGGTGTTTGCGTGACTTATGAGTAGCAGGCAGGCAAACGGTCGAAGAAGCAGACAGGCAGGTATGAAGTGCCCCTGAGGCATAAGAAAAAATAATTAAGTTCGTAAGGTAAAAACACAACACGAGGGAAAATATTTGAAAGCACATGATTTCTGAGTTAGCCTGAAGCTTGAAAGGCCACAACGGATGAAGGAACTGTACGGTGATGAGAGGCTGAAGAACCGGAGTGGATATTACTAGCAGGTGTTTGAACGAAGCAGGTGAAGTCAGCGGAAAACCTGGAGCGTGACAGCCACGCCACACCCACAACGCACTCGTCTTTCTATCTTTGTGAGGACCATCATTGAGACGCATTCCCTGGCTCCTTCCCTTGACCACAACCATCACATCTAAATACCCAACCTTAATCACAACCTAATTCGAACCCCAAACCTAAAAACCAGTCCTGACCTTCAAACAGCCCTTTAAAGTTGTGAGGACCGTCCAAAATGTGACAAAAAATCCAAATGTCCACAAAGTGTCAATGTTTTTCTTAAGGCTTAGTTTGTGTAAGAATAGAAAGACGTGCGCGTGCACACACAAACAAACAAACAAACAAACAGCAGGGATTTCAGGTTCCAGTATGTCTTCAGTTGTTTTATTTGAGATGAGTTTGTTTGACATGGATTATATCAAAATCTGTACAAAATTTTTTTTTAAATTTTGCCAAATGTATTTTTGTGAGTCTGATCTCTTGTGGCTGGTTGGCGTCTGAACTCCCGACTGGATAGCTGCCTACTCTGTTTCATCAATATATACAGTATAAAGCAACAAAGCCAGATGTGTAAATGGCTGTTGGTGAGAGTGGAAGTGTAAACAACACAAAACCAAACAGATGCTGTTTCTTGGGCAGTACTGAAAGTGTTAAGACCCTTGCACTCTCATTAATCTCTATTGGCCCGTGTCACTACTCAGAGGGAAAGGCCAGATTACTCCCATCCCTGGCCTCAGACTCTCATTTAGCCACAAACCATTATTCAACCATCACTCAGCCATGAAACAAATGGTATTTACCTCAAAGGCCAGATTACCTCTGGCGCAAGGCGAGGGAAGCGAGCAAGAGGAGATGGGAGAAAGGAGTGGGAGTCTGAACTCAAAAATTCACTTTTGTGGAAGTATCAGCCTGTCATCTGTCATCCGAGAACATGACAAACAGCTGAAATGAGCTGGAAGGATTTGACACAGATGTCTGACATCACCGTCTAATCCTTCACTACACTCTAGAAACGCCTCAATTGCCATAGCAACAAACTCAAAAATAATCCTGCCGACCCTGAAAGCCTTGGGTGATTGGGTTTTTATTTTGATTGTGGTATTAAATCACAGCCTGCACCAAATAATGACATATTCTCAAATTAGGGTGCCGTTAATTAGTCAGCCCTGTGAAGAGGGTGTGCTGTCTATCGCCGTCCACAATCAGGCGTTTATTAACCTACAAGCTTCTTACATAGCTGAACCAAAGCTTAGCCTGAAACATAACGCTGATTAAATCTCTTCTTGTCTATCATTTGTTTTAATTCCTCACAGTCTCGTGTTATTGGGTGAAAGAGCAACATCTGCTTTTTTAAGTCATGCGAGAGAGACAGTGAGAGAGAGAGAGAGAGAGAGAGAGAGAGAGAGAGAGAGTACGCAAGAAAGTGTGGTCAAGGTCAAATAGGACAGTGTGTGTGTGTGTGTGTGTGTGTGTGTGTGTGTGTGTGTGTGTGTGTGTGTGTGTGTGTGTGTGTGTGTAAAGATAAAGACCAGCAGGCTAACCTGAATCAGAGCTCCTGGAGGAAACAGAGATGGGACTTAAATACAGGATGAAGATAATCTCGCTCTATTACTGAACAACCGGCCAACTGCTCAGCCATAACTGTACCAGCACAACGGGAGGAAGATTTGGGAGGAAGAGGAATGGCAGGGAATTATAACCAACAATGGGAAACACACAGGAGAATTCACCAAATACAACATAATTCATAGGACTGAATAGACCGGGATTCATAAATGAGATACACCCGCCTGTATTTGTCCAACTGTTCCGCTCTCTCCAAGATTATGAGAGGAGCCAAATACAGAGTAGTGGAGAATTTTCTGTTATTATTGTAGGCATTGCAGCAGCTGCCAGGGCATCCAGAAATAAGAGTTATGAGTAAAGCTTGGAACCTTTTCTGGACTCACTGATTGACAACGCTGTACTATGAATGCCATCTCCTGATAATGTTTTGCCGTGTGGATTTCTCTGTCTGTGTGTTTTTTGTTTTTACTCTCCCGTACCACTGTGAATGAAAGAGCAGAGCCCGGAAGGCAAAAGTTCTCAATCTATGGGTCAGTCTCTGTTCCTACTCTCACTTATGCTCACGACCGAAAGAACGAGAATACAAGCAGCACGTCCGGCTGGGAGGAGGCCACGGGGCGGACCAAGAACCGGGGGGAGGGACTATACCTCCATGCTGGCCTAGGAAAACATCAGGATCCCTAGTCAGAGCTGGTTGACGTGGCCAGGGACAGGAACATGACCCCATTTCAGACAAGCCTTTGAAAATGGATGGATGTAGTCTCAATCCATTCCACTAATTTTTGCTTATTCAAATTGCTCATTTTCTCTTTTCTTGCCTCTTGCTGTTCTTTTTTGGGGTTGCCTCTTTGTCGTTGCATCCCTTCCGTGTCCACGTGATATTTCAGCAACTCCTTGAGAGAATATTTTTCAAATTTGGTACCAACATGGCTGAATTGTAAAAAGATATTTGTGGTCTAAGGTTAAGGTCACCTCACTTCATAAATGCCATCAAATACAGTGCAGATATTTCCTTGGACCGATAGAGAAAGCCATAATAGTTTAGTGGTGTTTTTCTTTTTCAGTGTTTTTTTGTTTGTTTGTTTTCCTTATAGTCTGCACAACATTCAGTTGTCAGAGGTGTAAACCAGTGAGGCAGAAATTCTATTGTTTACCTTTGTCAAGTTGTCATGCAGTTTAACGATAAAGAATATCACACAATGAGAGATGTCATGTCAATCTATAAAACCTTGAGTTTTATACCAAAAAAGCCTGGCTCCCTGTGTAATTTAATAGAGAACAACATTTAAAAATACATGTTTCGGTCTTTCGAGACTGTTTTGTAAAATAGTCGGTACAATTGAAAAAGAAGACCAAACAATGAAACTCTGTGATGGCGCATAACGTTGCGGTCGCGTTTACTGTGTTCACAAGAAGAGTCCATATTTTTGAGGTATTCATGACCTCTTTGGGAGAAGTATGCCAAAAGCTCCAGATCCATGACGCTTGCACATGACTTCCCCAAATTGTAACAATTCACGAGTTCCATCTTTGGCAAAAGTAGAACCTATTAGTCATGCCAGTAAATCACTTTTGAATTTGAGGGAGCAGGCAAATCCACAGACCCCTCACAAGGGCTGCTGATATTTGTCCGGTTGTGCATAATAGAGATGATTTATATGGCCTGCATTTCAAAATAAAACAGGAAATACACGAAAAAAGGATAAAGGGACACTCAATCTAAGAAAAAACCAGAAGTACCTTCTGGCTCAGGCCCTAAAAATAGAGTCACAAATCCAAAATTTAGAAATCATGACAGATATCATAAATGTCCAAGTCCACTCCCAAATGTCACCTTAATCTTTTCTGGTACTCTTATTCTTATTCTTATTCTGTGGTGGATATCAAAATGTCTGTCTGAAGTCTAAAGATCTTTTTTTTTTTTTTTTTTTTTTTAGATTAACTGATCATTTTTTTTGAATTGATAATGATAGATCGTGATACAGATGAGTCAACAAGAGAAAAGAAAAGATGGCGTAAGCTATTTTGAATGCTCCAGTCTTTCTCCAAAAAAAAAAAAAAATTTGATACCAAGCGAAGAGTGGTGTGACACATGTATCTGCCTGCTGAATGGGAATTAGACGCACACAAAAGCACATCAAAGCGTGTGACTGAGGGGGTTTGTTCCACAGGAGATGAGTGAAAGAAACTCAGTCAGTCATTTCACATGTGAATTACTTTCATCATCCGCGCACACACACACACACACACACACACACACACGCACGCACACAAATACACGGCAGGCCATAATAATCATGTTACTGCGTTTACTTTGTGAAGGAGAATTTTCCTGTTCACACAGTCTTGAGAGCCACTTCTTGTCTTATTCATTGGCCTACTTGATTTTTGTCTGTACTCATCTCCAAGCTCTTTTTACTGAGGCTGCAAATCTTTAAAAAAAAAAAAAAAAAAAAAAAAACCTCCTTCAAATATATGATCTTTTTTTTTTCTTTTTTTAATACTCAGCTGCTACTTTTTTAGAGGATGCTGCTAAAATTGAAGTAAATGGCGCATATGTTCAGGGCTATTTTCAGCTGTGGATTGATTTGGTCCTCGCTCCCAGGATGCTTTACAGGTTGACACAAAATTAACAATCTACAGAAGCAGGACGCGTCTTTTCCTTCAGACTGTATCCATACTGGACGATCATGTGTGATGACCCAGCAGTGTCTGAGGGTTAACTGGTAATAACTGGTGGGATGGCTTCATAAGCAGTACCAGCTGGTGACACTTTGGCCCAGTGTTCCCAGACTATAAATCTAGACTCCATTTCTCTCTTTTGCACTCTGCACTACCAACCTTTCCGTATCTGTCATGGCCTACAACCCAAGTGTTGGCCTCAAGAAAACACATAGTATTGCACCCCATCAACCATTTAAAGTTGTCGTCTAGAAATTTGGAGCTATTGTTTTTGGGCAGTATGCATGGTGAGTGCAACATTTTACTGTTAAGTAACTGTTGAGGGGTCTTAAAACGATACCTACAAAAAAAAAATGTGTATTTTGCCTTTCAAGTACTCAGAAAAAAACTTCAAGCAAAATACACATGGCTGTCTCTTTCTGCAGTCTGGACTCACAAAGAAGTGATGCAGTGTGAAAAAGCATCTGAACTCAAGAAACATAGTCATGACTACTGCTTGAGCATTGATTTAATTTGAAAAGCAGGAAATATGAATTTTCAATCTTTGGCATTGGACGTAAGCAGTGTTGATACTGAATCTAATCCATTGATTTTGTGAAATAATGACATTCTAGTGTGGTAAATGGTTGGGATGGGGTGGTGATGTAAACCTTTTCTCTCACAGCCACTAGGGGGCAACTTTATCCATCCATAGTCCAGAGCCAAGTAACTTGCATGTTGGCAGCACGGTGGTGCAGTAGTTAGCACTTTCCCCTCACAGCAAGAAGGTTCCAGGTTTGAGCCCCGACTCCAGCACGGATCTTTCTGTGTGAGTCTCCATGTTCTCCCTGTTCCTGCGTGGGTTCTCTCTGGTACTCCAGCTTCCTCCCACAGTCCAAAGACATCAAGAGGGGACGAGGCTGATTGATACTCTAAATTGACTGTAGGTGTGACTGTGAGTGTGAATGGTTGTCTGTCTCTATGTGTTGGCCCTGAGATGGACTGGTGACCTGTCCAGGGTGAACCCCGCAGCTGGGATAGACTCCAGCCCCCCAAGACCCTTAACAGGAAGAAAATGGATGGATGGATGGAACTTGCCAGTTTTTGGTGTTTGGGAGGAAACAAGAGCACCCGTGCAGAGAACTCCCACAGACAAGTGGAGAACATACCAACAGCCTACAGTAGGATTTGAGTCTAGAACCTTCTTGTCGTGAGTGCTAACAACCACAAGTCCATAAGAAAATGACTCAATGCCTCACTTGATACATTACGTATTTAGACATTTTTTTCCCGTTTCAAGTCTTCTCCAGTACAGCACCATGTACATTTTATAAATTGTCAATAAAGTTGGGAGGGATTAAGGCTGTGGCTGCCATGTAATTAACGAGTCACAACTATGGCAGCGCCGAGTCAGCGTTATGGCACTCCATCAAAACAACACTCTCTCATCCAAATATGACCACATCTGGTCTGTTGAAAATCGAGAAGACATCATCCAAAAGCATAATCAACCAGCCAATGAGTGACATCACGCTGGCTACGTCTACTTCTTTAATCCAGTCTATGTTGAAAGGAATGAACCGTAGCTTTGACTGATTTTGTTTCGTGGTAACAATTAATGTCTTTTTAAAGAAAATATACATCATGACATTTTTTAAATGGGCAAGTTTTCATCTGAACTAAAACTTTCCATGTTGTCAGAATTTTCCCTTTCTACTTCTCCAATAACTGGGTCTGAGACTCATGGGACAGAGACTCCACATTTTTGTGCATCAGTGTTCCAGTTCCCATCCGGTTGGGTAATGGACCTGAGCAAGGGGAAGTGGTGTCCTGTTTCGGTTCTTTCATACAGCACAGGATTGTCGGGACAAACAAGACGTAATCTAGAGACTAACAAAGGTTGGAAATGGAGATCGAGAGAGAGAGAGAGAGAGAGAGAGAGAGAGAGAGTAACAACAGACACTCTGATGGGAGGTGGAGAGCAAGAGGACTGAAAGAGGAAAGAGGCAGCTGGCTCAGAGGTGTGTGCGTCCTATTTTTAGTTTCCCTAATGCACATCCCCAACTCAAACAGCTGCTGGAGCATTTGCACACCGTAAGACATCGACACTGTCGTTTCTGCAGACAACACAACAACCGCATTCAACTAGAGCTTCAACTTCAGTGTGACTCCAGTGTTTCAGCTCTAATTGCTCAAATCCCGCCTCCGAGCCCAGCTCCCCTCAGGTTGTGTTCTTAGTTAGGTTGACTTACTTTTACGCATGAACACAAAAGTGAGGTGCAGCGTAAAGTCACATGACCCGAGTGCTGCTGATGCACAGTGCCTGCAGCTTGGCAAGACAGCTGTAAATAGCCTGTGTCCCATGTGAGTAGGACACCACAGGCCGTGAGAGCAGTCAAAGGAGGTCATTAATGACACGGTGGGCCGTTTCACCGTCACAGACATGCAACGTTGCTCTTTTAAAGGCTGCGGATGATGACATAGAGAATAGCAAATGTATTGTTTTCTTTTCAAAATGATTAAGTCATGAAGCGCTTTTGGAAATCTTCAGATCTTTACCTCAAAAATGAAAGCTACTGAAGATTTTTTTTTTTTCCCCCAGATGCATTCATTTGATGCATATTTGAAAATGAATTAAAACATCATTCAGCCAAATCTCATTCAGGGGATGACTAAAATGATGTCAGAGCTGTAATAATAAACTCCTGCATACGTAGGTAGAGGACCAACTTAGTGCTTTACCCAGAAGTAGGAAAAGAGGTTGTTTCATTTATTTATCAAATATGAAATATTTATAGGATTCAATCTGCTGGCAGAGGAGGACCAGGCAGAACAAACTGTGGGTGGAAGAATCGCAAAGATGGATGTTGGTTGTTGTTTTTTTAAGCTTCTGGTCGAGGGCTGCCTGCTGCCCTGCGTGTGTGTTGGTCCTGAATATTACCAGCAAGCAGGTGAGTGGAGTGACAGCTCACTGAGAAGCATTCACACATCACTCTTTTGTCAGCTGGACTTAACTGACAGACAGTGGGAGTGGACACCTCACTTGCATAAAGGTGTTTACATGCACACACACACACACACACACACACACACACACACACACACACACACACACACACACTCAAAGTGCATGTGATCATCCAAAAAAACTGCAGATGTTCCAGCTGAACCAGTTTAACTGGAGTTGGGTGTTTTTCCTTGAAACTCGGCCTCACCTTGTGTTGACTTTGGGAGGTAAAGCATACTGAAGCTGCTTGGTGCATCTTTTTGAACTGGGTAAGAAACAACAAAATGATTCATCATCATTACAACTGCTGCAACTATTAGACTGACTAAGTTTTGGGTGGGGGATTAGTTCCCTCTGAAAGGGAGACGTTAATTACCAGGCTCTGATGCACCTAAAGTGCTGTTCGATTTCTGTTTAATCCTCATCAAACTACTGCACAAGGATTATAGGTTTTGACTGACACCTTGCTCAAATTAAAGTGCTGAAACACATCCTCAGATACTCAGAAGCACATCTGCACATACCGCAGTCAAATGATCAAACACAGCCCGAGACAGGGCGGGTTGGGTGGAGGGAAAAGAGAGGAACCCGGAAAAAAGGGAGAGAGGCAATGCTGAGACAGATCACATTCAATGAGTTAGCGGCACTCTCTGAGCACTTTAAATAAAACATGAAAGCTGGAGAAGAAGGCACTCCTCCTTATACAGCAACTTGTGACAAGCCATGATATTCTGAGAGACAGCACACCAAGCTCAGAGCCATCCCCCGGGGAGACTCTTCCCTCTCCATCACATCAGAACTATCAAACGCGGTCCCACAATATTTGAGGCTCCTCGGTTGAGGGCAGGCTGACCGTCGGGCTGCGAGAAGCTGACAAGCAATCATGTACTGACTTCCTCTGAGCAGAAAAACAACACTTCCACCTCCTTGATAAACGTTCTGCCATTTAGTTAAGTTCTGATAAAGACAGACCCAGAACTAGCGCCAAGACAGGTTCAGACTCCCTTTCGCTCTCTCAGAGCCATTTAAGTGGGCTTGAGAGGAAAGGCCTGTATCAACATTGATATGAACATGTAAATAAGTCATGGCTAATCTCTCTCTCCCGCGCGCTGTAAAAGCCATACGTACATTTTTAGAATTCCCAGAGTTGTGCTGATGTGAACCAAGTGATAAAATATTCATGTTATTTAAAAAATTCAAAACAGATGTCCTGAACTTTTGGTACACAGCCAATACGGATAAATGATTTATTCTTGACATGCAGTAAAGTATATTTAGGGTTTGAAGAAATTAAAAAAAAAAAAATATATATATATATATATATATATATATATATATATATATATATATATATATATATATATATATAGTGACTGTGCACCATCTTGAGCACCTCCCGAGCAAAGGCTAATATTTGATTATTTCTTGTGTCGACTAATATCAAGTGTAAAGAAGGATGAGGACTGTGTGCCTGAGTTTGAATACACAGGAAGGATGCTGGCTGTGGGCCACCCTCAGGTGAAGAGGAGAGGCTGCACGGTCAGTGAATGCACCAGCAGAGGGAGACCATGTCATTTGACAATGATGTACACACTGACAACACACTGCTTTGCTTTGTTTCCCCCTTTTTGTCTTCTTTTTTTTAATGAATAAAACGGGAAAACGGGTCCACACAGACAAATGAATATAAAAATAAAGACAGAAATATTGCGAAGCGTCAACAGACTTAATCGGGACGAAAATTTTAAATTTATTTAATGTTCTTTCATGAGTAAGAACTTTGTCTTGACTTGTTTTCATAGAAATAAAAGTATTTTATGCAAACCACTGACCCAACTGCCTCATTTTCCACGTCACTGAAGTAACTCAAAGTGGTGCTGAAGGGTTAAACCCAGTCAGACGACGCCGGAATCCGACACAGTTCCTGGTGAACCAGCCTGCTGGTAACAGAGGGCTTGTAACCAGTTTATCCGACACTCTTGTATACATGTGGGTTCCTCGTCGTCATCGCTTTGAAACAGTGTTTCTGTCAAGTCTCGCGCCGCCGCCGCCGCCGCCGCGCCGTCCTCTACGCATTGCGCACGATTGCGTCACGGCAACAGCAGAGAAGGAGTTACGCAGTTCTTCCTAACCGGGGTTTCTTATCTTGGCAGTCAGCTCACACATGTGTAAGTCACAGTAGATGGGTTTAGTAGATGTTGTTCCAACCAGAGCTGTGGCGGTATTTCTTCCTGTAATGTATGTTGTGCCGCCATCTTACCTGAGCCGCCAGGTGAGCGGACACCTGTAACCAGCCGCTACAGCGGCACACAGAGCTTGCACTGTCTCTTAAGTCATACCTCATAACTCGATCATATTCTGTGGGATCGCACGAAAGATAACTTGTCGTAGTTTGATTTGTAAAGGGAGAGTTTAGACTTCGTCTTTTCTGTCAACTCTCTATTCTCTGTCTTCCAGTATGGTGGAGAACGGTGTTTCACAGAGATGTCCCACAGAGAAGTGGCCTTAGGTTAAAATGGAGGAGCTTTCTGTGATAGCCTTACTGCGATGTCCTATGTGTCTGGAGCAGCTGGATGCGTCAGCCAAGGTCCTGCCCTGCCAACACACTTTCTGCGTGTCCTGTCTGCAGAGGCAGCAGGCAGCACACTCGCAGTTGCTCTGCCCGGAGTGTCGCGCTCCTGTTCCGGTCAGGACCGTAGACGCGCTTCCTGCGAACATCCTGCTGGTGCAGCTCATGGAGGGTCTACACAGCAAGAACAAGCAGACAGCCCACTACAGTGTGTCCTTCTCGGCCAGGGGCAGCGCGACAGTCAGGGAGGGTCAGCAGGAGGGCGGTGAGGTCAGTGCAGTTTATCCTAACACAACGCAGACTAGAACAATATCCTGTCCCGTTGTAAAATCTGGTAAGCCTACTTGGAAATTCTCTTTCTCGTCATAACGCTGACTGACACTGCAAAAGGATTAGCACATGGTGACGTCAGTGGGTACCAAAATAACATACAGTTACATATATAGTTCACGTATTCATATAGTCTTTTCAAGCTTGACATAGTTATTTGCTGCATTTTTTAAAAAGTAACTATTCAGCTTTGGTTTAAGTATGAATAAAATGTTTCGTCAAAAGAATTTCATATCTCTAGACAGATGAAGTTGATGAAATAACCAAATGATACACGTACCCTGCAAATTATTGAAATTGACAGGGCGAAAATAATTTCAATTTCAAATAACCTCCCAATATTTTCATAAAGAAACGTTCGGCTTATATGGGAGGAAAACATATCAATTAGGCAAGTTATCATTATGTTTAATGTAATGTTGAATGCATTAATGCAGGAATAATCATTTATTGTTTAAAACTTGAAGGAAGTGCAAGGGAGAATTGTTTTATCAAAAACTGAAATGCATGCTTACTTAACTATCATTATTATTATTATCAGTTTGTGTTTCTTACATTTCTTACTTCATACAGTTTGATATATATTTCTACATTTCTCATGTTGTCTGAAACTGCTGATTAATTCCTCCACTATCTCTAAATCACGCCTGCGCGCCTCATCTCCGATCTTTAAATTTCTTAGTCACCACTAAGTGGGATTTCACCCTGTCAGCCTCAGCGGCTGGAGAAGATTATGTCACACATCAGAAATGGAAACTGATCTCATCACATGGCTTCATCTGGGTAACTGTGGGTCATAAGTTGAGATGTATGATAAGTGTTACCGCTGTATAACATGGAGGACCCCACAGGACTCAATAAGTGACAAGAGATCTATTATCTCTGTAGACAAAAATGAAACTCAGCAACAGGAAGTAGAATGTATAACAGATCATCTTTCATCATGTAGATCCAGACCATTCAGTAGGAGTGGATCCCAGACATTTTTGCGAATATTCCAGCCTGCAGCACTGAATTGAAATCAGATTTTACACATAACAGCAAGATTCAAAGACGTAAAGGTAGAAGAGAAGACCAAGAAGACCAAAAAAAGTGATGGTAAAATGAGACTTTAATTTTATTTCGTATTCATCCATCCATTTTCCATAGCTTATCCTGTTAAGGGTTGGGGGGGGGGGGGGGGGCTGGAGCCTATCCCAGCAGCCTTCAGGTGAGAGGTGGGGTTCCCCCTGGACAGGTCACCAGTCCATCACAGGACCAACACATAGAGACAGACAAGCATTCACACTCACAGTCACACCTACGGTCAATTTAGAGTATCAATCAGCCTCGTCCCCTCTTGGTGTCTTTGGACTGTGGGAGGAAGCTGGAGTACCAGAGAGAACCCACACAGGAACAGGGGGAACATGGAGACTCCACACAGAAAGATCCTGTGCTGGAGCTGGGACTTGAACCTTATTCTGTATTCATTTAATCTCAGTTTTTACAGCGTTAGATTTCCAGATAAGGCAAAATAAATGGAAACTTTCAAATATCATGTAGGGTGTGGGTGGTATTTAATTATTTGCTGAATGTATAAAAATACATCCCCTCAGATTGAGATTTCAGATTTCCTTTATTTATCATGCACTTACATACATAAAGATACAGACTTACATTTCCCCAGGACAAGAAACAGTGCAGAACCATAAACAACACATTAAAATAACAGAATAAAGATGTAAATTAGCAACGAAAGTCTAACAAGTGCATCACTTCAGACCTTTGTAGAGGTCTCTTTTCTCTATCTTGCAGCGTCACCTAATTTAACTCAGCAGGGGTCTGAAGTTCATAAAAACGCTTCACAGTGTGTAAATCATTACGCCGTGTTCATTTGATGCGGGTGTGTTATTCTCCGAGGTGCTGAGAAACACAGAATGATTCCCGTTTAAACCGTGCACGGCAGTCAAGAGTTTACTTGTAATCCTTAACTTTGGTTCAGCCAGAGTTCAGAAAGCTCAGCCGGGTTCATGAGAGATAGTTTGTGATCATGCCGCCGTTTAGACGATAGAGACATGCTGCAGTTAAGCTCCCATCCACCATTATCCTTTCACTCAGGCCAGATATCACAAGAGTTTATATCAGTGTTAAAAAAAAAAGATAACAATCAGGAGATGCAAGACGTGTGAGGTAAAGTCGACTGTTAGCTGCTTTTATTCACCAATTGTGTTGAATTACTCAACAGCTATGTTCAAGTGCATCAGGTAATTTCTCGGCAGTATTATTTAGAGAAAAAAAGCCTCCTGAATTATTCATACCGGTACTCCTTAGCTTGAATAAAAATCATCAGTAAATGCACTGTGCTGACTTTTTTAGCACCTTTTTACTGCTCAGATCAGCACCCTAACTGATGCTGTGCAGCTGTTAAAGGTTTCTTACTCTGTGCAGATAGAATTAGTTCAGTGTCTTTTTAAATCCTTATAAAAGTAGAAGTAATCAGTGTCCCAGTATTGATTGAGGATTGTATAATATATCTAACATTTGATCTAAATCTCTTTACACAAAAACAATCAAGCTAATTTTGATCAAACATGGCGGAATGGTGAAGTTTGGTTCCAATGACGAATCCTCAAAATTATGAGCAGATCCAAAAAAGCGGGTGGATCCAAAAATGTATGTTGATTTCCAGGAAAGAGTGGGAGAAAGTGTTAACCCTTTACTTGCCTTCACTTTTCATACAAATTTTATCAGGATGTCTTCACACTAAATGAGTATTTAAAAAAAGGGGGGGGGCGTTGCATATTTTTCTTCATGACGTTCCAAGTCACAGGAGAAACCCTCATCTGCCCTATCGACTCCAATGTTAACTGAGACCTAAAAATAAGACTCAAAAGAGGAATTCTATTCAGCCAAATCTTCTGTCTCTCACAAGATGAAAACTGAGGCAACAGTGGTTATAGTGTTTGAGTAATACACTGGAATCCCTGTCTCATTCAGTAGAAACTAAGCAGTAAGCATCACCATGGCAACCTCTAACTGCAGTTGACATTTTTTTTCCCGTTCCCCAGGTTCCTGTCAGAACACCAGTACGTAACCAACAAGCAGATTCGGTGGGAGAGCTGATCCTCACGTCTGGTAACAATACAACCCCGAAGCCTAAAGTGACTGAGGACCAGCTCCACGGAAACACCGGTTACAGTGGCGGGACAGCCGTCACCGGCAGCACGCTGCAGGCCGTCAGCCAGATGCCTCAACTGCAGCCCCTCCAGCTGACACAACCGCTGGCTCTTTGCCGAGCACTGTATGACTTTAATCCCGAACAGATGAACCTGGAAGACAGTAAATATTGTCTCAGCTTCCTCAAGGTTGGACTCTCAGCTCATTAATACAGGGTATATGACCTTTTAAGGTACCAGTAAATAGTAGGTTTACCGCGATGCCTGAAATAAAGACAAGGAACTATTCTACTGTTGCACTTAATGAGTTACCTTACATGGGCCATCATCCATCACATCAACTGATATCAGACAAGCTGTGGCATCACACTAGTGGCCAGTATAAAAAATAAAAAAAAACAGAGGGGGAGGCAAGACTTGAGAAAAACTAACAGTGAATGGAGGGAAATTAGTGTTGCTTCTCAGGGAATCCCTGATACTACTGACATAAAATAGTCAATAAAAGGTTTTTTTGTTCTTTTCAGTGTTTCCAAAGCCTCTCAACTGAGACTTTTAGCCCTCTGCTGCTGTGGTGGTTATAACTTACCCTGAAGGAATTCTCAGGCAGTTATATAATGGCCTCCGTACTTGTGTGCTCTCCATTAAAGTACAGGTTGTTTTGTTTTGTTGTTGTTGTTTTTGTTGTTGTTTTTTTTTATAAATGCAGATGCCCCAATGGCTTTTAGAGTGATGCTGGTCATAGAAAGGACTGGGCCTGCAGATACAAAAGCTGCTGATGTCACTTGCTGTGGGAAAAAATGCAGGTCTTGGAGAGTTTCTGAGCTGAGTGCTCCGTCTCCAGGGCGAGCGCACTCTCCTCTAAGACCCTGGCATCCTGTGATATATGCTGTAAAGATTTCACTCTGACTTTCATCCCTTTGTCACTTTTGGCACTCCACATTCACGGCTCTGTGTGTGTGTGTGTGTGTGTGTGTGTGTGTGTGTGTGTGTGTGTGTGTGTGTGTGTGTGTGTGGTCTACAGGGAGACATCCTTACTGTCATCAGACGGGTGGATGAACACTGGATTGAAGCCAAGCTAGGGGACATAAGTGGAATTTGCCCTCTGCAATTTACAGAGGTTAGATCTTTCTTTTCCTCTCGCTCTCTCTCTCTCTCTCTTTCTCTCTGAATGAATGAATGTATGGGATAGCTTTTTTTGTGTGTGTGATCGAAGTTGACGCCTGCCGTTTGGTACTTTGTAGCTCTTTTAATGAACAAAGTCATCGATGGATGTCATTAATTCCAGGTCACTGCTAGGGTGCTACCTCCATTTCCATTCAAATCCTTGATTCATCCGTAAATGTCACTCCTGCACTGCAAAGTGCTGATGAAGAGAGCTAATCTTTGAAGCCCCGCCATGTGTGCAGAGGCTCATTAGTGTGTGACTGTGTGGCTTACTCAGGTTTGCAGAGCTTGCTTAGCTAGCTGACTTGTCATTTGTTTCCCTCTGCACTTTCTGACTCCAGGAATTAACTTCATCCACGCTGCATCTGTTCATACAGTGCATAGGTTAACGCTCAGCATGTTTACTTTCCTGACTTGTCATCTTTTTTTATTTCTAACATTCCGCCCCCCTCCTCCCCTTATTAGTCTCACTCCTCCTTCCGTGGTCATCCAATGTCTTCTCCTAAAGCTCCGCCTCAGCAGTGTTCCAATCTTTTCTACCTCTGTCCTCTATTCTTTCATCCTCCTCTCCTCTCTGAGCTTGACTCTTCCTCGTGTTGTGCAGCCAGGCGTGAAGACACAGTAATGCTTTCTCTGCTTGGGTGGCATAACAGCACATCACTGTGGTGAGTGAAAGCATTAACCCTGCCTCGCCTGTCTGTGTGCCTGCCTGTCTCTCTCTCTCTCTCTCTCTCTCTCTCTCTCTCTCTGTGCAGCTCTGTGTATCTCTGTACCTCCTGCTCTTCTCCCAGCATCAGTCAATCCCGCCTGTCTTATTGGCTGGTACTTATCCTCTTGTCTGTCTCCCTGCCTGCTTGCCTCCCTGCCTGCCTGTCCAACAAGTTGTAGGGGTGAGCTGAGTAGTGATGAGTGGGTGTATTTAGACAGCTGCTTTGCTGTTCAGTAGACACAGAGGTTGATAGGTGTTAGTAACAGGTAGGATTCGGGTTTGAGAGGATTTCTGTGATTGAGGATTGGCTGTTTCTTTCTGTTCGGATTAATCCTGTGGTTTCTTTTTTCTTTTTTCTTTTTTTTAGCCAAATTCTGTTGCTGCCAAACTCCTAGAGGGAAAGAGTCAGAGGGGGAGTGACTCAGCAGAATTTCCCCAGCGTACCGGAAACAAGGGCAAAGACAAGGCCGCCGACTCATCCAACAGGACCACACATCACCGAGCCCATCAGGTTCCAGCCAAGACCCCTGTTATCAATGCTCTCCCCCTGCACAACCAGCAGACGCAACCCCGAATCAGCGACATCAACTTTTACAAAGGAGAGTCGACCAATATCATCACGTACAGCAACTTCAATCATCAGGGACGGACTCGCATCCAATCTGTGCCCCCCACTGCTCCGGGACACTTGCATCACCCCAGAGTGAACTCTCAGCAAATTCGACGCCACTCTGACAGAGACTTGTTCCAGGTGAGTCATCTACCTTGTTGAATGCCATAACGACATGATGACATTTTGTTGCTCTCGCGGTTTCGGAGCTAAACTATGTTTGATTTTCCTGCAGTGATTTGTTGTCAGAGCAAAGAGCACAATGTGAACTAATAGAGTTTGATCCACAAGGGGATCGGGTTGTTCTCGGGGGCACAGGGAGGAAACCATGACGCGAAGCTCAAGGAATGAATGAGAACGAGAGGCATCGCCTTCAAATTGGCCACCGCATGATTAACTGGCTCTTGTTAAAACAACACAGATGTGGGGAGAAATAGCGAGATATGAAAAAATGTTGGGTTAAAGGATTCAGGGCTGGAGGTGAGCAGACCGAAACTTTCAAAGGTCTTTAATCAAGAGTCCTGGGACGTGAGCCAGGGTTTCCCCCCTGAGAGGTGAAAAGAGGTCTAACAGGGTGGGTTCTTTTTCTTCTTCCAACGAAAGGAGAAACAGGACTTGAGGGAAAGTATGTTAAAAGGCAAAACAGTGGAGCTTTAAAGAAGAAAACATTCCTTTGAGTTCAACTTTGAAAAGAATGAGAGGTGCTTAAGCTTTAAGATAAAGCCACTGACTTTCAGGAAGTTCATATTCCTTTGAGAAACTGATATGACCTCAAGTGCTAGCATTTCACCAAAGTAACTCAGAAAACTCTTAGTACTGTAGCAATACTTAGATACATTTATATATATTTTTGCATGTCAAACCAAGAGGACACACACACACACACACACACAAACACACACACACACACACACACAAACACACACACACACATATACATATGAAATAGTTGACAGAAACCAAGTAACAAAACTTTTCATGTTCAGATCTGCTCAGCATAAAACTTTTAAAGGATACGTATCGCAGCAGTTATCTTATATTTGTCCTTTCTGTGAATTTCCATATGAAAGAATGTGACAGCATAATGAGGATTGCTTCGATCCTAGCCAGCAACATAAAAGTCTCTGCACGGTTTTAATAGCCATTTCAGCAGAGCGCCCCGCCCCCTTGAGATAAAAATTTCAAAACAAAATGCAGAATTGGCAGAGGAGAAGAAGGGAGTTGGAGTATACTGGAAACTTGAGAGTGAGATCATAAAATTCAGAAAATCATTAGCCTCATAGCATAATTGCCTGTCATACTTTGGCCATATCCTCCTAACTCACCTAACTAACTAACCTATAAATTTGTTTGATTTTTTGAAAACCTTAAAATGTGACTTAGGCAATCACGCTATGAGGCTAACGAAATGGAGCAGTAATACAGGAAGGAGAAAGGGTGAGAGGGAATACTTGAAAAGAACGGAGTCGAGTGGGGAGAAGAAAATGAAAACAAGATTTGTGAGCTGCTAGAAAATGTAAATCAGAAGAAGTAGGAAGAGAAGGAAAAAGAAGAGTGGGAGGCTTGGAGAGTCCCTGTGTGTCTGCTTATCTCTCTCATGCTGATGATGATGACTCACAAGTGAAATGTGTTACATAACAGACCCCTCTCTCCCCTGCCTTCAAACTCCTTCCTCTTCACTAAGCAGGTAACACTCCCTCGCACATCAGTGGGCCAGTAATAGCAGGAGAGCCTCACTCTTCCCTTCTTAAAGAAGGAGCATGGAGGGGTGGGGGGTGGAGGTTTCGGTCCCTCCCCATGCTGATGCTGAGCTCTCTACTGACCGGAGCAGCATGTTGGCTATTCTTAGCGCTGCACCCCATCAGCTGTCACCTCTGGCTCAGTGAGAGGTGCAGCTTTCCACTGACTGTGGATGAAACAATTCATATTAGTGGTGTGAATATTGTCACGGTTATGTAAGATGAGGATTCAGGATAGAACAGAGCCGAGAGCAAAAACACCTTCAAACACAACAAGGAGTTCAATTCACCGGTACATCAACAAAAACTTTATTTGTGTAACATCGAAGCCTCTGAATCTGACTATTTAACAAACTCCATTCAAACCTTTTAAGGCTTAGACGCCCCCTCGCAGGTGCAATTCAGGTCTCTCCTCCTCTCAGCTTTGTTGCAGAGCGGTTTTATCATTGTCAGTGCAGCCGAGATACTTGACAAAAGCAGGCTTTTGAAGCCAGAGGGAAGTAACTCTCCAAGCAATGTCCAGTATCCTGTGAGGAATATCCAAAAGTAACAAAAATACAAGTCAGATCACAAGTCCAACACATCAGATGATATTTACAAGACCGCTTCTAATTGATTTTTCATTAAGAGTTCTTACAGTCCTGAGAAACCTGAAAAAGCCATAGAATTTGAAAATGGCAAGTTCCAACCAAGCCTGAAAAAGTTTTTGAATAGGAAGCCATCAAAATTATGGAAAAGTCATGGAAGTTTGCTTCACAAATACTCAAATATTCGAGCTTATGTGGTAAAGTTCATGTTTTTTGCAATTATTCTAATTGAATTTAAGTTAAGAGACTGTATAGTTACGATAATTTCCCCTGAAAAGCTTGAAATGATATGGAATTTATTGGCAACACTGTACTAACACGTTACTAACTCTTATTTTAATGTTGCCGTGCTGTGAGTGTCTGTGTGGAAGGCCATACGATTGTATATTCCGAATCGGGACGTTACACCTCAGTACTCATGTTGAACATGTGGTCCCTTTTTTGTTTTTTTTTTCATATTTCAAACTCAGTTTCGCATGATGAAGTGAAGAAAGGAAAGATGGATAGTAGGAATATCTCAACAGCAGGAGCAGGTTTCTTCATTGATTAGTCAGCTTTAATTAGGCTGTCAGGGAGCTTCACATCATAAGCTTTACAGTATTAATTGTGACTAATAGAATTCCAGCACAGGTCCTGTGGAGTTCAGTTATCACATAATTCTCAGGAGTTCTACGACTCCGATCTGGAGTTAGTCAGAACAATTACAGTGACTTTTCTTGACAATACCATTTTGTGTTCGGCACACAGCGACGATATTCCAGAGTGTCCACAGAATTGTTTTCTTCTTTTTCGCTTTTGTGTTATTTTTTTCATTCAAAATTTTACATCAACAAATGCGAAGGGCTTATTGTTCAACTCACTGCATAAGTTTTATTTATTTATTTTTTCTGCAATTACTATTTTAATTGCAAACTACATTTTTAATTTATACTTTTGTATTCTGAAGTCTTTTCCCCCCTGATTTAAATAAACGCTATTTACAAAAAGTTAACAACACCTAAACATCTGATAAAGACTGAACATCAGGACCCTCACCAGGGGATGATTCATTGCAGGGCTTCCGTATTATACTGTATAAGTTTTTAATCAAGTTTGCATAAAAACATGCAATTAACTGTTTTTAATGAGATGAGATGAGTTTTTAAGAGGTATAATAATTCATACGATTATCAACTTTACCAGCGTTGTCAATAGTGTCTGTCAGCGTGGTTTTTTAAAAAAATCTCTTCGCATTTTCGACAAACTTAGTGGAGGAGTGTAGTGTGGGCCAAGGAAGAATCCATTCATTATGAGGGTGGATCCATTTAATTTAGATTTTTTTAAAAAAACATTGACCTTTGCAGAGTCCTGCACTGTCCAAGTACCCCTGAAATAGTGATTTATTCATATACTAAACATTAAACTCCTTCTAACCTCTGTACAAAACGGTCTTACTTTAATCGTACACTTTATGTGGATTATTTTGGTAATATATGACATTAGGAGTTATAGTTTATGCCTGTATATTAAGACATTTATTTGCTGCTTGCCCACTATAGATAACCTCTATTTAAATATAGCCGCTGCCACCACTGGGTCACTGCACCTGGCCGTTGCGTGACTACAGCTTGACTCAGAAAGGCTCTTTGTATCTGATGGAACACAAACCAAGAATAGAAAAAGGACACCGAGTAATGAAAAGGACTAAATCATTTAATACGTAAAAAAAATAAAATAAAAAAAGGCTTCTTTTTTGCTGCATTACTTACAGGAAGATAGAACCGCTATGCTGTTCATAGATGACAAGTAATTGCCCTTTTCCTGTCTGAGGTTTCTTTCCTTTTCCCTTTTCTTTACAGTAAAGGTGTTACAAAGGAATAACAGCAAAGACAGGAAGCTCTAACTACTCTTGCTTTTCCTGCTATGAATGTCAGAAGAAGAGTCATGGACAAAGGAACTATAGATGGCAGCGATTCACATCCATGTGCTTTCCTATTGGAGGGAAGGCTTGTTTGTCTTCAGGACATCCTAACTTTATCTCCCTTTAATTCTGCCTCACAGCACTGCTTTTGACAGGGGAGATGATGCTTGTAGCAAAAAAGCAATTATGACTTGCTTTGTGTTTGTCTGAGGTACAGTGTGAATGCGTGGCAGCTTAATGGCGGAGGAACTGTAGAACCCAGGCATGTACTGTACGCAGGAAAGCATTAACTCACTGGCTTTAAGCACTAGTTGACTAATGGTGTCATAAAAAATATATATCTCACTGCGGACATAATAACCACTGGGAAACTTATTGTAATGGTAACAAAAAGATAATGTCACATGTTAGTTTAGAGTGGAAAGGCGTTTAAGTAATTAGGTAATTATGAAGTTTCACTCTGTGGCCTTAAACGGTTTGAAGACACACCTGAGCGTCCCTCCCTGCCTGCTAGACGCTGGCGGCGTCAGGCCTGACTCACTGCTTGAAAGCCTGGGTGATTTTCTCAGCTCTCAGCTTTAATGAGAGTCTCCACAATATATGCATTTGCATTTCTGTATTAATCGACCTAGAGCTATGCATCTCAAATAGTTTGATGTAAAATAGAGAAGGGATGTAAATTAAAGTTATAAAAACACACGAAGTGAGCCGAGGAACAAAGCAAAGACGTCACCAGGGTGTTACTCGCTGAAAAATGCTGTGAATCATACGCCATAGCTTTCTCAGTCACCTTATCTTTACAGCTTCAGTGTAAATAGCCTCCAATCATGTAAAGGTAGTATTTGAGACACCGCCAAGTTTTGTAATTACTTAAACTCTGTACTGCTCTGTATCCCCCAGTTTCACCATCACAGTCGAAATTTTGTTCTGAGAGATTTGGGATCAATCTCATTACAGAGTGTGAAGAAGATGAGTAACCCAGAGAACCCACCCAACATCTCTATGGCTCTGTTGAACCCCCAGATGTCATCTTCCTCTACAGACAGCAAGAACTCTTCCACGCAGCAGCTCTCAATCAGTGTGTGAGTCTGTGTTTAAAAAAAAAAAAGAAAAAAAAGAATAATGTCACAGGCGTAACATGCGAATATAGTAAACCTCCTGTGTGCCTCCTTAGGTGCGCCGTCCTGTACTCCTATAAACCACGACGTCCAGAGGAGTTGGAGCTGAGGAAAGGAGAGATGGTGGGAGTGTACGGAAAATTCAAAGAAGGCTGGCTGCGTGGGTTGTCTCTTAGAACGGGCAAAGTGGGCATTCTGCCTGGCAACTACATCACTCCTGTCCTCAGGTGAAAAGCATATGATCCCTGACTGTACTGTATGAAATTTGGACAGTAAATTAGTGTGGACAGGAAGACATGCCATCATGTGTTTATTCCAGTGACTCATGACTCAGAAATAGAAAGCTGCACAGAAATTTATGCATCTGGCTTCAGAAAACTGCAGTATAACATGATGTAAGTACTTTAGCTTATACTAATTATCTAACTGCCTCAATGCAGAACATCAGCCAGAGTCCTGGAGACCAAAGCAGCTCATACGTCCTCACAGCACAGCACAGTTGGTGGAAAGAAGCCAACAGCTGCCAAGAATCCTGCTGTGGTCCTTGCTTTTGATAGGGTAAGCACTGATGGAACGATATACTCGACAGGACAGGTCCCATCTATGCCAAATGGAGCACAGCACGCAATGTCATCCTCTGGCACTGGAAAATCATCCTTCTACGGGACATCGCAAGGTTGGGAGACAGTTAGGCGCATCTTTAACCCACACAGTGAGTGAAATCCCTCCTCCTCTACTTACATTGATGATTTCAGGATTTTTTTTTAATTCACCTAATTTATAAATGTTCTTTCAGGATCAAACCCGTTCAGCCATTCCTCCAATTTGAATGTCCCGTCCAACTCGCAGCACTTTGCACAAGTTCAAGCATCCGGCTATTCCCCTGCCCTGCAGCGGAAGAAAAACAGTAGCGTTCTGTCCAAAACTGCCAGACCGCTGGGCTGGATGACTGAGCCAGCAGCGCTCTCTGCTGCTGCTGCCCTGAAAGACAGGAACTTCACCACCTACCACGAGGCAGCCCTGCAGCAAGACAGACACCATTCCAGTGGCCCTCACTCAATTCTAGTCCGACCTGATGCACACAAGAACAATACAGACAAGGTAATTTAATACTCTTGATGTCTTGAATTGTTTTTGTTGGAGGTTACATAATTCAGCTCAAATTACTGTGTGTTCTCTAGCCTGCGAAGTCAGTGCGATTCCTTACTGAGGAAGACTCCCCCACTCCAAGACTTAGGACTTCCTCCTGGTCCTCAGGAAATCAGGTTCCTTCCAACAGCAACCCTGGACCCCCTCCACTAGAAGTGTGGGCCCCATCTCTCACCCTTGGAAGAGACGGACCTGGAATTATTCTCAAAGAAGGAAAAACGCCTATGCTCAGGAAAGGCCTTGAAACAACCCTGTCAAATCTAAATTCTAACCCTCAAAAGCTAATATCATCACAGCCGTCCCTTTCAGCCGTGTCAGCTCAGTTCAGCCCCAGCAGGTATGTTGGATTTGTGTTCTCTAACCTAGACAGCACTGATTAATGAGCTGACACTGTTTATGGGCTCATGATTATTTTTTTGTGCTTTTTTTCCCCCCTCCCTCTCAGACACAGAGTTACCGCAACACATTTAGCCCAGACGGACTCTGAACTCAGTCTGCTTCAAGGAGAGCTCGTCCTCGTCCACAGACCTCGACCTGACGGGCGGGTTCTGGTTACTCAGGAGAGCAGCGGTCAGACAGGCTTGTTTCACAGTTGTGTTCTTCAAGCTCTGGAGAGACTCAGCTGATTGCGCAGTGATATTGGAGTAGTATATTTTGATATTCCCTGTGTTCAAAGCCCGAGCCTTCTGAACAACATGATGCGTGTTATGGTCCAAAGGTTATTACTGCCAAATGACAATCCAATGAAAGTGGAGTTTATTTTTGTCCTGAGAACATATCAGTGTGATTAAATTCCCAGAGATATTTTTTGTGTCCTTCAATGTAAATGTGCATGTATGTAACACATGTACGATTTTTAACATTTTGCACAAAAACCCACTAAATGGCTTTTCCCTGTTAATACCCATGTTACATGCATCGGTGAGTGCCTTTGTCAAAGCCCGCAAAGAAAACTACATTTAGAGCCATTCTGAGGTAAAATAACTGTAATAACTGGAAATAAACTATACTTGGAGAAAATTAATATTTTGTTGTCTCTCTTTAGTTTTCAAATTGGGGGGGAAACAATCTATTAAACTGGCGTAAAGGCTGCACCAATTCATTCATTGGATGCAAGTGTACAGAATTCTAAAATATAAGCAAGATAAAGGACTACTTTACCCAAATAGTGTATTTTACCCCTCAAGTACTCACAAATATGTGTCTTGATCTCACAGTTTTTTAACCCTCTCTGCATCACTTCTGTCTGAATCAGAAAGTAGAAAGAGTCAGCCACGTATATTGAGTATGAAGCTAATGGCGACTTCGCACTAACTGTTTAAAAACTGTCAAACGCATCAACCCAGATAATCTACATCTTTATCCAGTTGTATGCTCAATAATCTACGAGTAAATTTAATTTGAGCAAAAAACGAACTAAATATAACAGTTTTGGTTCAGTGACTCCATGAACGAGCATGTAGCTTGACTTCAATGGAGCCGACACATTCGCGTTCCTTTGTGCTAGGCACAAAGCACCAAACTGGAAGTGTTTTAATTTGGTTTTGTCTCAAATTAAAATGTTTGTAGACGACTGAGGATACAGCTGGATGTCAAAAGATTTGGATTAAACAAGAACTCAAATTTAAGAGTTTGTAAACGGATGTATTTGGATAGTTATGCTGTTTTTATTTTGTCAGTCATCAGTGGTTTCAAGCTAAATATAGGTAGCTGTCGATTTCTGACTTCTGGAATCACAAAAGTGTAATGCAGCATGGAAAAAATGTCTTCTTGACCTCTAGATGTGTAGCCAGGGCAAAATTAAATATTTTTGTTGATGTTTCACTTGATTGACACAAGAACCTTTTAGCAACCTGCTTTACTGTAATGTAAATAAGACTTGTTCTTGGCAAATATGCACCACTAAAGCATGGCATCAACGCCTGAAGCATATAAAGTGGTTATTACGTGATTTCTCAACCTTGAGGCTCTGGCTCAAAGAGGGCCTGAATGTCAAAACTGGACTTTATAAGATTGCTGTCACACATATCAAGGCACAGGTGTAGAAACAAAGAAACACTCTAAATAAAATCAGGTTTGGTCTTTGAAGCATTATCGTCCCCCCGTGGACCCAAATGTCATTTCGCCACATCTAAGACTGTATCCCACAGAGTCAGAGGGCCAAAATCTCTCTCTTTTACTGTCATTAAAGCCCCTATTGCATTTATGATGTCGGAATTATCAGGAATACATATTTGAGCGTTTTTGTACCACAATGTGCCACTGACGACATAGATATTTCTGAGAAGAGTGTCTAAAATGTGGTCATTATAAAGGATGCGAGGACATTGAATTAAAAAACAGGAGGAGCAGTTCTTCAAGTCGGAAATCAGGTTAAGTTGCAGACACTTGAGGACTGATAATGGCTCGGTGCAGGGCGCCACACAAATCATCTTAAAGGGCTGCTGGCTTATTGACAAAGGCAGAGGAGGGCTGGAAAACATGTGACGTGCGTCAGAGATGGAGCTCGATAGCTGGTGATCTTCCCACTGGCCATGGACAGGGAAGGATGATGACAAGAGAATCTCGGTCTGGAGGTTGGCTGGGATGGCCAATGGCAGAACTAGAGTAAGTTGGGATTTGGCAGGCGTAGCTGACAAATAAGGGCTAACTGAGTTGGTGTCAGCAGCAACGGACAAAGACTGGAGACAACCATCTGCTATGTCGAGGGGGGGTGTGAATGTGTGACCACTTTTCATTTTGTGAAAGACTAAACTGGTCTGGTCTCCTTCAGCTTTCTCTCTGCCTGCCTCAGGCTTCTGACTCTGAAAAATCTTATTTGACAACTTGCCAAGGGACTTGTGCACATGTGGCTTTATGCCCTTGTTTCTATTTGAAAACCTTAGTTTCTATTTCCTCCTTAGGCTGTAAGCAGATTTCCTCGATTTCCATAAATTTTTAATTTTCCTCCAAACCAGATTGGAAGTGGTCAAGAGAGTCTCCTGTGGATTTAGATAAAGCTCTGCTTCTCATCAAACAGGTGTGGCAGCAATGTTCAGGGCAATTAAAGGAGCCATTTCCATTGTTCTGAGCACCTTGGCAACAAGTATTCTGTCCACGTTAATACTCACTAATGAGACGATGTATCTCTGAGATAAGCCAAGGGTTGCCCATCTCACAGACCTCTACTGGGTCTATCTGCACAGGAATGTGGAGAAACTCAGCTGAGTGCAGACAAACACTTAAAAAGTGTTAGCACAAACCCCAAACTTGGGTTTCAGTGTCTTTTATCAGAGGACTGAATGGGAGGAATGAAGAGTTAATAGAGACACTCATTCTGACAGTGACTCAAGTTAATACAAACATGAAGTTGTTTTCTGTGTATTTTTATCACAATGCACTGAGTAAACTGCAGTATAAACTACAATGAATGTAGAAACCTATACTCTTCACTGTTAATGTTTTTTGCATCCCAAAGGAATGAGGGTTGTTAAAATATTGGGAATATACTTTAGAGCATTAGAACAGCTTTATGTTCACACCTGCACTCATTAAAACCATGGTGTCTCCACAGCTCATCTATCCATATTCTTCCACTTATCCTTTTATGGGTCACGAGGGGGCTGGTGCCTATCCCAGCAGGCTTCGGGCCAGGGCCAACACATATAGACAGACAACCAAGCACACTCACAGCATGTCTACGGTCAGTTGTATCCAATCGGCCAAGTGCCCTCTTGATGTCTCTGGATTGTGGGAGGAAGCCAGAATACCAGGAGAGAACCCACGCAGGTACAGGGAGAACATGCAGACTCCATACAGAAAGATCCGTGGTGGAGCCAGGGCTCGAATCCAGAACCTTCTTGCTCTGAGGCGACAGTGCTAACCACTGCACCACCATATGAACAAAATGTATATTCAAGTAACTTCTGTTTCAATAGCATTGTAAATTACGCTTTAAATTACTCTTTATCATGATCGTAAGTCATCCTTTTTGTAAAGAAAAAAAGAAGGATTATCATCCCGCTGGTTGTAGAATACATTGCGGGGCTGTTGAAGTTGTATCTCGGTTCGAGTGTATCCCCAATAAATACAGGAAATTCACTTAACGAAGAAGACCCTTACGACGCATGCGCACTAGGAGCAAGCACTGTCAGGCTGTCGGATGTGGATTGGCACTGTAATGGGTACTGTGCTGGCATTTAAATTCTTTGGATAATACAGACTCTTATGACCAAAGCTGCACAAACCTTTACTTATCACAGATACTATACCTATATTTCTACTGTCTTACTATGCCGGTAAGTCATTATGTCTGTTTGCAGTATTTGTTTTGTTCTGGTGTAAAAGGGGTTCCTCCCTTCCTCGGATCTCACTGATGTGATGCTAACCGGTTAGCCTCGTTAGCTCGGCAGTCGCCATTTACCTTCAGTACTGAGAAAATCAGTCATTGTGTGTTGGATTTTAATAGTCATCCCAAAATAGTTATGACGAACTGGGGGATTCGCACAGGATATATAAATTTACGCTGTCTTTCGTCTGTGTTGCTAGCTATTTAGCATCTTCGTCAATTAGCATCTTTATGCCTGCCTAGCAACCCAGCAAACCAGGTAACGCTGCTGAAAGCTCACCTAGCCTCTTAAAATGTATCAACAAACACTCGTCCTCCAAATGTTAGCTGCACATAACATGTTTGCAGCGTGATTTAAAACTGATCATGTAAAATGTGTACGTTAAGGTTTGTGTTGCAATCATGCTATCACCAATGATGTCACAGAATTCACGCTTTGCCGTTATTATTTACAGACCAATAAGCTTGACAAGCCGGAGGTCAGTGATAATGTGAAGGTGGTGGTGAGATGTCGCCCCCTCAATCAGAAGGAGAAGACGATGGGGCACAAACAGGCCGTCAACGTGGACGAGATCCGTGGAACCATAACAGTCAACAAGCTGGAGATTCCACAGGAGCCTCCCAAGACCTTCACCTTTGACACTGTGTTTGGACCAGAGAGCAAACAGCTGGATGTGTACAATCTCACAGCCCGCCCTATTATTGACTCAGTATTAGAGGGATATAATGGTAAAATGCTCAATTATTTACTGTATTTAACTTAGCAGAAATACATCAATCATTGTTATACGTTCATACACACATTAGAGCTGTATGTAATACAAACATGCAATCATAGTCATATTAGAGTCTTTAATGATCATTCTGATTACGTTATCTGTAATTGTTGTTACATGTACCGATAGTGGGATATCATGTTTTGTGTTTCAGGAACCATTTTTGCATATGGGCAAACTGGCACAGGGAAAACGTTCACCATGGAGGGTGTGAGAGCAGTGCCAGAGCTTAGAGGGATCATTCCAAACTCCTTTGCTCATATATTTGGTCACATTGCCAAGGCAGAGGGTGACACCAGGTAAGAAAGCAATATAAAGCACTAAATCTGTGTTTGTGGGTTTTTGTTTTTAACTTGTAAATGCAAAAATATTTTATTATGAGTAAAATATAGTTAGTGTTTTAATAGAAATCCCTCGCCGCTGATAGCCTTCAAAAAAGATGGCCCAGTGAAGAGCACTCGGTTCTAGATTTTTATTTTATTTTTTAAACGATGCAACAGTTTCACAGTAACATGCTGTGATCGAAAACAAGAATTGATTGGCTGCAATTGGTGCAGGATGCAGCGGCCGGAGTCTTAACACAAAGCAGGATGAGAGATCACATTGCTTCAGTTGTAGCATCTCTGCATTGGTTTCTTGTAGCACTGAGGATTGATTTTAAATTTCTTGTACTTGTTTTTAAAGCACTACATGGTTTAGCTCCCTCTTACCTCTCTTGACTGCTTGCGTGAGTATTTTCTGATTCGCTCCCTCAGGTTCTCTGGTGCTGACCTGCTTAATGTACCAAAAACTAATAACAGAATATGGTGAAGCAGCGTTCTGTTATTATGCACCAATGGCCTGAACTGAAGCAGCTCACAACTGTTTTCTGTGCCCTTGATTTGAACTCATAACTTGTTTGTCTTGTCCTTATTTTCATTTATTCTAACCCATTTATTAGATCACTGTTGCTGTTTAATATTCCTGTTATATTTCCTCTATTTGTTTTATACTTCTGGCCTGTCTGTAACTCATTTTGAAGGAGCCATGGTATCTATGTGCTTATAATAATTTCATTTTTTCTATTGGTAGGTTTTGATCTTTTCTTTTTAACTTGTGCATATTGTGCACTGGATCGTATGTATATTCTCTTTTTTTAACACTATTGCGTGTAAAGCACTTTGAGCTGCAATTCATGTATGAAAGATACTACACAAAAAAAGATTATTTTTGTTACTTATTGTTGAATTGAAAGCAGACTTTATTTTTTTCACTTGCAAATAACAACCTTTTCTTCCCTGAGGAAGCGACACCAGTCAGGATCTGCATATAAATAAGGAGAGATTGAAGGAAAGCCTGCACGGAAACACACTTTCACCTGTCAAACTGATTATGAAGGATTATCTTTTCAAAAATCATTATTTTTTTGTTATTGATGTTTTGTGTAGAATATAATGTTTATTAATTTGATTATATTACTTATGCATGACCGTTTGTTCTCTTTTTTTCACCAAATAAATTGCCCTTTAGTATTTATTTATAAGGCCAGTTGATTCAAATGTGTTTACAATTTCACCTTTTATCTGACCTTGTGTACAAATTTTTAAATCTTCCACAGGTTTTTGGTCCGCGTTTCATATCTGGAGATTTACAATGAAGAAGTGCGAGACTTGTTGGGCAAGGACCAGATGCAGAGGCTGGAGGTAAAAAAAAACAAAAACAAAAGAAAACAGTTTCAGTCCTGGAATTATTGATTCCATCATAAAATATGTTAAGAGTCATTTCTTATATCATACAAATTTGCAGTAGGTGAGGAAGAATTGCCAGTATCACATGTTCAATACTTGCAACTGTTTTTGGTGAGAAATTTATATTTTTTTCATGGTAGGTGAAAGAAAGACCTGATGTTGGGGTTTATATCAAAGACCTCTCCGGTTATGTTGTGAACAACGCTGATGACATGGACAGGATCATGACTCTGGGCCATAAAAACCGTAAGTAGAGTAACTAATAAAAGAAAACTGCTAGAAAACACAAAGGATGGTGGGGATTTTGCTAATCGACTGAAAGCTATAGCGGTTTGTTAACCCCTAAATATGGATACTTGCCACGAATGAACAGAATCTTTGCTTTTCATGTTCTACCCCATCAGAAAATGCTTGAATATGAATTCGATGAGCAAATATAAAACGTGTTGCGTGGTTTCATGGGGTCTCTCTTCGCTTAGGATCTGTTGGTGCAACAAACATGAATGAGCACAGCTCCCGATCTCATGCCATCTTCACCATTACCATTGAGTGCAGTGAGAAGGGTGTGGATGGAAACCAGCACGTTCGCATGGGGAAACTTCATCTGGTTGACCTGGCCGTGAGTATCTAGAGCCTGACATATCTGAGTAAAAACTAGACATGAATTTTGAGATTAAAAAAACAAAATCTCACACGTAAGTTTCAATAAATCAGCTTTATCACTTATGATCCATCTAACCACAGCTGCATGCGCTTCCTCCTCTCATAGGGTTCTGAGCGACAGGGTAAAACTGGGGCTACGGGTCAGCGGTTAAAAGAAGCAACAAAGATCAATCTCTCTCTCTCTACACTGGGGAATGTCATCTCTGCCCTGGTGGATGGCAAGAGCACACATGTGCCCTACAGGAACTCCAAACTCACCCGTCTTCTGCAGGATTCACTCGGGGGGAACTCAAAGACCATGATGGTACAGTTTGAAACACCAGAAATATGTGTAGAAGTCCTCAGAAAAAACAACAACTTTTAAATTCAAGCATTGATTTCTGAGAGCAATTAAAAAGTGAATTTTATCAAACACTAACCCAGTGTTGGAGAAACAAACACATAAATGAATGAAACATTAAAAGATGCTGAATGTGTTTGTGAACCGGCAGGCATGTGGCATAAAAGAAGATAAATGTAAAAGCAATGGGTGGGTTAACATCAGTAATAGTGATAGAAAATAATGCGAATCACACCTTGAATGAACACTGAGGCAAGCGTTCTGCATCTCCTTACCTTAAATAGCCGTTTTCACCTCACACTGAAATGAAATCCCTCTCCCGACTAGTGTGCAAATATAGGCCCTGCAGACTATAACTACGACGAGACCATCAGTACCCTGCGCTATGCTAACAGAGCTAAAAACATCAAGAACAAAGCCAGAATCAACGAGGACCCCAAGGATGCCCTGCTGCGCCAGTTCCAGAAAGAGATTGAGGAGCTGAAGAAGAAACTTGAGGAAGGTAAATGAGTCTTTTCCACTTCAGCTGAACAATCGATAGAAAAGGAACTGTGTATTTAATGTCTCTTTTAATATGTTCCATGGTAGGTGAAGAGATATCTGGCTCAGAGGGCAGCGGGTCAGAAGAGATGGATGAAGGTGATGATGAAGGAGGGGAGGCAGGAGAAGTTCGCAGGAGAAGAAGAGGTAAAACTGAATTTAACAGGCATTCGCCAAAAGAAAAAAAAAATGGTGTGTTGTCTTTAACTTTTTTCTAATCTTTCAGAAGTGCTAAATGTGGGTTTCATAGCGATAACTGGTGTCAATGTAGTTTCACCTCCAGTTAGGGTGCATGGCGGATTGTACAAATTGCAACGTGTCTGCAACAATTTACCAAATACCAATCCTCTGAAGTCAGCCGTTCAGTTGCACTTTTCTCGTCTTCTAATCTTTAGTCTGAAAATACAGACAATTCCATATAAATTGTGTTGCAGCGCTGCTGACGCCTGTACTGATGTTCCTATGTGGCCATGTTACAGGCTGTATATTTTGGTTATTGTTTTATATTTTATTCTTTTCCTTCTCTCCAGTGTGATAGTACTTGCAGTTCCGCTGTTTGCATGTTTGCACCGCAGCTTGCTGATTTGTTGGACCTATGAAAAGCACTTCTACATTTTGCTTTACGTTCCACTTATTAATGGTTCCTTAAACTCCGCTCTTTCCGTCTTGATCTCGACTTACTTCTAACTCGTAATTTTGCTGGATGTGGTTATTCCTCTGCTTTCCTTCCAGACAACAAAAACAGGAGCAATAGCTCAGAATTTGTCTGCTCCGTCACAGTTTCACCACCCACTGAGGAGAAACCTCAGAGTAGTGAGTTGGAGCAGCCCTCTGCCCCGCCGACCCACCTACCCACTAACTGAAGCCCTTTTCACGCATGAAACCTGAACATTCACGCTTTAAATAATAACATATTTTAAGGCACTTTTAACACTGAAAAATTTGATTTTGCTTCTGGCGGCTCATGGCCTATTCAGATTTTCTTATTGCCGACATAGAAACACTGCTGGAGAATATCAAGTCGCAGGGAGTTGAGGGCTTTTGTTCTCCCACTGTGCAGACTGTCTAAATAATAATGATGCACATTTTTTGTTGAGTGTTAATATGCACAGCTGCTATTGTTTGTGGATGGTTATATCTCTATCTCCGCTCTCCATCTGAGCGTCCTTAATGCTGTCAAAACGCCTTGTAGATCCACTTGAAAGATGTTCCTCATCAGTTTGTGATTAAATAAAATAACTCTGCTGCCTGTGGTGAAGTGTGTGTTCACACCCAAGCTGCTTTAGTTGAGAATTAGGTCAACTGTGTATGCAGGTGTTTTTTTTTGAGGGAAGGTTCCTGATACCTTTTACTTTCGCATCTAAAAAGCTGAGTCATAAGTAGTATTTCCTCTCTTTAAAATGTCTGTCTTATTCCTGGTTAGGTGGGAAACTGCATAGTTGTCCGGAAGTAGGGGCACAAAAAAATTGTTTAGGGGCATTTGGTGGTTTTGATGTCAAATTTCTCATGCTGAATTATTTAAAAAGAGAGAGAGAGAGAGATTCCTAGTTTTTCTGAGTGTGCACTTCCAGGTGTATCTTTGGCAACAGAAGAGTTGTTATCATTGTAGTTTGGCTGCTAACTCATTTAAACCTTTGAGTTGTTCTGGTGAGGCTCTTTTACTCAATGGATTACACTGCATGTGTGAAAGGGGCTTTCAACTTTGGCCATGTCAGACGTCACCCCCACCCCCTCCCCCCAACCCTACTAAGCACAGGCACTAGAGCTGCCAGCCACTACCACAACTGAAAAAAAACCCCACTGTACCCGTATGTGGTATGCAAGTGTTGATGAGGAAATCTTGTGAATGATTGCTTTTTGTTTGTGGGACACATAATTCAGCTTGGACTGTGAGAACCCAGCTGTATCTCCAAAGAACTGTGACCAGCTGCAGTTTATCCACATAATCATTCGACCAAAGTTTTGAAACAACAGATTTTTTATTCATGACGATTGAAAATCTAGTTAATAAATCACTCGGGGAGGGTTTTTTTTTTGTGTGTGTCAACTGCGTCTGTTTCCCACTCCAAAAAGATGCTAAACTAGCCTTCACCGACATCATGTTTCATAATGTAAAACGTATGTCTTTGCTGCATTCTGCCTCATCTTTTCACCGTCGCTTCTATGGTTTTCTGTTATTATAGAAACACTCACTTTCTCGTCTTTGTCCCACTCCTTGTCTCTCCTGTGTTCTGTGTTCCACCCTGTAGAGTCTTCAGACTTTTGAGGTCACTCTGTAATGTGTTACTCTTTGTCTCTCTTTCTCCTCCTGGTGCAAATGCGGCCTGTCTGACTTGCTATACACCTCTTAATTGAAGAAGAAAGAGGTTGGTGTGAGAATGAACTGCATATGATCCTCTAAAAATGGCCGTTGTGTGTTTCGCTTCCTATTTTACTAACTGATTTATAGTCTTTCAGGCTGATTCTACACTGACTGACTCACTGTTACAAGTTTTCTGTCAATGTATGTGTGAATTCCATCCATGGGTATCATGTTCTCCATTTTCATAACCACCATCTCATTTCAAATTATCCTGCTGTGGATGCCCTTCTTTTAAAATAGCGCTTCCACTAACAGTAATTGATTAATACTTTATATGAGCAAACAAAAACTTCATGCAGCTGGATCTCCTTGGCCTTCATTGTTCAACCAAAAAGGAAAAAAACAAACAAAGAAAGAAGTACAAATGTGCTCATTTATAAACTAACCTGGACAGGTTGAATGAAACCATTGCTGCTAACCCTATGAATGAATCTGCATTTCAATCATCCTAACCTGAACAGGTCAGTGGTTCGTGGGGATGAATGTCCATTTATGACTCCTCTGTCTCTCTCTCTCTCTCTCTCTCTCTCTCTCTCTCTCTCTCTCTCTCTGTCTCTCAAGGGAAGAAGAAGGTTTCTGCAGACAAGATGGTGGAGATGCAGGCGAAGATTGAAGAGGAAAGAAAGGCCTTGGAGGCAAAGCTGGACATGGAGGAGGAGGAAAGGAACAAAGCCAGAGCAGAGCTAGAGAAGAGGGAGAAGGATCTGCTTAAAGCTCAGTGAGTCCACAGAAGAACATGATAATGGGTTTCTATAAATGTGGCACAAACTTCTCCCACTGTAACTTGCAGCATATTCTTTCACCCCTTAGGCAGGAGCATCACCTTTTGCTAGAGAAATTGTCAGCCTTGGAGAAGAAGGTGATTGTAGGTGGAGTAGACCTCTTGGCAAAAGCCGAGGAGCAGGAGAAGCTCTTGCAGGAGTCCAACAATGAACTGGAGGAACGTCGCAGGAGGGCAGAGCGACTACGGAAAGAGCTGGAGGAGAAAGAGGTGAGGACGCATGGCAGTTACCACACTTAGATACACACAATTCACTATCACCAGAAGTATTATTAGTGTCTCATCTATTTTTGGTGTTCACGCTTGTCAGTTCTTTTTTCAAAAGTGTGTGCCACTACTATCATGCTGACTGTGCTTCAGGTTGTGCTCTGTAATAATAATGTCTGTGGGAAACAAACAGTTGACTAAAAATGAATGGACGGCAGGATATGAAACCAAGAAGTGTGTGTGTGTGTGTGTGTGTGTGTGTGTGTGTGTGTGTGTGAAGGGGGGGGTTGGGGGGGTGGAAAATGTAGTTAACTGGAATTTTCACCCCCTCCCTTTTCAGAAGATTAAAGAATTGAAGAAAAAAAATGACTGTTCTCTCTCCTTTTCAAAACAGCAAGAGCGTCTGGACATTGAAGAGAAGTATAACAGCCTTCAGGAGGAGGCTCAAGGAAAAACCAAGAAACTAAAGAAAGTGTGGACCATGCTGATGGCTGCAAAATCTGAAGTAAGCATAACTTAAAGGAAGGTAACAGTACTTTTCACCCAGACATGACACAGCAGTAAAGCTAGGATTCCTTCAAAAAAATTCTTAAATAAAGTCAGTCAACCTTAGAAAGCTTTTGAACGGTGTCACTGGCTTGGGTTTGTTGTTGATAACCAGGGGAGAGGAAACTGATCCTCTGTGATTGTTTCATTGTTTATAAGATGGCTGATCTGCAGCAAGAGCATCACAGAGAGATCGAGGGTCTCCTGGAGAACATCCGCCAGCTGAGCCGGGAACTCCGACTGCAGATGCTCATCATAGACAACTTTATTCCCCAGGAATACCAGGTGTGTGTGTGTGTGTGTGTGTTCTAGTTTTTCTTTTCTTTTTGTCAAATGCCCTCCATTGTAGCGTCACATGTGCACACATTAAGGAAAATGTTTGAAATAAATTGTATGTCTGAAATATCAATGCAAATACGCTGAAAACACACAAACTGCAACTATTAAAGATTGTGTTCATGCTAGCTGCTCTTTGATGTTTTACCCAAAGCTATAAGCGTATTGACAAACAATTATTAATAATAATATAACAATAATAATGATACATTTTATTTAAAGCGCCTTTCTGGGCACTCAAGGTCACCTCACAATACACATTTGAAATGGCGAGGTTATTAATGTGGGTCTGGAATGACAGAGAGCTGTCAAGAACGACACCCAAGCTCTTAAGGGGAGGGGGAAACACAGGACTTATCAATGGGGATGGTGAAACTGGGACTGTTAAGCCCCTTTCACGCTGCACCAAAAACGCGGGTCAGCATGGGTTTTTGGGCACTCTGAAAGGGTCGACTTGGCATTTCGACCTGCGTTGACCGACTCGCCGAACGACCTGGGTGTTTAGTGGCTTGGCTCGCCTACTGTGTGAAAAAGGTAACCTGCATCGTCTCAGGTTTCACACAACCTTCCTGTCACATCCTGATTTTGTCACAGTACCACCTGTCAGGCTTCGCCTGTAGCTTCTTCGGCTCCCCTCCACACTAGCCAAAAATTCCATCCTCCTTCACTGCATCAGACAGATCAGATCTGCTCAGACATTTTCCAATCTGCGCCGTGTTTGCACGCTTCGTTCGACTCGGCAACGTCCATGTTGTCGTTTGTTTACCTCTGTGTTCCAGCGCACTTTTATGTGAAATGACGACGATAACGTATGAGAGAGAAAAACAGGCATGCAGCCCGGGTCTTCTGGAAGCTTGAATGTGCCCTAATGCTGAGCAAACGCAGGTTCAAAAACCCGCGTTGACACGCATTTTTCCGTGAGAAAAAGAATATTAGTGAGAGAGGATTTTGAACCAATGAGGAGGACCTCAGTTTAATCACTGTTGAGTTTGAGAAAGTTGGAGTTGAACCAGGATTTGGTGGGTGGAGGTGGGTTTAGAGGAGAGGTAGAGCTGTTTGTCGTCCAAGTAAAAATGGAAATGGGTGTTGCATTTTTGGAAGATATGACCAAGAGGAAGGAGATAGATGATGAATAGGGGCTAATGACAGAGCCTTGAGGAACACCAGAGGAGAGGGGAGAAGGTTGGGAATTGAATGTTCTTAGCTTGATGAGTTCAGGCAGACAGGTAAGAAATCAGTCCTTCCAGAAAAATGCTTTTTTTTTCGTTCTTTTTTTTTATTATTGTTGCAGGGAGAAATCCTTGATTATACAGCTCGTTTACTTAAAAAATGCGACGGAATATATGCTGGATATTTATGCAATGAAATTGCGTACATTTGCAAACATTTTGGTTTGAGGAAAAGGGACAAAAAGTGATTTCCCCAACACTCTGTTCTCACTAGGCTACTACCTTAATGTCAAGAGACATTTCAAAGGACTTCCTATGATAAGCAAGCAGACTCTGTCACAGAAAGTGCTGGTAATAATTAAGTTCTTATCTCGTTTTATTTCAGACCTCAATAAACACATGGCTCAAACTCTCAAAACGTTGATGAGTCAAAAAAGTTCCATGCTTATTTTTGTTGGCAAATGAGACGGATTTTGGGGACTTCGTCGTGTCTTTTATCGCGGGGTTTGCGGAACAGAGTTCCTGTCAACACGAGGAAATGGCTGCTCTTGTGCGAAGTGAACGCAACATTTTTCAACTTTCTGCGACGATGACTTATTATTATTACTTTGGCTTATTAGTGTTGAATTATGTGAAATGAACAAGTCCGTGGGTGTGTCATATACTCCAAGAGATGCTAGCATGCCGGGGAGGATGGTGTGGGAGGTGGTGTCGAAGGCCGCACTCAGATCAAGTAGGATGAGATCGGGTGAAAGTCCGGAGGCAGCTGCCATCAGGAGGTCATTGGTGATCTTTCGGAGAGCTGTCTCTGTGATATGACGTGGACGGACACCTGACTGGAACCGTTCGTATAAGTTATTGTAATGGAGATGAGAATGAACCTGACCACCTTACACACTGTGAGCCACAGAGCCAGCATAGCTGAAAGCCTTGCACTGGTAACCCTCAGTACCTACAGGAGGAACAAGACTCTAGCAGAAGCACTGAGGATGTTTCCCAGGGATTCAGGTGTACATCAACATGTTACTGCATTAAACTGCTGGCACCACAGCAGTACAGATGGATCAGATCTAGTTCTGATATCTTCAGATCCGTGATGTGTCCGTCCCCGTTTCTACCTTTGACTTTGCTGATGTTTTTTCCACATAGGAGATGATTGAGAATTACGTGCACTGGAATGAGGACATTGGAGAATGGCAGCTGGTGAGCTGACTCTGGATTACTCACACATACAATCACATGGTATGTTAACGCTTAAATTCATGGATTCACGATCATTTCTGTCATATATTTTTCCTTGTGTTTTTTCAGAAATGTGTGGCATACACTGGCAACAATATGAGGAAACAGACCCCCGCCCCAGACAAAAAAGAAAAGGATGTGAGTCTTTTCTATTCTTCCCATCTGAAAATTGTTGTGGTGTAAATTTACAAGACAATGGTTTGTCCTCTCCTCTTCTGTGCCGTCCTTGTGTAGCCATTTGAGGTGGATCTGTCCCATGTGTATCTGGCCTACACAGAGGAGAGCATGCGACAGTCCCTGATGAAACTAGAGAGGCCCAAGACTTCTAAAAGTAGCAAGAGTGGTCGGCCCAAGACTGGTCGGAGGTAATCTCTACACAGGCTACAGTCTGTAACCCCACATCCTTTTGAGTATTACGTGTTACATATCACAGTTCCATCCATCCATCTATCCATTTATCCATCCATTTTCTACCGCTTATCCTGTTAAGGGTCGCCCACATTACACATTACTGTTTATTTGGTGGAAAAGGTTTCTGTTATCAGTCTGGCTGATCTCCATTTCAAAAGTCTCATATCTGTTGAGGTTTAGTATACTTTCCCCTAACTGGTGTTGCTCAGGGTCTGGCTACATGTGAAGTAGGGTTGGTACTACTCAAGGTCAGGAAGACGGTAAAGCACCTAAAGCTAAAAAAAGAAGAGACAAGGAAGAGAGAAAAGAATTCCTGCACACTGTCCTTATATTCCCATGAGGGATTTTCCAACTCACTATCGTCACAGCCATCAAATACTAAAGATGTGCGTTCCTTCAGTTTCTCGTTTTCATTCCATTTATCTGCGGAGGTTTGAAGTTTGAAGAATCTTTGAAAGAACAGCAAAAATATAACGGGCAAAAAAGAATCGGCACAGTTTAACTAGCTTTCATTTGCAACACGAGACAATGTTTTGAACCAGACAGTTCATTAAAACCTTTCCAAGTCATGCCCACTTGATGTGGTGCTCAGTGGGGAGAGGCGGCTGTATTCAGAGAGGCTGGTGCCGCACCTCTACTTTTACCAGAGAGATGAGACGATTCACATGGATCTAGTATCATCACATTTTGACATTAGTCATGGCCATCCGTGTTGGAATGAGGAATAGTTTCGCTCGGTACTCGTCCTGTGCAAGGGGATGTCACAGGTGCCATCGGGTGAATCGACTATCCTGAGCATTGCTGCCTTGCTTGAAGAAATTTATTGGATCATGAATCATGATCGTTATCTTTTTAGATTATCCAGTGTATCATTAATGTGCGCATATCTAATTTTGACTATCTCCCACCGGTCACTGTGGTATTTAAAGCAAAATTGATATGAAGAGTTTGCATGATGGTGTTTGCAGTTATCATGATCGACTGTTGTTCTGAGAAAATGTCTGAAGGTTTCCTGCAGTCATTGATAACGTTATCATGTGCTCATTTCACAGGAAACGATCTGCAAAGCCAGACGCTGTGATCGAATCTCTTCTGCAGTGAAGACATCATAGTGAAGAGGTTCGTTTTCACTGAAACTACATGATGTTACCTTAGGAGAGTTTACGGGGCATCATTATCGAAAACATTATCTGAGTACACTGTATAGCTGTCAGGGTTCTAAATGTGAAGGAGCTGTTGTTAGGATTCAAGCCCAGAGGATCCGTTTCTTGTATTATACTGTCGTCTTTGAAACATTGTACATGTTGCTTTAGAACACATTTCAGTTTCCTTTTACATAAGCACCACTTGCAGCAAGGCATCTATATGCAGATAAACACATTCCTCTCGCACCATCACTGTTTTAGAATGACCAACGAGCTACAGAATGTTGTGTAAATCAGACCAACGAATCAAGAAATTCACGTGGAACACACAGGTTAATGAATATTGCACTGATTACATGTATAATGAGAAGCATCGTTAGGAATTCCATATAAATGCATTCAAAGGGTGCCATTTAATTTGAATAAAAACTAAACGTTCTGCTCGGAGCACAAAGTCTCAGTTTTTCTCGCAGATGAAAATAAGATTATTAAGGAACCCAAATTACACGCCGACGCGTCAAAGAGAGGACGTAGACTCAAGTGTGTAACTGCATTAAGTGCGCTTTATTCTTGTTCCTCCTTTAGACCAGAAGCATAGTGGCATGCATGCGAGCCAGCTAGCTCTCGTAATAGTGCCATTTCTTCCCCTCTTTATTTTCAATTCAATTGTTACATTAAGAATCACAATCTGTATGCCTTAGTATAATGCACTAGTTGGAGGTTTTCTGTGAAGGTCATTTAATTTGAGTGTTTTAGTGCAGGCAAACTGACTTTTATTTTGTATCATAATGTACGTTGAATGTTTACATCCACCAGAGTCGTGGATATTTTATTTATTAAATTATTTTACATGTTTTATCTCATCCTGGCGTTGCTCTTTCATTCCGTACTTCACTGTTATATTTTGATATTTGGAATTGTTCATTGGTTCAAACCCCGTTACGCTTCTTAAAAAAAAAAAAAAAAACCCACTTGCCTCCTGGTCTTAATTGTGAAACAGCTGTTATTACACGAACAGATACAAGTAATGCATCACATGCCAGAGTGTTGTGAAAAATGCTACAATTTATTGAAATATAAATACAAACTCTCCAAATAATACAGATATGAAAATAAATACTGCATTTGATAAATAGGAATAAATTACGATATTATTCTTAGTAGTTCAAGTTGATCTCTCCTTTTGGTGGTTAAGGACCTGGTTTGCACAAATCCTGATATTCTCCAACAGTTTTCTTAGGAGAAATTCACCAGAGGTCGTGTTCCGGTGACACGTCTTGTTGTGAACCTGAAACAAACATTTTGAGTTTCAGTTTACTGAAATCAAGTAAAGAGTTTATGAATCACACAACGAGGGGTAGCTGTACATTCAAACACCGTTAAAGCACTTTTAAACGTTACATTAAAGGTCATAGCTTTGATAATGTATTTTGGTTTGAAAATATATAAAGAAGCGTGTTAAATAAAAGCTGGAGATTCCTTGTTACCCGAATGTACTGTTGCAGGTTACGTTTGATGTCGTCTAATCCGTTCAGATTCGTGACATTTCCCAGAGCCTTCTCAGCCAAACAGAAAAAATCGTCCTAGAAAGAGAAAGTCGTCATTAGTACAGGAAACCGCATCTTCAGTTGAACGAGTGCTCAAATGACATGTCTGACAGATGGTGTGTAGAACACGAGTATCAATCCTACCTTGCATGATTTGTATTGAAACTTGGGCACAAATGTACGGTTAAGCTTAAAAAAAAAGAGAGGAGAACATTAATATCACATAAAAGCATCACTCAGTCAAACTTCACACGTTGAAATTTTCTTACCGCGTTTGACTTATTCAACAGCTCTCCTACTTCTTCTACGACCCTTTCCAAAGACTTGTCTGTGTGCGATGTCGCGTAGAGCACCGAGACAAACATCAGCATAGTGAAGCACTGATTGCTCAGCATGTTTTTTAAAGACATGTTAAGCTAACGCTATCAAGTTGAGCATAAAATTGAATAACTTCTCTCCTCAAACTGTTGCTGCTTATATTGGAATCTACTGCTGACGCTCATCACCAAACACAAGGTACGTCACAAGGGGAAGGTACCAAATAAGGTGTCAGATATGCTGCGTATCTACCACACAATCAAAGGTTCCACAGGCAATAGTGCCATCTTCATCATCTACTATAAAGTGATTGCCTTATTTACCTAAACTAGCTTTCTAAACCATGTGTCACGTTTTAATGTTAAAAGGACAGAAAACTTGACATCCGGCGAGAAAGGAAGTTTTATTATGCTGTCTTTTAACACAATTGGCGCAAGGTTCACAGATATGTCATTACTGGAACTGAGATAAAAATCAATGATGACCCAAGTGTAAAAACCTACAGGATGTAGTTACCAGTATTATTAGAAACACCTGGGCTTTTCCTACTGAGATGATTTGAATTATTTGCCATGTGTAGGCTCAAAGGAAAGCACTTGAGTTAAGTTTGGTCATGATCCCACACATTAGGTAGAGGAAAATGTGACAGAAAAATAAATTCCTGCTACATTCAGTCGTACTCAAATCTGACGAAGACTTTCACAGGTGTCTTGAAGTTTTTAGCTTTTGGGTCAATGCGTAATGTTGCTAAATATGTTGGGGTTGGGGTTTTTGTTTTTTTCTTGTATTTGATCGTAAGTCAGTCTGAAAATGCACAGATGATGACATCAGATGAAACACTTGATGATGATGATGTGTTTCAGCATTATTACCACCACTTTTGTAGATTGAGACCTTTTTGATAAGACCCTGGCCCCCAGTTGGGGTGGATGGGGTTTTTACTTTGAGGTTTCTCAGGCGTTGCTATAGGACTTTATTTAAATCATCTCTATAAATTTGCATATATTTTCCTTAAGTAGTTGATCTATTCCTCCTTACTTTAACTTTTGATTTTACTGTCATCTTCACTACTTTCGTACTCACGCCTGTGGGTTGCGACGACAGGCTCTTTTAGTTGGACGGAAAAACTGAAAATATCAAAAGCAAAGGTTTTTGTTTTTTTGGAGGTTACAATTCCATGATCGAAAAGAAAAGGAAAAAAAAACCTTCCTCTTTCTCCATTCCTGTATTAACTGGAGAACCACTTGGGATATATGCGTCTAGCAACAAGCCTCTGTGAGAAAATGACCTCGAAGATTTATGTTAATGAGGTTTTTGTCACGGTGACGATGAAAGTGAGGGAGGACACTCAGTCAGAGGAAGAGGAGCCCTGATTGTGCGAAGCATCGTCCTCGGGTGTGTTGTTGACCCTCCTGTTGTCTGTCGGCCTCGCCCAGCCTCTCCAGATGGACCGATATGGGTTTTTCAGGGCTGACACTGATTATTAGTGGTCAAGGGGGCCGATAAGCCGTATTTGGAGCCGATATTCATTTGCAGTAAAAGTGAAAATATTGGTGTCATAATTTTGGACAATACAAACTCCAGCACTTAATTTTGTATAAATGCCTTTAAGCATATGTTTATTAAAAAGCTTTTCAGATTGGCAACAGTAAAGGCTTTTTTTATATCTTAGCCAATAGACACTTTTGTTTTGCATTCACCTCAACATGCAATGAAACTGAACTGAGTTCAATAGGTTTATACTTTCTCTGTCTGTCTGTCTCTCTCTCTCTCTCTCTCTCTCTCTCTCTCACACACACACACACACACACATACATTCCAACATACTACTATCACTATTTCCATATCATCAGCAACCTTCTTTCAAGTGATGAGCAGACACGTCTGGAGGGACCGCTAGCGAGCAGATCTGCCGCTCTTGTTCATACAACGTTACTGGGCTCACGGTAACGTTACTGTTAGTCCTGAGTTGTAGGGCAGTGCGTTGTTTATTACAGATTCGGGAGAATCTGCTGCCTTAACTTACTTTGGAGACTCATTGTGATGTAAAGCTGTTCAAACACCATGAGAAAGCATGAAACAAAAAAGCGTATTTTCAATTTTCAGGTCAGTCAGTGAAATGTTATGGTGAGCTCCTGAACCATACACTTGTTTAAATTTTTAATTATAGAATTTATCATTTTTCAGAGGGCCCAAAGAACAAAAGCAGTCCGATGGGTTTATTATAGCAGCAACATGGAACATAGCGAAGTAGAATCTGTTGATGTGGAGTGACTTTTTTTCTTTTAGTGGACAAGACCTTGAGTTTGTCACAATTTGTACTCAAACACAATCACATCTCCACCTCCTACTTACAATATTTGAACCATTGTTTAATTTTAATCGGCCTACTATTAAAAATAGAACAAGAATCTAAGGATTTCTGTGCAAACAAGGCACAGAAAGAAGATGATTGCAACTGTGTTTACTTGACAAAGCCTCACACCACTACATCTTCCTGTGAGTCAGACCATTAATGTTGGTATTTTACTCCTGGTTTATAAAACAATAAATAGACTGGGCCTAAGGCAGCTTTTAGTTCCTAGGCTCTTCACCAGTGGAACAAACTACCAGAGAACCTGAGGCTCTCTACACATGGAAGCTCTTTTTATACAGGCCCTAAAACATTATCCAGTTTTCAGTTGAATTTCTTCCCGACTTCTTTTGAACAACTCCATCCATCCATTTTCTTCTGCTTATCCTGGTCGGGTCAGGGGGCTGAAGCCTATCCCAGCAGCCTTCAGGCGAGAGGCGGGGTTCACCCTGGACAGGTCACCAGTCCATCACAGGACCAACACATAGAGACAGACAACCATTCACACTCACAGTCACACCTACAGTCAATTTAGAGTATCAATCAGCCTCGTCCCCTCTTGATGTCTTTGGACTGTGGGAGGAAGCTGGAGTACCAGAGAGAACCCACACAGGAACAGGGAGAACATGCAGACTCACACACAAAGATCCTGTACCCCTAACCACTGCAGCACCATGCCGCCCATTTAATACAACTCTTTCAATTCAATTCCGTTCCATCCTTCCATTACCAAACCAAATCATGTGCCCTCAATGGATTTAATATAATTTCTTTTAATTAATCTGATATTTTGATCTGAAAATCATTTTCTTTCATTATATTCAATTCCAATATATTTCTGTTGTCTTTTGGTGCTAAAAGTTTCATTTTTAGCTTTGTAAAGCAGTATAAATTGATCCGTGTATGAATGGTGCTCTATAAATAAACTTGCATTGCCTTACTTGTTTTTTTTTCTGCTGTTGCATATCTTGCACTAACAGACAAGCCTTGAGGAAGAGCCCCATCTACAGGTTATATGTGCAACATTTAAAAGAGTCACCACTCTCTCACTCAAAACAGTTCCGGTAGCCAACGGATGAGGAGATAGGCCCGTTTACCAATGGTATCTCGCTGGAATTGATTACATTTTTTTCCCCTTTTGAATATGCTGACAAACATCAGTTCCCGTTTCTTTGTCAATTCAAACTTTCAAAGCTTAAGCAACATGTATGATAAACACACAACACTGGTAGGTAATATATTAGTATGATACTGATACGAGTACTGATATATCACTAGATTTTGGGATAATGGGATATATTAATGTAGCACCGGTGTTATCCTGGTTTTAATGGCGGCTTCTAAGCAAAATGATGTCATGTTCAGAATTTAAAGGACTGTTCTAGCTCTTCTTATGTCGCTCACATCATCATTATCCCCATTACTGACGAATAATTATCAACGTATTAATTGTGTTTATAGTTTGTGGCAGAATCGGTAGTTGTCAGTGATACTAACAATGAGCATCACCTTTAAGTAGAACCTTGTCAGGTAATATAAGCCGCCTAAGTAATTCATGTGTACCTGCTCGAGCACAAGCGGTTAGTGAGACAATAAAATCGCTGCGTCCTCTATTATTTTCTTTTCTTCTCCACAAATCGTCTGAATCAACATTTAAATGAGCTTGAACTCATCGCCGGTGGCAGCGTCTCCTTCACGGTCATCTGGACCACTCGTAGCGCGAGAGCATCGGAAGCAGCCAGCCAATGGGAGCGCTCGCAGGATTTGGGCTCCATGCGCCATTTTACTGCGTCCACAGCCATCCGGCAAGATGGTCTCCTTGCTTTGTCTCCCCTGACCGGAGTTGTTTGGGTTTTTTCCTGAATATTCCTGCTTCACTATCATCAAAAACCCGTAAATTAGGCGGAGCTAAAGCGCTCGTACCAAAAACAAACCGTGCCTCTGTGAATCGAGAAATGACGACGGGAAACAGCAGGTAGGAACAATGTTTAATATGTTTAGACAAGTCAATTGTGCATTGATTACTGTGCTACATTTGCTAGCGACCAACAGCGCCAATAGTAGTTGTTGCTATTGAGCAAGCTAGGCTAGGGGTAGCTGTTAGCTACGCAGCCGGCAATGTTGAAGTCCGCTCAGACACCAATGCCAATATACATGCGCCTATCAAGGAGTGATTGTCGGAGTTGCGGCCTTAGTAAAAAATGCACTTTATTGTAAAAAGACTGTTTGTTATGTGTATGAGACAGATAAGTGTTGCACTGTTGGTTGAGATGCTAATACGTAGTCTGCTATTATCGCCCTGATCCCTACCATGGTATCGTTATGAGGAAGGAAAGTAGGCCCGAGCATGCATTTTTCGGTGCATGCCCATGCGTTGGACCCTGCATGCACCGCAGGGGTTGCAATGTTGCTAGGGTAACATGGGACTGTGGAGAGAGGGAAAAAAAGTAGGTCTGCATACGAGACCGCTAAACCTACTAATGATAGCAAGTCTGAACTTGGCAACCCCGTTAGACAGGAGTTGGTGTGTTGTCAAAACAGGAGGGGGGGGGGGGGGGGTTCAGGTGGGCATAAATAAACACCGGCTAGACAAAACGCAAAAGGGTGTGTTGCTGATTAGCCGGGTTGGCTTCAGGTCTGACACGGGGCTGTGGGGTAAACAGTGGACCTGGTTTCACGTAAAATAACGTTATCAACAAATGGTGTAGAGTTAAACCAGCACTTTCTGATGACGCAGAGCAGAATAATAAACGCTGATCGGCTTGGGGAGTTGTGCTATAAAAATCATAAAATGTAAGAAGAGCTCGAATGGTATTATTGTATATTTTTGATAAGCATTATGTTGTGAATTTGATGTTTGAGTGAGTTTGACATTGTTTTTCTTGCTGTCTTCAACATTAGTAGTTACTTGTCATTCATGAGCACTTTTCCTGACTTGAACGTATTTTCAAAAATGTTATAAGGTTCATGTATTATGAAAATTTTGTGGGTATTTTTGATCATTTATTTTTAATTTAGCGACTCAGTTTTCGTTTTCCTGATGTGTTGCATTCATTCGTTAAGTATTTTCAGTGTTCAGTCTTGTTTTTTTGTTTGTTTGAAGACCTGTTTATCTTTTAAGTATATTTATATATATTCAGCATCTCACTGTACTCTGCTGTCACACATGAAAGGAATCTTTCTCTCTTTAGGTAAAATGAGTCAGGCTTCTTCTGAATCAAATCTAGACCAAATGGCAGAATCAGCAGATGAGGTAAGTATGCAAAATTTAATAGCATTTAACCTTTCGCATATTTCAACTTAATAAGACATGAGAGGCAATTATTGTGTAGTTGAGCAATGCTATCTTGCCCTGTCAGCCTGGCAGCTCAGCAGAAACGATGAAGTCCTCCTCCTCACGTAACAGGAGGTGAGCAGTTTTCTTACATATATTGTTTGTGTTTGGCGGCTGTTTTTTTATTGTATTTTTTTTATCAATACACATCCTTTTGTTGACAAATCTCAGGAAGCCCTCCACCGCAGTAAAGCACACTGGACTAAATGAATCCGACACCTCAAATGAGAGTGAAAATGAAGGAGCCACTTCTGACAGTAACACAGGAAGTGTATCAAAAGGTAGGACCAGCTGAAGCTTGGTGCGGTTTCAGTCAACATATTGTTGCTCAATAGTTTGGGATACATTTCCTCTACTTCTGTCTTTAGGCACTTTGGTGATGAGGCCTGCTGGGAACGACAAGGGAACCATGAAATTCAGAGTGGATTTTAAACAGAAAAACACAGGTAAGGCTTGAAAATGAATATGTCTTGTGTTTTCTGTAATTAAGTTCACAAAGCAATTTAAAGGAAAATGAACCACGTGATGAGTGTCATTGTTTTGTCGGCGTAAACAATGGGGTGTTAGTGACAGTCATTGGTATTCTCGATCACAGATGACACCCTGCAGAGGAAGATAAGCTGCACAGCCTGTGGAAAACAAGTAAACCAGTTTCAGCGCAACTCTGTATATGAACATCCTGCGCTTAAAGTACTGATTTGCAAGGTAGAAGTTGCCACATACTCTTTTAAAAATTTACAGAGCCTTTACAGGGCTGTACCGCTGGCATTTTCCATCTTTCACCTTACTGTATTTGTGTGTCACATTATATCCCTTCTCTCTAGTCCTGCTACAAGTACTATACAAGTGATGACATCAGTAGAGACTCCGATGGAATGGATGAGCAGTGCAGGTAAGACTTTCATTTTCGTTTTCATGCTTTTATTTTGGGCGTCTACTTGAATAGTTTGCCAGCTGCACCTCTATGGTTAATGCCATGACAATAGCAAACCAAAATCCTAACCCCTGCACATGTTAGAGCAGGCATCTGATCTGCTTAAGCCTTGGTATCACTGCCCTTTGGCCCAGTAACGTTGGAACATCTTCCAGCCTGTCGGAGTAGTAGCCGCATTTGCAACACAACATGCCAATATCAAGTTCAAAAGGCTGAACTACATAAAAACAGGGAGTAAATATATCTGTAAAACAACACAGACACATGATGGCTAAGCCTACAGTTTTCAAGTTTGAATTTTGTCAGCGGGATAGCCATATGTAAAATGCAGTGTCACAAATCCTAATTTCCAGTGCTGGTTTGACAGTTACATCTTCGGCACTAGTTCCAGTGGCCTGCTTTGCTTGTTTTACCACATTTTCATCAAACATACTTTGATATTGTTAAAAAAAATTGTTTTGAGGCCAAACAGTTAAGACATGTTTTGCTTCATGCCAAACTTTGAATGCTTCCTCCCCAGGTGGTGTGCTGAAGGGGGCAAGCTCATCTGCTGTGATTACTGTAACAACGCCTTCTGCAAGAAGTGTATCTTGCGCAACCTGGGCCGACGGGAGTTGTCAACCATTACCGATGAGAACTCAAAATGGCACTGCTATGTCTGTAGGTCAGAGCCTCTTCAGGATCTGGTCTCCAAATGCCACAGCATCATGGAAAAACAGGAACAGGAGAGACTCAAGCAAAGAAAAGCGGATAAAATGGAGGAACGGGAGAGCAGGAGACACAAGAACAAGACCGTCAAAGAGCACAAAGCAGTTGTGAATGGGAAAGAACACACCGAAGGCTCAGGGACCATAACATTCTCCTACAAAAAACTGCATGTACCCAAAGAACTTTTAAAGAAAGCAAAAAAACTTGTTGAGACTACAACTGGTCTAAATAACACATTCATTCAGTTTGTCCAGCAGACTGCAGAGGAGCAGGGAGATAGGTCTATCAGGTATCGGCATTTGAAAGCCTTCAAGGCCGTACTTGCTGATTTGCAGAAGGCCCACAGTGCTTTGGAGGCGGCCCTGGAGCCCGAGTTCAGAAACATGGAGTTACAGAATGGCAATGAGGGGCATCATTTAATAAAGAAAAGCGCTATTACTGTGCCCCCTGTAGAAGTGGACTGCATGGATGAGGTGGCTGACTCAGTTGATAATGCAGACCCACCTGAGAAGCAGGACAAGACGCGTTCTGAGAAGCAGGACAAGACGCGGCCTGAGAAGCAGGACAAGACGCGGCCTGACAAGCAGGACAAAAGGCAGCGCAAGGACCCGGACAAGAAGCAGGGGGAGATGGACATATTGCAGGAGGAGGAGGCGGACGAGATGCAGGAGGAGGAGGCGGACGAGATGCAGCACGAGGAGGCGGACGAGAAGCAGCAGCATGAGGAAGTGGAGGAGGAGGAGGAGGAAGATGAGGACGTGGACGAGGAGGTGGATGGGATGCAGCACGAGGAGCCGGATGAGATTCAGCACAGGGAGGCAGATGTTGACCATGATCAAGTATCAGATGAGACTGAAATGAAAGACAGTCAAACAGCTACTGACTCAACCAAAACCATGATAAACACAATAAAAACTGAAGCGTGTGATGACGAGCTGCTGTCACCTGGTGAAATGTCCCTGGATCATGACATTATGTCTGTTCCTCCTTCAGTTCCTGATGAGCTTTTTCAGATGGTGGAGAGCCTTGCTGATTCCACCTTACTGTCACAGACTGACACCAATTTGGTTACAGACGGTGATACAAACTCAAACGGAAACTCTTCATGTTCTCCACATTTCCAGCCCAAGGTGAAGAACCTCATCGTTAAACTGACTCCCGTACCTATTGTTACAACATGCAAGTCAAGATCCTCCAGGTCCAAAAACAAAGTAAAAGATGAAGAGAATAAGTGTAAAGAGGAGGAGGGCAATTCTGCAGAGACAGCAGGTAGAACAGACAGTCCACCACCCAACCGTCGCTCCAGTAGAGTGAAGACCACTCCCTTGAGGAAGCAGGCTGAGAACAAGGGTGAGGAAGAATCATCGGAATCCGAGTCGGACGACAATAGCAACGGTAAGACCAAGTCCTCCAAGAAATCCAGTAACAGCAGAAAAGAGGATGAGAAACAGAGCGAGTCATCTTTGGAGAAGAAGATGGCAGAATCTGATTCAGATGAAGTTCCTAACATCTTGCTGGAAAAGGCAGCAGAATGCCACAGCACAGATGAGGAACAGGGAGACATGAAAGCGAAAAAAAGTTTATTCAAAGTAAACAACACATCCTCACAGGATACAGACAAAGCATCCAAACGTAAGAGGAAGTCTGAGAGCTCAGATTCAAACTCTGAGGAGAAAAATAAGAAGACGCCTAAGAAAAAAAAGAATGGCTCAGACTCCTCCAACTCTGAAACAGAGGCAAAAAGTAAAGCAGGTTCAACGAAGAAGAGGTCTGCACGTGTCAAGAAACAAGACAAAGCAAAAGAAGAGAAAAACTCACCCGAGAGGAGGGCGGCGAATCGGAAAAGATCTTACGAAAAGAAATGTAAAGGAAGGAGCCCCAAAGGAGCCTCCAAGCTCCAGTCATCCTCCAGCGAAGAGGATGAGGACGACCATCAGGCTGAAGCAGACTCTGGAGAGGACAGCGATCAGCAGAAGATCAAGCCCATTGTGGAGGACAGCATGATTGGAGGTGGTGGAAAGTTCCAGCAGTCCTCAGGTGATTTAGTGTTCAGTGCCGCTCAGCAGCCCAGACCTGATCTGCTTTAAATGACTGACATCAATTCCGAATGTTTATATTGTTGACTAGGAGACGAAACGCCTGGAAAAGAGGACGTTTCTCGAGCGTATGAAGAGGATGACGATGATGATCCTGAGAACAGGTACGTAACACGAGGAACAGTTTTTAGTGACACTACTGCTGTTCCCAGGATGTTTACCCAGGAATAATATAGTGACATCCTAGTATTTTGTTACTTCTGAACACAACTTTCTTTCAATATTCTTTTCCAGTAATATTAGTTATTGGGTTGTTAAATTATAGTAGTAGTATAGTAGTAGTAGTAGTAGGAATGATTTAAGTATTATATTTCAAGCTACCAGGTTTATGGTATAATTAATGAAATAAAATAATTGGCTTTGATGTTATTTATTTGTGAAAGGAGTTGTTTCAAATGCAAATTACTATCCTTAAACTTGGAAGATCATTCAGTAGAAACACATTCATTTTATTAGTTTGTCGAATCCTGTCTATTTCCTTTTTTCTCTCTTTCAGAATTGCAAAGAAAATGCTTCTCGCCCAAATCAAGTCAAACTTTTCATCTGGAGCAGAAAGCTCGTCTGATAATGAAGGAGATGACAAGGAAGATAAATCCTCCAAGAAAGTTAAACAAGATGATGAAGACGAAGATGAAGAGGAGAAGCAAGGTAGTAAATATTTAATAAAAGGGCTGTCGGTTTTGTTTTGTTTTGTTTTTTCAAATTTGTTTGTTCTGCAACTGTTTCCGTCTTTAAGACAAGGAGGATTCAGATGACTCAGGCTCCGACGTAGACGTGAAGAAGCGTGGGCGACGCCACAAGTTGCTCCGTCATAAACTCTCGCTGAGTGAGGCTGAATCAGGAGACGAGAAGGCTGCTGATAAAGACAAGACCAAGGGGAGCAAGAAGAAGAAGAAGAACGAAAGACGCAAAGGTTTATTCTGAATGTTTTGTCGCCTCGTTTTTAAACAGTGTAGTAACTGAGTGACTCACTGAGAGGCTTTTGTCGTTTTTGTGTGGCAGTGGACAGTGATGACTCTGCAGACTCGGACTTCAACAAGTCAGAGGCCAATGAAGAGTCAGGCATAAGTGAGGAGCTCAGTGAGTCAGAGGACAACGGGAAACGTCGAAAGACCAGGTAAGATGAAGTGACTAATGACCAGTGGCAATAATTCATGTCTCATGGTTGCTTGCTGCTCTGCTTGGACACATTCTGTTTGTGTCTGCAGATCATCGAAGAAGAAGGAAGAGGAGAAACAGAGAAGCTACAAGCAGAAGAAGAAACGGCGCAGGATCAAAGTTCAGGATTCCTCCTCTAGCAATGAGAAGGTGATATAAAAAGTGGACTTGGTAGTGGGCTTGATAAAGGTAGAGGATTGATATGTGCTAGCATAACCTTTACTGCTCCAGTCATGCATGGCACATGAAATGTGAACTTGTCCGGGAGTGTGTTACAAGGATTATTGAGGGCAAAAATCAATCATGGGGTTACTGGGCTGCTGATCAAAGGTAGTGGGGTTTTTCTCCTCAGGGCCGAAGATCAGAGAGCTGAACTTAATGTTAATTTCACAGAGTGGAGAGGAAGATGGCGAGGACCAAGATGGAGAAGGACGCAAAGGGCGCAAGAAGATTCGCAAAATCCTCAAGGATGACAAGCTGCGGACAGAGACCAGAGATGCCCTGAAAGAGGAAGAGGAGAGGAGGAAACGCATAGCAGAGAGGGAGGCACTAAGGCAGAAGCTTCGAGAGGTAAAAATGAAAAATCCTGTCGATATTCTGCTGGTATATTTAAACCTGTGAAATGCTGCACGGGTGTTGCTGGTGGGGGCGGTCCCCTTAGTGAGACTGAGGTGGATTATCTTGAGAGGAGGAGCTTCATTGATTGGTTGCGAAGTCTGGATCGCACTGCCCTGTGACTGACTCCCATCATAGTGATATACCATAAGAAATGTGAGTTATACATGATAACAGTTTAAATCTCAACTTCAGTGCTTTTTCAATAGCAGGAAATAAAAGACGTTGGTAATTGACTTCGTATTTGCTGGCAGGGACAAAGTGCATAACACATTTAAATGAATTGTTACAATTAAATTATCCATGTTGCCATTGTTTTCAACAGTTAGCGTCCCCTCACGTTCACGTGAACCCGTTCTCAGAGCTCCAGACTGCAGACGTTGGACTAAAATGTCAAGACTTGGCCCTTAGTCAACCCGCAGCACTACTAAATACAGAATTACATCAGCAATCTGCTGAACCAATGGGCTTGAGTTACCTACTCCGTAGGTCCCAAAATATGGAGCTTGAACGTTAAGAGTGTTCTGATACTCAGCAGTAATGTAGTGATGCCAGGAAAGAGGTAAAGTTTGGGTGATTCTTTTTGGTAATTTTGGTGATCGAGGTCAGCAATATGATGTGATCATGCCCTTGTATAACTAGGTGAATTGTTGATGATTGGTTCAGGGCCAGGCGCTTGTGCTTACGTTCAAACAATTAATCAAAATTTTGTCAGAATTGTAATATTACTGTGTGCAAAGTCAGAATTTTACCGTGTTTTCATTGAAAATTTGAATGATTTATGAAAAGGAGTTAATTCTGCTTCTAACATGATGCTGTGAATTGAAAATCTTTATTAGTTTTGTCTATGCGGCAGTTTGGCGTTCGCAACATGTTAGCCAACACTTCCTTTATCAGGGAACATTGAGAAGAACGATGTAAAAATGGACATTCCATCATATATTTCAAATCGTGTTGCAAATTCAAGATCATTCGTCTAATTGCAATCAAATAATTTCTGAATTGTGCAGTTCCACATGCAATCATAATATGCTTAAGGGTTAATTAGATGACGTCATAGAACTACAGACTGCTGCATTTATGGACCTTTTTCACATGAGTGTTACTGTTAAAGTAATTGTGGACTCTTCTCTTCATATGACTCTGATCCCTTTCTTAGACCATTGTGGTAGAGGAGGCTTCCCAGGTGACGTGTCCCATCACCACCAAGCTGGTGCTGGATGAAGATGAAGAGACCAAAGAGCCGCTCGTGCAGGTGCATAGGAACCTTGTCACCAAGCTCAAACCCCACCAGGTTGACGGTAAGAATTCAAATGAATGTAATGGACAAAGAGTACCAAAAACACGCTTGTGTGTGAGATGCCAAGGTCAGCCTGTTTTGTAACTTTTCAGGAGTGCAGTTTATGTGGGACTGCTGCTGTGAATCTGTGAAGAAGATCGAGAAGTCCTCTGGCTCCGGTTGCATCCTTGCCCACTGTATGGGCCTGGGGAAAACTCTGCAGGTCAGCATGAGAAAGCAGCAGGCTTTTTGTTGTGTTAACAGACTCGTGTATGGAGTTTTGTAACGTTTTCAACATTCGAGCTGTTTTAAGACTACAGATACAGCACATTTCCATGTTGAGCCAACGGTGTAGTGCCAAGCTGCAGCTGTAACTGTAATTCTATTTTTGTCCTGTAGGTGGTGGCATTCCTTCATACTCTGCTGCTCTGTGAGAAGCTGGACTTCACCACAGCGCTGGTGGTGTGTCCTCTAAACACAGTCCTGAATTGGCTGAATGAGTTTGAGAAGTGGCAGGAAGGAATGAAAGATGATGAGAGTCTAGAGGTACAATTTGATATTGCCACTATTCAACAGCTTCTTATCATGTATTATTTTTGAAAATAATAACTTTATTGATCTGTGGTGTGCACAACAGGTGACAGAGCTGGCTACAGTAAAGAGGCCTCAGGAGCGGGCATATGCCCTCCAGCAGTGGCACGACTCTGGGGGTGTTATGATCATTGGATATGAGATGTACCGCAACCTGACTCAGGGCAGGAACACCAAGAGCAAGAAGCTGAAAGAGACGTTTCAGAAGACACTGGTAGATCCAGGTACACTGCTGTGATAGACACAGAGATAACATTGCCCTTTCGCTTTGAACTGCCATATCGAAACTAATTCAGCTTTTGGGGGGGGGGGGTTTACAGTTGGCAAGACCAACTTTTAAAATTTTTTTATTTTAGGACGCACCCATTCATTCTTGTTATGGGCCAGAGCCTGAATTATTTTGGCTAATCTATTCTTATTTAATAATCTATTCGTAATGTAGTAATGAAATCCAACAGCACCACTCCCTGTTAGACAGATGGGAGCTCTGGAATTAAATAAATACAACAACCAGGTTCTCTAAGATGTTCTGGGTGTGCGCTTCAAGAGCTTTTCCATTATTCACCACAGCCTGTTGTTAGCACTTAGCTTGCCAAACTGAGCATCTCTTATTGATGATGATGATGATGATGGTGGTGGTGGTGATGTTTTCATTGAGCTACTTTAATATTTTATCAACTTATATGGTTTTAACATACCCTTCCTAGAGTCTAGTGTAATCCACTTCTTTAAACACATTACCTTGTAAAAAGTGAGCTCCAACTTGACAAGCATCACACGACCCATTAGAGGGCACTCACGGCCCACCCATGGGCCCTGGCCCGATGGTTAAGAAACAGTGCACTGTACAGTAATGTACACCAGATGTGGCATTGGTCGTATGTGATATTTCTGTATGTGTTCACCCCCGGTTAAGGACTGTTATCTGTTCAGACTATAATCAGAACTCAAATCTATTTGTCCCAAAACGTAGTAGCGCTGTAAAACTGGATTGATCCTTAAAACTACCAAGTGTGAACAAAGTCAACAGGCCCCGATTATGAGCTCACACCATCTTACGAGATCTTCTCTCTAAATACGTCTTCAGCTTTTCCTCCATGTGTGATCAGATTTTGTCTCCTCTTCACAACGTCCAGGTCCAGACATGGTGATCTGTGATGAAGGTCATATCCTGAAGAACGAGGCGTCTGCTGTGTCCAAAGCGATGAACTCAATCAGGACAAAGAGGAGGGTTGTGCTGACTGGGACACCTCTTCAAAACAATCTAGTGGAATGTAAGACTGTCTAAAAGTGTTCTAATGGATCCTTTCTAAACAATATTCTGTGTGTGAAATGCAGGACCCAGGTGAATTTGGGCCTCGTCCAATCCAGGCATATTCTTTAAATGGTATAAGCAAGGCACAATAGGTTAACTGATAGGTGCGTTTTGAGAATAACATGAACATACTATTTAAATGACACATGTGGCAATTAGAAGAACCAGATGTTTGTCTCACCAGAGAGATTATCAGAAGCCAAAAGCTCAAGTCTGCTGTGTTAAAGTTTGGCTTTACTTTTGCTGGTTTAATGTCTCACAATATTTGCAGCATGCAGGGATGTTCCTGCGAAACCATGGACCGATTGACAGTCACAGACAGCAGACTTGATTCAATAAAAAAAATAGTTAACATCTTAACAACATACAATGAATAAATCGCCTGGAAAGTTCCCGACACGCTGATCCTGTCGCAGATTTCATTAATAACTGAAGGCCCCCTGCTGTGCCTCGCGCGTAAACATTCACAGCGCCTCTGTTAATGGGGAGAGGCACTTATCAGGTCCGCTGCTGGGATCACTGCAGGTTTTTAATTAATGCCCTCTGTGTACGAGGTGGTCTCGTTGCCAAACATTGTGGATGGAGGGGACACAGATATCAGTGTGTGTGAGCAGACCATCCAAGTGAGCATCATCAATCCGCCAAAGCTCCGGATGTGAAGCACTCAATAATACAGGTTATTTATACTGTAATGTCAAATGCATCTGTCAGAAACTGGCAGTGACAGATGGCGTCATCTATGTGTCAATAACAGATAGTTCTCTTGAGTCTGTTTCTAAATCCTTTGACTTTCTTGTGCCACTAACAGACCACTGCATGGTGAACTTCATCAAGGAGAACCTGCTCGGGTCAATTAAGGAGTTCAGGAATCGCTTCATCAACCCCATCCAGAACGGGCAGTGTGCCGACTCCACTCCACAGGACGTTCGCGTCATGAAGAAGAGGGCTCACATCCTCTATGAGATGTTAGCCGGTTGTGTCCAGGTAACAACACTGGATAAAATGTTTGGCTGCAGATCCTCAAGCATTTGCTTCATCCTGAAATTGTTTGATTTGTCTGCTCTTTCACAGAGAAAAGATTACTCTGCACTCACAAAGTTCCTACCCCCCAAGCACGAGTATGTACTGTCAATCAGAGTTACTCCCATCCAGTGTAAACTCTACAGATACTACCTGGAGCACTTCACCGGTGAGAATCATGCTTTTTGTGTTCCGCAGACTTTTGTAAATGACAGTGACATTTGATTGACCTTTTTCCACCGCTCTGATCTGGTTATTAGCTGCAGAGCCTCTAGGGGCTGCTAGTAGGGCTTTTACAGTCTTCAGGTCTGATTACCCAGATGGGGATTTGGCCCAGTTCAAGACTTCAACCAAATTTTGTTGAGAATTCCTTTGGAAAACCTGTGTAGTTCACGGTGAGACTAAAGCCAGGTCCAAGAGTATTTTAGAAGTCCCCTCTTTACCTGGCTGTCATTTGCTCTGACAAGGTTTTTAGATAAGTGCAAGGCCTTTCTGTTCTCTCACTTTTTGTGCTGCTTTGTTAAGTCGTTTAGTGGACTTTCCTCTCAGAATGTGGCCAGGGACGTGTGTGTGTGTGTGTGTGTGTGTGTGTGTGTGTGTGTGTGTGTCTGTGTGTGTGTGTGTAAGGGTGGCAGCTGGCAGAGTGCCGCAGGCAGGGTTTAAGCCCAGTTTCCCACGTCTCCCTAATGAAGAGCTCTGGGAGAGAGGGAACAGGGGGTTGGGTTGGGGGGGTGAAAGGGGGGAATGTGGGGGCATAAAGGAAAGGGAAAGAAATTTAGAGGGAGGGGGTGCCAGTGGTTTTACACCAAAAGCGAAAACAAAGAGCGAGAGAGCTGGTATGTAAGAAGAGGAGTGATTGGGATGGGGGGGCTTGCGGTATGTGCTGTGGCTCATTAGGCTGGGTTGTCTACAGGGCACAGTGCTGATGTTGTGACTGTGGTGCTGGACCTCCACAGTGGCGTCTTTTGGCCTGGACCACCAAGCAGTGTGCAGCAGTTGAATCAAGCAAAGGTTCCCTCCTTTTGTGCCTCACGCTGTAACTTGTGACCTGTGCGGGTCAGTGGAGGCAAACACACAACATCTTAGCTGCTGCCAGTCACTTGCTGCGGAGTAAAAGCTCAGATCAACCTCAGACTTGTCCAGCTGTGCCTGAAGGAAGACGTTCTCATAGTGTTTTCTCTCTGGGATGTAAAATGTTTAGATTAACATTTACTTGTTGCAAGCACAAGACACAAACAAGTTTTCCTTTCCATTTTTATTCTAGTCATATTATAAGTGAAGAGGTGCGCTGAGCGGCATACAAGGCAAACACACATCCATCCTCCTCCTCCTCACACTCTTTTCCTTGTGTGCAGGTGTGGGGAATGCAATGGAGGGGGGCCGAGGCCGTGCGGGGACCAAACTCTTCCAGGATTTCCAGATGCTCAGCAGAATCTGGACCCATCCCTGGTGCCTTCAGCTGGACTACATCAGTAAAGAAAACAGGGTAGGTATGGGAAGACGAGACCGAACCTCATTAAAAACACTGTTTCAAAAAACTGGATGCAAATCACACATTATTCAGCTTCCAGTGTTTGGTCGACCTGTGTCATCACACAGTCAAATCTCACACCAGTGTGCTCTCTTGCAGGGTTACTTTGACGAAGACAGTATGGATGAATTCATCGCATCTGAAACAGAGGAATCCTCCATGAGTCTGACCTCTGAGGACGAGAAGCAGAAAAAGTAAAATAAAGAAAAAAAGAATCCATCTCTCCATTTCGCACATTTCTAAAGAGATTCGTCTGACTGGACCTCGTGTCTTCCATTTGTTACTCTCGCTGACCCCGTGTCCTCCACTGTCCCTCCTTCTTAATAGGAAAAAGAAGAAAGGGAAGGGAAAAAAGGGGGGATCTGATGACTCAGATAGTGATGATGTGGAGGTCATCAAGGAGTGGAACACCAGCTCCCGCGGCAGGAACGGAGAGGGTCGGAACAGGGCAGAGCCTGTTGAAGAACGTAGGTTTTTTTTGTGTTTGCTCCATTGTGTGTGTGCGTGTGCGTGTGTGTCGGGGGGGGCATAATAGGAATGTAGCTGAGTATTAGAACCACACGTGAAGGACCGTCGCTGTGACCGGCCTTTGGAAAAACAAGTGATGTTCTCCACATCTACAGTATTTATTATTAATAAATTATTAACAAGGGCTACAGTCTCACAGAAGCAAGCCTGGAGGAAACAAATTCAGTGTTCCTTCAGGATTATCTGGACAAATGTCCAATTTATTGAGCCAAATGTTGAACTACTTGTAAGTGATGACATACGATGAGCAGTTCTGTAGTATTACATCAGCACTGTTATGAGAAGTAATTAAGCCAGTGTCAGATTAAAAGCAACATAGATCATGATGTTTTTGCTTTGGCAGCTAAAGCCTGCACATGTTGCAGCTGTATTGTGATGTCGAACTAGAGGAGTTTTGCAAGCTTGATGTCTTTGCTGCAGCTTGTTGTTGTGATACTGAACAGACCTGCGACAAATCTGTTTGTGTCTCAAAGCAGTTCAGCCCTCTGGCTCAGCACCAGGAAGTCCTGGTGCTGACTGGCACAAGGAGTTTGTCACTGAGGCTGATGCTGAAATCCTGGAACACTCCGGGAAGATGGTGATCCTCTTTGAGGTCCTGCGCATGGCCGAAGAAGTGGAAGATAAAGTGTAAGTGTTCCTGTACTTCACTCAACCTCCCTCTACTGTGCGGTTGTTTTGCAGAATGAAACATAAAGTTACAATGGTGTATCTTCTTGCTCCTTCTCAGGTTGGTGTTCAGTCAGTCTCTCATCTCTCTGGACCTGATTGAGGATTTTCTGGAACTGGCTTGTAAAGCTCAAGATGAAGACAAGACCTCTCCATATAAAGGTGGGTTTTATAGTTCAGTCAGGCTTGGCCCCTCTACTTCAAGAGTCTGAATTTGTCAACCTTATTTCAGTCAATGATCAGCTTCCCATTGAATGTTATGATTTCAAATGCTGCTCTTAGTTTAATGATGTGCTAAAATAACTCAGCAATGTTTGATATTTTAAGCCAGCTACTCACTTATGGAGCTAAAGGAGCCCTGTTGTGTGTCCCAAAGTTCATTTTTGTGGTTTTACACTGGAGTCTTCGAGCTGACTGAACTTTTGGTGAGATATTTAAAAAAAAAAAAATGCTAACATTAGCTTTGGAGAAGGCTGAAGTGTTTTCATATGGGGATGCAGGTTTCACACTCACAAGACAGCCCACATGCAACATGTATTCTTGTCCACGCCGGTGTGCTGCTTATCCTTAAACACACACATGCACACACCGCCGCTGGTGTAAGGTCATGTTCCTAATTAAACTTCAGCAGCTGTTTTTACTTTCATTTTGAAAATGATTAGACCTTGACTTTTTATTCCACGAAAAATGTTTGCTCAAGGGTTTGTAATTTGTAATGAAAAGATCACAGTGCTGTAATTGGAAACATACTGAAATGTTGGTTATGAAGGCTGTTCGGGGGGGTTGGCCATCTTGAAGGTTAAATACAGCTGGCCTCTAACCAACGTAACGGTCGATCTGCTAATACCCAAACTAAGTCTTTTTGACAGGAAACGGTCCAGTTGATGGTGACACGTGTTGGCCTTTTTTTTGTTTTGTTTTGTTTTTTCTATAGATTGTGACATTGAATAGTCATAGCAGATTTCTTAACTCTTGAATGTGCGTGTCTGAAGGTGAAGGCAAGTGGTTCAGGAACATTGACTACTATCGCCTGGATGGCTCCACTAACGCCACCACCAGGAAGAAGTGGGCAGAAGAATTTAATGATTCCAGTAACACGAGGTAACGCCACCAGCTTTATTCATCATCAATTAGCGGTGCAACAGAGCACAGTTGATGTGAGATCTGTACGCGTGTTGAATCCCTACGGTTCCGCACGCATGTGAACCACAGCTTAATTGCAGTATTTGTGTGCGCCGTTTAGTGCTCAGGTCTCCCTCCCTCCAGCATCACGGACAGGACTTTTTCCTTCTGTCATGGAGGACCAGAGTGAGACTTTTGTTAAACAAGCAGACTCCGGAGTGAAACATCTTGTTGTGAGAGAGAGTAAATAAGTGGGAGAGGCTAATCATGGCGTGTTCATCTGTGTACATATTCCCAAGCGCTTAACTCAACTCAGGATGTATAAGGAGTCATTTGGGTGTACCAGTGTTTTTGGTACTTTATTGCGCTACTGATGAACTGCAACACCCACCAAATCCCTATGACAGCTAGCGTTAGCCGGCTGTTGCCATTTCAGTGATTACAAGCAGCGTCTCATTGGCGTGAGGGAGGCAAATGACCTTTTGAAATCGTTGTGCTAGCTTCATTGTATGTATCCACTTTGTGTGTGGGGAAAAAAAACTCTGCTACATTAAAGACCATGAGGTGAAGGGTTATATTTGTTCTTTCCTCAGTGCTCTCCCCCTCATTCTCTCGATGAACCACGGCAATTAGACATTTGACTATGATGATGCTCGGAGCGACAGTTTTTATCTAGCATCACAGCAGCTCAGATGTTGTATGGTGTGTCACTCCAGAGTGTTGTTTTTTTTGTTTGTTTGTTTTTTCCCCACAACCTGCAACCCTTCTTCTATTAGTTGTACTAGTAATTTTTCTGACCCGATCGTGTCATCTGCAGATTAAACACAAAGCATTTCTTGCACATATTAATCTTGGTTTGAGCCGTAATCATGAAGTGACGGACATAAAGGGGGGGGGGGGCGTGACTCAGAAACCATGATGCGATCTGAACCTTGAGTTTAGTGATCCATTGAACTCCTATTGTTAATTCATCCAACAGCTATATGCAAATTTCAGAAATCTGAGAAATCTTAGTCATTTTTCCAGAGCTTTTGATGACTGATGACATCATCATTGATCACAATTGTTGCCAGTTAATTTTGTGTTTACCACCTAATTAGTTAACAAATCGTTTCAGCTGTAGTTCCTGTTTATGATCTTATGTAATACGGCCTTTTAGACGACCACATCAAAGTGTTTTTTGAAATGCATCAAGAAAAAGGAATGCTGAGTTCACATAACTCTCTTTCCCTCTTTTCCCTCTCCCAGAGGCCGATTGTTTCTCATTTCCACTCGAGCTGGCTCCCTTGGCATCAACCTGGTGGCAGCCAACAGGGTCATCATCTTCGATGCCTCCTGGAACCCCTCCTTTGACATCCAAAGTATTTTCAGGGTCTACCGCTTTGGGCAGCTCAAGACAGTCTACGTGTACAGATTCCTGGCCCAGGTGATCTTATCAGGATCTCGAGTCACTGATTAAAAATAAGGGAATTACTAACTGGTTCTTCGTTTAAATTAGTTGTGACCCACACAGTTTCAGAAATGTCAGGTACCAGAAAAGTGTTGAAGACGGATAATGTCAGCCATAATTTGGCTGTTTGCATTTAACAAGCCAGCGTTTGATTTATTGGAACACGGTGATGCGTTGTAACTGACTTCATGTTGGCTGTGTATCTTCATGTTGTGTTAGCGAGGAGCATTAAACAGGTCAGTGGTGAATCTCTGCTATCTCACTGTAGTGATGTAGGACCGAGTTATCACCACAGTCCTTTGACCTCTTTGACAAAGTGTGTTTTTCCTTCAGCCTCCTCCTCACTTGTATTCTTCTTTCAGGGTACAATGGAGGAGAAGATTTATGAGCGGCAGGTAACCAAACAGTCTCTGTCGTATCGGGTAGTGGACCAGCAGCAGATCGAGAGGCACTTTACAATGAACGAGCTGGCTGAGCTCTACACCTTCGAGCCGGATATGCTGGATGATCCCTCCGAGAAGAAGAGCAAGAAAGCCACACCTGTGCTGCCTAAGGTAAAACCTCGTGTGTATGCCACATACACGTCTAGATTGTTGCAGTTCTGTGATGGACCAAACTTTCTTTGTTTAGAAATGTAATTTAGGATAAATAGAATGTGAAATTGGAGTCTGTCAAACCATTGATGCAGATTTCATGGCGGTGTCGCAACTGATCCACAAAGGAAATACAAGGAGCAATCTGAAACCCATCAGCAGTAATAAAACAGTGTTTTCTTTTCTTCAACAAACATGGCACTGGATGCCATTTTAAATGCCAAACTTGTATCAAGTGGTACTTTTCAAGCACTCTGTGATCAACTTTTATTGAGACCCTGTGCCAGCTTGTATCCTGCTTGGCCTTTCTGGGAACATTATTTCTTTTTGTTTCCTTTCATATTCTTTTTCTGAACTCTTCTCTGACATGCAGGTGCTGTGTCACTATCTGGGCCCCCTGGGGTTTAATATGAACACACAGCCCTTACATGGGCCATCCAACCCAGCACAGCTGCACAGATCTGTTTACTGCTATTTACTAAATAGTCTCCTCATTGCAACACTGCTGTGGAGCAGAGCTGCTCCCCTGCTGTAAACCTGCACTTCTTCTCATTCTTCCTTCGTTCCTCACCATCTATTACTCGATCTCTGAATTACTGTCTTCCCTTCCAACTCCTTCCCTTTTTTCTCATCTCAGGATGTATTCGGATCTAGTTAAGTGGTTTTACCTCTTTGCTTACAGCGTTCTCCAATGAAACTCAGGTCAAACCATAACAAAATGGATGAAAGAAACACTGTATATTCAACTCACTTCCTTTTTCACTGGACAGTTGAGATGCCTGGCACTGCACCCCGGTGGAAAATCTGTTTTCCATTTGCACTGTCTAAAGATCTTTATCATTACTCTCTTTATGGGTGTCAACAGGTAGGAGTGTTACCCTGTCACAGATATCATAGCTTGCACCTTCCACGCTCCTCCAGACGGAGATACGAAGAGGAAAGATGTGTTCATTGAGCTGCGGCCTGTTAGATGTGTCTGATCTTTAATGAGCCCGGTGACATTTATGCGACACAGTATTAAAGACGGAGAGGCTGACGAACTCTTTCACAGGCTGACCTGTTTTGGCCAGGGGCTTAACTATGATGTGGCAGCCGGACTGCAGTATTACGGAAGGAATTTGCCGTCTGGAATGATGTGAAGATGAGTCAGACACCCTCTATCACGTTGAGCCAACAACCATTTTTGTTCTTCTCCTTAGTGCTAAACACCAGAAGTGCTGTCTACCCGGCCAGAGAGGGCACATTGCTCTAAAATGCAGATGTTTGATGTTTGAGAATGGATGCTGATTTTTTTTCTTTATTTTTTTTATGCCTTTTCTCGTGTGATGCAGAAATTGGTTATCTCATCCCTACCATGTCTCTGCAGACACATTGTCCTGAATGTGCTCCCATCACATGCTCACACTGTGCTTCCCTTTCTCCTCATGGATGCTCTCACTCTCTTCCCTGTCCTCCATAAAACCACCACCTCATATTGTCCCCGTGATTTTGGCGACCATCTGCTATGCTGACTCACCTTTCTGCCTCTGAATGTTCAAAGCGAGCTCAGTAAAGTTGTTTTCTTATACTCCCTCTGGCCTCCCCTCCCTGATGAAGGGTCATTATTTAAACCCCTCTTTAAAAGATGTCTTTCCACTCTTCACAGAAACTAATTGAAGACAAAGGAAGCAGGCGCACTTCCCCTTAATGACAAAGAAGGTCTCACAACCCAGACATGAGATTTTTTTGACTCCCCACCCACCTTCCGTCAGACATCCTCACCCATTTCCTCTTCATCACACTCATCTCTTCCATTGAGCATGCGGCCACTTGCAGTTTTTGTCGTACTGCTCCTCTGATTTCTCAGAACAATTTGCTGCTCATACACGCCACTGGTCAAGCTGGCAGCCCGTTGGCATACGCTAGCGCTTGTGCTCTCTGCAGGTGATGGCTGAAGCGGTCATTAGACCCAGTCTCTCCACACACACACGCATGCACACACACACACACACACACACACACACACACTGCAAGGCTGTGGGAAGGCTGTGTTCCAACCACAGTATAGACAGCAGCAGACTGGAGCAATAAGCCACACCATGCTTGTCTCATTAGGGTGAGGAAATCACTTTGACCTTAAAGAAAAATGCCCCCTGGAATACTGCAGGGTTTTTTCTCCCTGGTAAGGGTTTCAAATCTGTTTTGCTGTACCCACCCTCGGCTTTCCCTCTGTCATTGTTACCACTACACAGCTTTAGCGGCGGTGGCCTGCTGCAAAATTATTGCCACGGCTGCTTAACAATTTTATGAAACATCATGAAGTCACAATTAAGGGGCCGTTAGCCTCATGTATTTATTATTTTCTGTGGAGATGTGACAGAGTGGTGCACATTCATTGAACCCTACCTGTTTTTGTTTTTTGGGTTTTGTTTTTTTTTATCAGTTACATCTGTGGTGCCTTGGGATGGAAAAACCTTCTCATCTTCCCCATCTTTGTTGGGTGTGCTATGTTATTTTTTGGGGTGGGAGAGTTCCCAGCTACTACCACCTACACATCAGTGAATTCAAGTGAATCTGTCTGCAGGATTCTGTATCACGTCACCGGCATGTGTGACTCTGACTCTCAAACGCGTAAATTTGAATACTAGCAGTACTCGGCTCAGTTAACAAATGAACACAGAATAATCAGTTGGTGAGATGATTCTTCATGAATCAGGCAAAAATATTAATTGGCTGCAGCTGCACTCCACAGGTTATTAGGTACTCGTTTACACTCACCGGGGATATTGGATGCAAACACACACACTGATGTTATCAGGTATGTGAAAAATAAACGCAAGGCTTACTGCAACATGTGTTTTTGACGTTAGACACAGTAATATTTTGAACATATAATTGTCTTTTTTTAAACAGTCTTAATTTTTTATGATGAAACTAACAGCTATAGATGATAAAGTCTATAAAGAATTTGGGGGGGGGGGGGGGGCAGTTTATATTCACGTTGAAAACAGATTTATCAACGTTCCATTTCTGTCCTATACTGGTCCAGTAAGCCAGACCAGTGACTAGCAAATATTCTGTAGCCCTTTGTGAACAACCAGTTTTTCATCATCAATTAATCCAGATACATATTTCCACTTGTCTTGTACTTTTTTCTTCTCCTCTCAGTAAAGTTCCAGCATCGTATTTCTGTTGACTCCCTGTGAATCCCTGCTGACCCTCTCATCCAGCTTGTGATCCTACACCCCCACCCCCACCCCCTCTGCTAGCTGAGGCTTGTTTTCATAGGAATGTGCCGTGTTTATTGTCTTTGTTTAGTCCTTTGTGACGCGTGTGGTGTTGTTTCTTGTGAATAGACTGACAGCTAGATAAACCCACTGACTGGTGCGGCGGCCCTTGAGGTTGTAAAGACCTGAGGCCAGCGATGGCCTCCTGAAGTCAGGCACAGCACCCTGAACTCCAGTGCCTTTCTGCAGAGAAAATGTTTAGAGCTGGCCAGCAGGGTTATGTGTATAATTTGTGTGCAGCTGTGGGGGAGAGAGTTTTGACTGGCTATGTTTAGGTATCACAAATATCTCAGCCACTCACATTCCTGCTGTCGGGATCCTGTCTTCGCCCCCTCTGTTGCTATGGTTAACGCACCTGCGCATCAATAGCAGTTTCTGGCACACGCACAGCCATATCAAACACACGTATGATGATTCCCACACAGCTGAACAACTTTACCACCCGAATGAACCTTTCCTTCTTTGTTCATCCCCTCTGTATCCCTTCACATTGCAACTAACTCCTCGCCATCTTCCATCTCTCCTGCACGTCATACCTCCTGTGAGGGTGATTTCCCTGTTAAGTAGAGATTAACTGTTATGGCAGTGACAGAAATAAAATAAAAGGTGACTGTGGAGGCAAGCTTGAAACATTCGCAACACAATAAGTGGCTGTTTAGGTGCAGGAAATTGGGTTAACATGCTTAAGAATGTTCTCAGCTCTAGAAAGTATCTGATAACACAGCCAAAAATTCCCGCCTCCTCAGAACCTACACTTTTAATGCTGGCGGGTGTTTAATTGCATCAGACCTTTCACAGTTAAGTGTCACCTATAGTCGATTGGTAAAGTACATGTGGGTGCCTGTGCCAAGTTGTAAAATAGAAGGAGGCCTGCTCATGTCGACTCCCAACGTTTCATCTTTTTGATGTGAGAGCTGCCGAGTTTGAAAACTGCTTTACATCATTTATAGACTGCTGGCAGGTTTCATAATGCCTTCACGCACAAGTATTTGGCTGGAGAACACGAATTCTTCTCTCAATTCAAGGAATGGAAAAGGTTTCATGCAGAGATAAATGTCATGCATGTTGAATAATGTCTTGTTAAATGCTGTTTTGTTGCTGCACCATCCCAGATCTCTGATCAGCTGTCATCTGAGGCCAGGTTTTCCAGCTCACAGCTTACTTAACAATAATACAGGGTTTGTGCTCATGAAAAAACCCTGGAAAGTCATAGAAGCCTTTAAAAAAAATACGTGAATTTTGTAGTGTAGGTTAGATCGCCTGAGAAAAATCGAGATTATTTATTTTACTCACTTATTTCAAGCAACTGAACATACTTGACTTTATTCCCCCATTTTTCTTCTTCTACCCCCTTCATATTCACAGAGGCCTTTTCCCGCTGTTACTTCACTCTAGCAACACTTCGGGCGCAGACACAAAATGGACCGCCACCTCCGTCACTACCTCGAAACATTGAAAAACTGGCACTCTGGGAGGACTGATGCCATATTTTGTGGATGGGCGATTAAACGGTAGCAATGCGAAAGATAAACACGTAAACAGTAACAACAGGAAAAAATGTTCAGTAGAATCGGGGCTCAACCAGGATTGCCTGATAATCTGGGTGACGCAAGTGTCATTTCAGGCCAGTAATGGTCAAGCCACGGCAGACGAGAACTGTTTTTTCGCGCACTGGTCAGATTTAATCTCGTCTTTAACACAATATTACGCCTCTGCATCTGAAGTTTTCTTGTCAGACATCCACATATCCCGTTCTCATTACTGAAATATCGCTGGAACGCCTCGAACATCCACTGGGACTCGAGGGTGAAACGAAAAACTTTTGGTTGGTGAAGGTCAAGGCCGCCGTGACAGACACGCATACTGCAGACAAACGACCTCGGTGTCGTATTTCTAGTTTTTCTTCTTAGTTCTCCTCTGCAGAGAGCTAGTCCATCACCCACCATGATCAGTCTTCTCTGCACCGGATGGTCCAGCTGAGCTCTCTGACAGTGACAACCAGGCCGCCATTCTATGCTCCTCCTGTTTGAGTGCAAATAAACCATTCGTTGGGAGGAAACGTTGACGATGTAAACATGGGGGGCAAAATATGACGAAAACCCCAATCATTAATTCAGTCATCCATTCATTCATCCTGGGCCTAATTTATAGCATTTCATTGCAGAAAACCCTTTTGAAAACAGGTTTTTATGGATGTTTGGAGTACTTTCTGATTTATGGCGAGATGAACAGAGAGATCCTAAATCACTTCTGTAAAAACAAGACTTCGGGTCCTGACATTTTCCAATATTCACTTTTTTTTTCCTCTGGACTTTTTTTTTTTTAAACACAAATTTCCGCTTTTATGTAATCAGATATTGCCTTCATCTGCAATTGAACTTAACATTTCAGAATTTCTATGACACGTTTTTGTTTTTGAACCATGAATGGTTATTATTTCATAGCTTTTAAAAACAATTTGTGTTGGGGCAGTTAAAAAAAAAACATCTTTAAGCAAGTGAAGGAAAAAAACTTTATGTTAAACCCTGAGAATTTTCAGTTGATTTGTTAAGCTTAATGTTAACTGCAATAAAAAGCACTTGTCAGCAGTCGGTGGCACAGAAAGCAAAGACATTTATTTTTATATCAATCTATTCTTTGTGTTTTTGCACATTTGTTGTGCTGTAATTTTTTTTTTGGATGCAATAGATGTCAACACTTTTATTCCATAATTCATCAGTAGGTTAAGACGGTCAAGACTTCATAAGGCTTCATAAAAACTCCAGAGCTTCCTGTAGCTACTCACAATGCAGAGTCAGGACTCTTAAGTGCTACACTGTTCATTCACATTTTTGCTAAAGTTGACTAAATATAGGTGGTCTGCAAGGTCCCAAAAACCCATCTCCTCAACTGATGGTGGGTGGGTGGGGGGGTTTACTAGTCCAGTTCAGTGGTGCATCCTCCTCCTCCTCCTCCTCCTCCTCTCTCTCCAAGCATCTGCCAACCAAGTTACTCCAGCGTCTTCAGATCTGCTGCAGTAAAGCGATATGCTTCACCACGCAGGTCCATGTGGATCACAGTAACCCAGGTCCGGTTGCACACTATCATTACTGCTGATTTGGGACACACACACACACAGTCCAACAGGACAGGAGATGGACCGGACCACCCCAGAGCCATTGCTGGTGCAGATTACTTGAGTATCCCAGAATGCACTTGGCTCTAGGAGTAGCATCTGCACTGTCATTTGATCTGCAGCTCCACTGACTTGCTGGACAGTCAGAGTTGCTTCTCTGTCCCCACACACTCAAGTCAGTCTGGAGATGCTCCAACCTTGTTCAGTACTTGATCCCGGACTTTCTTGGGACCTAAAGAATATCACCCTGTCTTCTTGTCTGGCACATTTTGATCCAGTTTTCACGGTGTCTGTTTATTCAGGACATCTTCACAATCACTGCCTTGTTTCATACGTGTGTGTGTGTGTGTGTGTGTTTTGTCCTCTCTCCTCTACAGCAGTGACATCTATGATTAATTTAGTTTGCAGTTTCACACTCTGTCAAAGTTCAAAGGGATGGGGGTGGGGTGGGGGGAGGGGGGTTAGCGCAGAGCCCTTCGCTAAATTGGCCAGTGTGGAGGTTAATGATGCAACATTTGTATGACGTTGTTTCCAGATTGCTAAATTCCAGTTTAATGTAAAGCTAAGTCAGGACAAAGAAAAGCAAACATTGTGCAGCGGCGAGAGTAATTTGAACCATGTTTGTGTGAGCGGCGTCTGGCCTCGCTCTCTTAATTTTACTCAGGTATTATTTTCAATAACAATGTAGTCATGGAAATAAGAGTCCCAAAAATACTTCATCTATTTTTTTTTTGTTGTATTTTGTTTGGGCGTACTTTTTTTTTTCTTTTTACATGTCATCTAATCTTCTTACATGCAAATACAAGTCTGTGTGTGTGTGTGTGTGTTTTTTCTCCTGAAATCCAAAAAAAGCCAGGACTGATTGATTTTTTTTTTTTTGTTTTAACGTACAGTGAGGTCATGTTGCACTTGTCTCATTCTCACATGCTCCCCAGTATGAATAGAAAACATCATCCTTCTAAATTCAGCACATCAAATAACCTCATCAGCACCCAGCAGCGTGATGTCAGTGCTATAGTTGTATAAAAACTAACATTCTCAGATCCAGCGTGATCAACAGATTATGTCTGTGATTATTCCACTGTGAATGTAAAGAAATATGGATGTTTTTTTGTTTTTTTTTAATCCTCCCGAGCCATGTCTCTCATCTAACGGTGCCTCTGCTGCAGGATCCCTTCCTGGCTGAGATGCTGCAGAACAACAAGGACCAGATTGCGTGTTATCATGAGCACGACTCCCTGCTTGACCACAAGGAGGAGGAAGCCCTTAGCGAGGAAGACCGTAAGGCCGCCTGGGCCGAGTACGAGGCAGAGAAAAAGGTAGGCAAAGGAGAACAAACTGTTGTCTGACACCCAAGTGCAAGACCCTGGAGGCTCTTGGGCAGCTTGGTCCACTCTGGGGAGGGTCATGTCACCTCTGCAGTGGGTGTGTTACTGCAGAGACTCATCAAGTGTCAGCGTTTTCCTCTCTACTACTGTTCTCTCCCCTGTCATCTTTTTTTATAGGACAAGTCATCAGGCAATTTGGGTGGTTTATTTAGAGAGGTATGGGGGGGGGTGATCTTGTGAAGGCACAGGAGCAGACACCCCCCCCCCCCCATGTAATCCTAGATTCTAATTCACTCTAATGATTATTTTTCCAACACACGCTCCCTCCCCTGCCCTAAGTGTGCTGTAAGCAGCTTTTTCCTGCGAGCGCGTCTGCTTTTCAAGAGAAAACAGTGGCGCTGCGGTCGGCTGTGAGAATCTCACTTGCGTTTGCTTTGCAATCTGTCATGCAAAGATGCAGGACTAGTCACTTTGATCTCTGACAGGCTGTTCGGTATCACGTTGCATATTTGTAACCGTGCCTCAGCTAATGTCTTCCCAACTTGGCCATCGGTGGCCAGGAAAAGCAACATGTATGAATTTCAGATTTGCAGTTCAGGAAATGGGAAAAACTGTTGAGAGCATGATCAGGCGCCCGAAACTCAACTCAACCTGGGAACTCTCGGTCTCCCTGGGATGACTTGAGCTCAGAGCAGAGCTTAAAGAGGCTCATGTCATAAATTTTGTTTGGGAAATGGAGTGAAGTCTGATTTTAGTCTGCAGATATAGATGTCTGATGAGCATTTTAAGAATGCTTGTTAATAGAGATCCAAAAGTGTTTGTGTGCGTGCGTGCGTGTGTGTTGCGTGTGCGTGCGTGTGTGTGCGTGTGTGTGTGTGTGTGTGCGCGCGCATTTGTGTTTTAGTTATGTTAAGGCTTGCACACCTGTCTCTGACCAGAACCCTATCGGCCCCCAACACACACACGCACACACAAACACACACATGCGCCCACACACCCCTACATACCGGATGGCCAGATTACAGGGCACGAGAAAACCATCTGCAGCAGAGGCTCAATTACACACAGACATCGGCATCCTGCTGGCCTTTACTGGGACACGACTGTAGACTTCAGGTCACTACTGACACACACACACACACACACACACTTGTGTTGTCAAGTTTTCTCTTTGAACATGAGGCGAAGTGAAGGACCAGTCGCTGAGTGAAGGCAGGAGAACTGAACCGTTCTCTGGTGGCACATAGACTGAGGCGTCCTAATCCTGCCCCCTCCCTCTGTTTCATCTCCCAGGGTCTCTCCATGAGGACCAACTACCCAGCAGCACAAGCCCAGATGGGCATGGGCTCCACCAACTACTTCTCCTACAACATGTCTGCTTTGTCCACTTTAACCAACCCACAGCTGGAGGTAAGTAATGAGCTCCACATGCCCCCCACTCCCCCACTCCTCTCCTCTCTACCCCAGCCAGGCCCAGTGCACCACATTCCTCAGACCCCACTGCTAATTGTGACAACAGTCTTGAAGCCGACAAGCCCGAGCTCTGGCCCCGCTCCTCCACCCAACAATTCCTAATACTTCATGTCTGGGGCAGCAGCTATTTATACACGGTGGCACATCTGACAAACCTATTGCAAAGGTCCAAATGCAACGTGTGTGTTTCAGTTAGCAGAACAAATGTGCTGCATGGTTCCAATTCTCCTGATCACGGCATGTTTCATACAAATTGATTCTCTAAGTAGCATGAGATTCTGCTGCGGAAAACATCAGAGCGCACTAACAGAGCCAATGGATTAAAAAGATGTTGGGTTGCTAATGTCTCACAGTCAGTTCACCTTTCTTCTCCAGATGCTTGGTAATAATTCTCCATAGCTTTCCCATGCAGATCAGCTCTTTTTAACCCCAGCTGATGTCAGAATATTGAGTAATGCTGCTTTTAAAGATCTTTGTCCATCTCCTTTGACGCTTCTGTTGAAATCAAGATGAGCTGCATGTTCCTCTGTGTTTGTGCACAGGAGCTTATAAATCAAGGACGCCAGAAAGTCATCGATGCCACCAATGCATTGAAGAGTTTACCGCGGGAGTCACTGGAAGACATCATCAGCAGACTGGTGAGAGCCTCCATCACGAACTACTACACACTGCGACATCATCGTCCAGTCTAGATGTGATGGTGTTTAACTGCACCCCCTCCTTCCTCAGTGGCAAGAGAACCCATCCCTTACAGAGACCCAGGTCCAGTCCATGGCTCTGGGACGACTGGCCAGCGTGGAGCTGGAGGTCAAGCGCAGGGAAGCCCATTACAGAGACGCTCTTACCGAGCAGCAGACGGTAAGAACTGGTCTCCACACCACACACTGTACCTACAGCCTCCCTCTAGTCTGAATTTAGAGGCGATCCCACGGGCAGGGTTGATGACATCACAAATACTTTGGAAGCTGATTTCTGGCCCAAATTGAACAAGCACAAGTATCATGGGGAATTTTTAGTCTTTCAGGTCACAAACAGTGCAAATATACTTTAAAAACCCATTTGTATATTTTTGTAATTGGAATTTTTACTGAAGGAGAAGCGGAGGTGTTGTTTTAAGGATTTTAAGGTAATTATGCTCAAACAATTATTAATTGTAGTTGTTGATCTTGAGTATTCTTTTAATGCACATGTTGGATCTTTCGACAATATTAAAACATTTATTTAGGAAAAATAAATGAATGTATCTGATGGAATGAGGTCATTTTGGAATGCCACAACATTTTGAAATCGCATTATTTTGTAGGAGACGTGCGTAAGGAACTGTCATTAAATTACTATTAGTCACACAGACGTGATGACCAAGCAGAATGAGGTATTCATTTGTGTTACCTTGAATCTTTCAAGACTGTAGGACGTCCGTTATGACCCAGAGTGGACAAGTAAGACATGGAGAGGGACAAAATATTCCAGTCAGAGTTCAGTATGTTTTCAGATTAGACAAGGTCCCCCTTGTCCTAACTGACTTGTATTCTGTATGAATTAATGCCTAATAAGTGTGTGTGTGTCTGTGTCTGTGTCTGTGTGTCTGGACAGCTGATGATGTTTGTCCAGAAGCTGATCAACAACAGGAAGGTCCAGGAGCAGCAGCTGGCCATTGCTAACCAGGCTAGCTTCCTGAACCAGCTGGCCCTGCAGAACGGCATGCTTGGAGGCAACCGCCTCAGCCAGATGGAGCTGCTGGGGCTTTACCAGCAGCTGCACGGCATGGGCTCTCATCAACCCATGGGCAAGAACCCGGGGCCTTCCAAGGGCCTGTAGGTCAAGGAGTGGGGGGACTGTTACTCACCACCTCTCCGCTAGCCAGTACCAAGTGGCCCAGTCCAAGCAAAAGGCCCAGTTCTTTCCAACAGACGCACTGTGAGACCACGTAAAGCTCAAAGCAAGCTGGTGCACCGACCAGAGGGTGGAGAGGTTTGGGGACGTGGCTGCTGTCTACCGGCCCTCGCGTGGTTTGACCTGTCTGTCCCTGATTCTGTTCACTGAGAGACAGAATATAATGTATAAATGACTGTTTAAAAGGAGTCTGCTAGGAAACTCAACATAAAGAAAATGTATATACCGCCTTAATGTTGTTCAAGTTCTATATCTTCATTTTTCATGTATTTAAGGATGAATAAGTTTTACCCACAATGCTTTGAAGCATTGTATTGTTTTTCCCCTTAAAAGAGGGTTTCCTTATTATTTAAACTCTGTTTTTTATACAGTTTTAAAAACCCTAACTAAACTGAGTGGGACCAGTGTTGTCGGTGACAGGACTCTATGATGTAAACATATTAACCCCAGTAGATTCCTCCACCATTATCTAGCAGAAGCATTTGTTGGTGCTCAGAAGTCCTGCTCTTTTTTTTTTGGGAGATGGGAGAGAAATTGATATGTCGACAAAATCAAACAAACAAACAAAAAAAAAGATGGCCTTATATGCGTTTCCTAAAAGAGAATTGTTGAGAACCTTTTTCTATTATGCTTTTAAGTGTTCACATTAACACGTCGCTGAACATGATAATGGAATGCTTGTGTTGTTCAGAAACTGCCTGCTGGTTCCTATGACCGTTTTTGTAACATCATTCTCATTGTCATGTGATGTCTAGCATAGCACTGTGTGTTCTGTTTCATTGTTTATGTTCCACTTGTGTTGGTCCTACGCCTTGTGGGAATGATTCAAGTCTCACAAAGCACAACCAGATCAGCCAGGTACCCCACGGCCCCGCCCCGCCCCGCCCCGCCCCAACCCAGGCCCAAAACTGTTCCCTTTACCCGTCCTTCACAAAGACTCGACGTATCTGGCTGACTTGCGTGGGCTGCTTTGGGCCAGGGCAGTGTCACGTGGCAGATGGACCCGCACACCGCCTCTGTTCTTCTTTGGCACATTCTTTGCTTCTAAATGCTTAAACTGGTGTAGCTGTTGATCTTGAGGGATGTGCACATTTCTCATGGAGAGATGCCTGTCTAGTCGCCCTCTTGTGTTTGCACAAGGTGTATTTCATAAACGTAGACAAAATTCTGTTTTGTTTACCCTCCTTTACCAACGTTATTTTATTAGCAAATACACCTACATAATTTGCCATGAATCTGATCTATTATCTTGTTAAGTATTTAATATAACATTTAATAAAGTGACCAAAAGGATGAGCAACTCCTGTGTTTTGAGTCATGATTTTTAAGTTTTGTCATTTACGTCTCTCGTCGTCATCCTCCGCTTATCGGGGTCCGGGTCGCGGGGGCAGCAGCCCAGACTGTCCTCTCCCCAGCCGCTTCCACCAGGTCTTCCAGGGGGAATCCCGAGGCGTTCCCTGGCCAGCCGAGAGATATAATCCCTCCAGCGTTTTGTCATTTACAGTTGTTAAAAATGCGTATTTGCCAATGTGAGCAAAAAAAAATAAAAAATTTAAGGATTCTGTAATTGTGCAGAGTGGCGGCAGCATGGCTCAGAGGAAGAGTGGCCATCTTGCAACCAAGGGGTTGCTGGTTTGATCCTCACTTCCCCCGGTGACCATGTCCAAGTATCCTTGAGCAAGATATTGAACCCCTAATTGGCCCAGCAACGGACTGGTGACCCGTCCATGGTGAAGCTGGAACAGGGACAGCCAGCCCAAATCAGACTTTTTGAGTCACCAGATTGAATTAAGGCAGCATGAACATCTTGAAAAGACATGGAATCAGATTTTTGCAAATCTGATCTCAAGCATGTTTGGAGGTTGTATGAAATCTGATGTGAATCCCATTTTTACAGATGCGTCTCAGTCTCCATGCTCACGCAGCAGTAATCTGCGTCACTCGCAACCCGTTCCTTTGTGGATATCGGCAGCCTCAAGTTTGCGTCCTGTCGGTAAAAAAAACAACATCTGGACACAAATCTGATTTCATCCTTTACAAATGACTGTAGACAGATAATTTAGATTTAGAAAAAAACAGGTTTGCCTGCGCTCAGAACACAGCCACTCATAGTCTGAAATCAGATGAGAATCCAATTTTTTCAAGCTGCACACACACACGCACCTTTTTATAAACGGTGCAGTCACAACAGAAAAAAGTCGTAGTTTTGTCTCTCCTTTTCGTTACCATTAACTCACTGACTTTCTCTTAAAACAGCTTGTATCTCAGCCATCGACTGACTGAATTTAGTCGCCTCCATGTTTAATTCCGCCGGACGGCGTGCTGTTAGTGACGTCACTGCGAGTTCATTTCACACTGGAATCCGAAATGGACCACATGTAAACAAAGCGAAAAGCGGAACAAAAAGAAATCAGATTCGATCATTAGGTCTTCGATTGTGAACGTAACTTAAATGAGCTGGAACAGATCTTAATTTCTGTAGTGATATTTAAATGTAGCCTTGTGAATTTATGTTTTAAATATCAGACCTCACTGTTCAGTCGGGTCTCCTGCTTGGACCGACTCATACACTCACTGATACGACGTGTAAAATGAACAGATTCACTACATCCTAATGTGGTGTCGCTGGGTTTCACACTCCCAGTAAGTACCTTTTGTCCTTCTCCCTTCAATCTTTAATCTATTTTTCCCTCTCCCAGTATTGTTTTCATTTCTCAGTCGGCCAGGGTTTTCCCCTGCACGTCTTTGACTTTTCCATTCCCTCCCCCCCGGGGGATCTTGCTCTCACAGATATCTGCCAGTGGAGGAACATTACAACTATTGCAGATGTTGAAATGTTGATCCCAACCCCTTTTAGCCCCAGATTACCACCGCTCCAGGTTTGCGGCACATCCCTGCTGGTTGGCTGTGTAGCAGGCAGCTGTTTCTGTCCATTGAAAAGGCCTCGGTGCAGACTACACCATAGCGAAGTCAGTGAGGCCCCTGCAGTGAACAGCCAATCACTAACCTAAATCCATGCTGATGTGTAAAGCCAATTAGGAGCTGGGATCCAGTTGCATAAGGAATCTGATTTTGTACGGTGGACGTAGGCTGGCTAAGGCTGAGGCAGAGAGGAGCTCTGCACAGCACTGGGTTTGAGAGGGCAAACTGAACGGGTGTTCTCATTTGGGAGAAAATGTCCTGCATATCCTCACCCAACTGTCTGTCTTTTGAACATGCAAGACAAAATGCCATTACATGTTTTTAATAACAAAGGGTCACGCTAAACACTGCTGCTCTGGAGTTCTTACACTTGGAATTTAATTTTTGTCAGAGGAATAAATCATGCACGCATACTTCAGACCACACACAAGATTTTGTTGAAGTGAAGTTATAAAAATAAAGATTTAAGCAAAAATAAGTAGGCGCTTTGAGCTAATTGCTAACATTAGCATGCCACCATGATCCCCCATTTCAATGACCTAGCATGCTCACAATTGCTGACGATAAACACACACTACAGCTGGGAATCATATGAATTTAACACCAGACTAAGATGCTCACATGGAGTCTTTGCAAATAAACCTGTTCATTCATTCACTCACTCACTGGTTCATCTCATAACATTTCTGACAAGAGCAAAAGTCGTAACCCTACCAACGAGGCCAACCCCGGCCACTTAAACTGTGTTTGGGTTCAAATAGGTTCACATGTGGAAGTAGCACTGATAGTACACACATTGGGCCGGACCTGGTCGGTAGAACCGAATGTATATTGGGCCAGGAAACGCACGTGGCCCAAATGTTACCCAGATGAATTTGGTTATTTATTTGGACTGCAATTTTTACAACTTTAGCTGTGTCTCCTCAACATTGTTGGGGATTTTGTGTCTAAATCTAACCAGTAACTGTCCAGTTGATTTACCCTAAAAATGCGATGGCGGAGATAATACACAGAAAAGAAGGCATATAAGCTTTAACGTAGCATTTGAGGGAAAGTAAAGGCATCAGCATTCATCCTCTAGAGACCATGAACATTTAACCATTTAACACGACGCCTCGTTAAAAAAAAGAAAGAAATGCAACATTCACGCAAACTCTACATGTCATTTTAATCGGTACATCGGATTTTCTTTTATTTTTACCCATGCAAAAATAGTCTCTCACAAGTTCTCGATAGCAGGACAATTTTATTGTCATGTTAATTGCAGTTCTTCATTTTTTGTCGGCTTATTGGTGTAATTTCAGTAGAATCTACAGTCCAGATAACTTCAAGTTCATTACAAAATAAAGTCTTTGCAATAAATAAATATATAGATTTATATTTATACTTTATATGTAGAAAATAAATATATTGTACATCTCATAAATAGGATCACCCATATGTACCCCTCAGCTGCTTGCAATTTTTAATAATGTTCCTGACACTCTGAACATCACAAGTCACTGTCCTTTAAAAAAAAGCCATTAATTATTCTTTACAACCACAATCTGAGAAGTGCTTTTGTCCCGAGCTTGTTTTATGTATAATTTCTAGCTTGATATTTGATTTAAAAGTGATGAATGTGATCATTAGACTCCAGCGGGGACAGGGGAAGATGTGCAGTAAGTGCTCTTTTATCTATCCCACATTCATCATCATCGATTATCATTCGAAGACACTCGTTTGTCCTCTGAACAGACATTCTTCTACCTCATTTAGTAGCACATAGCTTGCGTACACCTGACCCTTCTTCTCCTAGTATTATGTGGGAATGTGCCTTCTGTAGTGCTCTCTGTCTTTGGAGTCCCTCTTGGGGGTTACCTAGGCAACCGCTCGTTTGTTTTCCACTTGCTTAGTGCTACTGAAAGGGCCATGACTCCATCTGTTATTGCATGTCACTTCCGTGTCAATGCAAAAAATTAAAAAAAAAAAGTGGTTATTGAGAAAACATGGCACCTGATGGGATCGTCCTGATTGACCCACAGTGGGGGGGGGGGGGGGGGGGGTAGTCAAGCGGGCCTCCTCTCTCTGTGTCCACAGTGGTTTTACAGGATTACCCTTGCCTCCTCTCTGAGGTCACAAGTCCACTGCAGAGGCAACGAAGCAACACCCACGCAAAAGTGTTTATATCAGTGCTGTACGTGCTTGGCAGTGAGCTGAGGCGAAAACACAGTGACCTCAGGGGGAGTTGAGGGTAAACAGTTATGTACCAGGTCCCAAATATCCACATCCCACCCCCTGCCCTGCCTCCTTTTTCCTCTTCTTCCTGTCCCTCCAAATGTGAGTGGTCCTCCCGAGTGTAAGCACTGGTCACCTGTACTGGAAAAGGTCCCTGTACGCTTGAGGGATCTTTTCAATCTCAACTGGTCTGGGTAAGAAGTGGGTGAGTTTCTGGTGTTTTTTAGTCCTGCCACCCTCTCTTGGCGAACCATCTTTGTTCAAGGCCACGTAGTAGAACCGTCCCGTATCTGTGTGTTTGTACAGAGTTGAAGCGTAGGTGTTGTACCAGTTCTCCTCAAACTGCTCCCTGAACACACATTCTGCTGTCAGCTTCTTCTGCAGGAGAGAGAACAAAATGTTAGTCACATGCTACAGGAGTAAACACACGTACCAGTGCAGCTAAGAAATGAAATTTACAGGTGTGTGTGTGTGTGTGTGTGTGTGTGTGTGTGTGTGTGTGTGTGTGTGTGTGTGTGTGTGTGTGTGTGTGTGTGAATTCAGGTCTCACTCATTCAGGCAGGTGAGGAGACATCATCACAAGTACTCTGCATTCACTCCTCCTCACACCTGTTTACCACACACAAACACACACACACACACACACACACACACACACACACACACACACACACACACACACACTTTCCCTGGCAGTGCAGCATGAGCAATGGCTGCAGGTTTAGAAGGATGAGTGTGTGAGAACAATAAAAGACATCAGGACCAGTTTGGTTCTGCTGCACCTGCTGTTGGTTCCAGAGTCTCTGAGGTTTTTAGGGTTTCCCTGCGAGCTTTCAAGGATCGCAAACAGTCGCAGCCCCCCCTCCTAATTCTGATTTTTAATTTTTTTTTGGTTCACACGGATTTCACCAGTGAATCCAGCACCGCTGCGACTAAGATAAATGTTCATCCCTCAGCCTTTAGTGCTCTACAGAGTTCATACAAGTGTCTTCAGTTTTTATTCCAGCGGCAATTTTGTTGATTGGCTGTCAGGCTGTGCTTGGCTGCGGCCGTGTGGTGAAGCTGTTGTCTGTAAACACGGCCCCGAGGGCACATGACTGGGCCAATTCTATCTCTCTGCGCGCACACACACACACACACACACACACACACACACACACACACACACCTCATCGGATCAAAAGCTCTTCAAGGTCTGGTGCTTGCGGGACGGAAACACTCTTCTACCTGTTCCCCAGTTTTGATGGTGAGTATAGTTCCCCCCTCTTCCACCTGCTGGCCTCTCAGATTCAGACAGGCATGTCTGCATGGCTCCCTCTGTCTGTCAGGTGACTCAGTCAGGTGTGCAATTACCCCTCCCTCTCTCTCTCCCCAAATCGCCCACCCCCCTCCCCGGGGTCAAAGCTCCAGGATGCCAGACTCTGATAGCGTGCAGTAACTATATCTGCACTTCAACATAATGGCCGGGCTTAAAAGTAGCCTCTGTTCAAAATGCTGGGGAGGGGGTTCGGAGCCCAGAGGGGCCCCCAGGTATTGCCCTGGGACACCTGATCTATTCAACCCTCACATACTTCCGCGTCATTGTCTTTTCCTCTCCTCCGTCTCTAGATAACGAGTCTGCCAGGACTGGAGTGCGGAGGTAATCCCACAGTTCCTGTATCCACTTTGAGAAAATATGTAAACATCTTTGTATATCTCAAATTAAAGCTGCAAGCAAGCAGTGTTGGAGTTTTTCCTCAAACTCCTCCACCAGAGTACTTTATAGTGTGTTTGTGCTTGTGTGTGCGTGTGCATTCGTGCCAATGCGTGTGTGTGTGTGTGTTTGCTCTTTCCCCATGCTGAAAAGCAGCAGGAGGGGGAGCTAAGAGAGTGTGAGAGTTTGCAACAGAAACACACTTGTTTTGTCTCACTGCACTTTTCCCATCAGCCACATACCTTGATAACCCACCGACTCCCAGAGGGCCAGCGTTTACTGAGCAGTACTGCAGTAATACTGTTGTGTACTAGTGTGTATTGTAGTAAATGGAAAGAGGGGGTTAACTCACCGACCCATAGAGCTCTCCTTTCTCATTCATGCCGAGGTAGAGTCCGGCATCCACCCCTCTGATGCTGACCAGACTGACTGCCAGACTGATGAACTCCAGGATGCCTGCGGTCACGCACGCACACACACACGCACACACACGCACACACACATCAGTCAGGGTGGAAACACACTTAAAACACAGCTACTACTCTGACATCAGACCAAACAAACTGTGCATTATTAACAGATGTATTTTGTTGTACTGATGCTTGTGTCACATAAAAAAATCCATTCAACAACACAAAATGCAGCATGAACATGTCGTTGACTACGTCATCAGGTCTCTGGGGCTGTTCGGAGAGACGGTCACCCTCGTGTTGCTCTTTCTGACGCACAGGAAGTCACATTCAAGCGTGCTTCTAACTTCAAAAGCAAGGAAACAACCGGTAAAATTAAAAGCCACTGCAGGCTGCAGTGATGCGGAGGTTAGTCAGAGAGGATCCAGCTGGCAGAGACCGGCATCCAGCCACCTGGTCCCCATCTCCCCGACCTCATCCTGATGCCAGAGATTGACAGACAAGATCCCTCTATTTTTTTTTTTTTTTTTGCGGAGTGAAGAGTGTGTTTCAAATCCCTCTAATCAAAGCCATGTCTTCCTCGCAGCTTTGACAAAGACCTCGCATAAGTCAAAGCCAGGAACAAACACGCGGACCACCCATCCCCTGTAAACCGGCGTGTTTTTGGCTGAGGACTGAACATAAAACACTCGCTGAGCTCACACGTTCTCTCTCTCTCTCTCTCTCTCTCTCTCTCTCTCTCTCTGCACCTGTGAGATAGCTGCGTGGATATGAGGCGCGAGACATCATCATCATGCTTCTCCCGCGAGACACGCATGTGAACGCACACATGCGCCGCTTGTTTGCGGCCGAGGTGTGTGTGTGTGTGTGTGAGTGTGAGAGAGAGAGAGAGAGAGAGAGAGAGAGAGAGAGAGAGAGAGAGAGAGAGAGAGACCTGCGCCCCCACGCGCAGCGGGGCTGGCTTCCCTGCGCGCCAGGTGACGGTGACGCACGAATGACGAGTCACTGGGGATGTGCGGAAGGAAAAAAAACCCTCTTAATTAAACTCACCTCAAGCTGTTTTGGAGTGACAGAGATGAAAATTATCTAAATTGACTTTAAATGATGTATAACAGAGCCGCGGCCTCCTGAATCGCCAAACAACTGCTACTATAGTTAATTATTATCAAAGAAAAAGTCCCTGAAACACATAGAGAATCGGGCTAAAGACAAATATGGCTTTTCAGTCCCTTGCTAGCATGTCCACCTACCATGCTTCATAAGTTCGAATCCGGTACGGGATGTTGCACGAGCGTTTCTTCAAAAGTTACCGGATGATATTCAATCTTCATTTAACGCGCAATAATCTGTCTGTTCATTCGGGCAGATACTCTCAATGCATCTAAATTACGTCTCGACTTCATACATACGTACCAAATCTGCTGTGGTCCTGTCTTGTCCCGTGTACAGTCCCATTAGGGAATATCTCCAGCTGAAAGCCGGTCCTGCAGTACAGCTGCCGCCGCCTCAGGATCCCTTTGAGGTGCCCGAAATCCGTCGGCGACCCCCGTTGCAGCCTCCCTTCAATCTGGCCCAGTCGCTCATTCAAGCCGACTGGAGACTCCGGTAAGGGCATATTCCCGAGTGCAGGAAAGCTTTGTAAATCCAAGTCGAGTGCCCCCAGAAAGCTCCCGACCTCTCCCATTGTGTGCACAGCTGTCAAATTGAGCGAAGGCATTTAAAATGTACGGTGGAGACTCGAGGAGTGAAAAAAGTTTACCCAAGTCCCGACCCATGCACGCAAAAGCGTTCCGAGCGCGCCGTGCTCCTCAGTCCTCTCAGTTTAGCCGTGCTTTGCTGTAGTCATCAGTTTGATATCTCTGTTTATCAGATGGAAAGACTCGATTATATACATACTCCCCACGCATTCTCACATTGGATATTCAAACACAAGCCACGCCTGGCTGGCATCCCTTCTTACGCGCATCAGTTTCCTTACTGAAAGTGAACTTTTACTTGTTGTGATGCCGCCGCCGTCTACGCGTTTCTCTCAGAAGGCTGCGTCTACGTTCGAATCCAAGTCCAGAAGGATCCTCTCATAGCTCCTGCGCTCCCGATCGCGGTCCGAGGCTCTCTAATAAAACCACATCGCCTACCCAGGGGCAGGAAACTCTGGCAGCGGTCGGTGGTGCATTAAAATGCGACACAGATGCAGACGCAAAGACCATCATTGTTAAAACACAAATGGCAGCTGACACAAAGCCGAAAAGCGACATTTATCATAAACTCTAACAACCACAAAGGCAATCCAAAAAAAATAATATTTTTTTTACACTGACTATGTGTGTGTTGGTGTGTGTATGTGTGTGTTGGTGTGTGTGTGTGTGTGTGTGTGTGTGTGTGTGTGTGTTTAAAGCACGCCTCTCTTGGAAATAAAAACAGCAAGATTTCCCAACAAGATTATCAAAATAATCTGTGCATAATCTCAGAGCAATCCAACCTCCTGCACATGTGACAGTGCCAGACACTGCAGTTGGACGTTTTCATGAGAGCATTTTCTCCACCTCCTTGCTGGAAGCAGGTGCTTCCTCGCCCCTCTGCACAACGTTTGCAATGTGCTCCAACAAACCAGCAGTTTAACCTCTTGTATTACTGGCAAGGAGGAGTGAAAAAAAAGAAAAAAAAAAAAGGAAAATCTAGTTTTTGATGACGCGCTTTATCCATGGACTGGATAACATGATCACATCTGACTGGAGCAAAGTGTGTGAAAGGTGTATTTAGAATATTTAAAGCTCTAAAATATAACTGAGAGGGCTTTATCACGCCTGCCTCAAGAGGGAAAATATCGATGGAGACATAAGATAATAATAATAATAAAGGACACGCAGCGACTTTACCGTCATTCTCTGTAAAAAAAAAAAAAAAAAAAAAGTCCCTTTGACATTTCTACCTCACCTGAAGCACTGATGTCGAGCGTTAGTTGTGCCATCATGCACATGAAAGGGAGCACAGAGAGCCACAACAGCAATAATAGCTATAATTTATGATTGTATGGGGATTTCGTATCTCTTGTGTACACGATGGGGTAACAGGTCCCGGCTTGTACACGCACAGGGAGGAAAGAGGAAAAAAAAAAAAAAAGAAAAAGAAAAACACAGCTGTTTTGTGAGGACTTTACTTCTGTTAAGCTGGAAATGAAAACAAACGGCAGGAGTGTTTTAATTAGTTCCCTGTTCTTGAGATATCAGTGACAGCAGGACAGGTGGGAGCGCGGGGCGCGATTGCATCAATAACACACTTTAACTAGTAGACGTGTTATTTTAGACCTCCTTCGAGCTGTTGTCGGAAACCCCCGTCCTAAGGGGGAGTTCTCGCTTCAAGAGCTGCTCATCACAAGCAGCAGCAGCAGCAACAGCAGCAGCAGCCGTTCAGATTTTGGGGGATTTATGACAAGGCTGTCGCTTCCATGGTGACAAATGACACAAACCATGAACGTCATTTGGTGAAATCTTACTGGGGTTTTTTGTTTTGTTTTGTTTTTAGGCGTTCATCTGTTGAGGCGGCTGCATGCGCAGTCTCCTCCGAAGCAGATGTGGCTGCCTTTCTAGAGAGATACAGCACGATCGACCCTGCAAAGCAAAGCGCTGCTACCAATTACGCCGCTATAAATCTTAGGGGTGTGTCACGGCTGCATTGAAGTCAGAGGAGGGACAGTGGCTTTCAGCTGGTGCGGGATATGAAAGGTGGCGGGGGTGATGAATGCCCGTGGGCCTCTGCTTGATGAATTGGGCATGGGGTTGACGAAGAGTCAGGGATAGCCGGGCTTTGTGCGAACACACACCAGGACCCTCGCTGCAGGAGAGGATGAAAGGAGGATTCGTCTCAGCTAAAAGGTGGAAGGAGAGAGATTAAAGAGAAAAGAGGAGGACAGAAAGAAGAGAGAGAGAGAGAGAGAGAGAGAGACAGAGTAATAGAAATGTAAAAGGAAACCCTTTTTCTTCAGTAAGTTCTGGCGTTCACTCGCTATCTTTCTCCAGTACTCAGAACCGAAATCATCCCTGTTGGCTATTGAGTGTTACAAAAATCTAGAAGGGGTCAATTTTGATTTTGATTTTGATTTTTTTGGTAGCTGTTAGAATTACATCTGTTGCTGATCAGCTATATTTTATAGTTGACATGGCAGATTTATGGCTGCAGACACACACACACACACACACACACACACACACACACACACACACACACACACACACACACACACACACACACACACACACCAAAAATCCCGAGTTAAAATGTTCCCATATGCCGAGAACCTGCGGAGGACATAGAAATGAAGATAATGACCTCAAGTGCTCGGCTGCAGCTTTGATGTTGCTCTCCCATGGGTGCAGAGCCTGCCCGAAATTGAAAATGAAGTTGCACTCGCAGTCTGAATTGGAGGCTAATAAGTGCCTCACCCATTTATTTGGATTAGACAAGATTCATGTGCGTCCTCTTCGCGGGGGTTAGCGGAGGTCTGCAAGGATAAATAAAGCCGCTGTGTTTTACAGACAAGAGGTTTGCGTTATAGGGGTTTGCCTTGTTTGACATTTTGGATGAATATTCATTTTCTTAAAAGAGTTCAGAAGATTAATAACCTCTTTCATGTCTGTATTGTAAATAAACTCCAGCCAGCAGCCGCAGGTTTAGCGTCAACACCGAGGGAAGCAGCCAGTCAAAAGATCACCAACACATTTGTGCCCACAACACAAACGGAGGCGACCAGCCTTTCTTCCTGAAATACTTTGAAGCCTATTGAAAGTAGCGAGCTCAGAGGGCACACATCTCAACCCACTCAACTTTTGGTCCCTGCCACTTCCCGGCTAGGCCCCTAATCAAAGATCAGTAATCAAAATGTTTGGTGTAAATTAAATGTTTGTCTGTTACTTCCTGTAACCACTAGGTGGGGCTAAGACTGAAATTCAACTCTCATCGTTCCTCATAGTAACCCATCACCAAGTTGTTAGCATATTTGTGGCCTATTTGGAGCTGGATCTGCTCAACCCACCAGGGTCCAACAGGTGGCGCTATGACTAATTCTCCCCCAGGGCCTAATTTGGAGAGAGTTTGGCCAACTTGGGGCTGCACGTTCAGGGCAATTCTGTCATGGGATTGGTTCAGAGTCGATCACCTGTTTTATGGGCGCCGTGTTCGCCACCATTAACCAGCATTTATCCAGTGACTCTCATAGCAAAGCGACTGTTAGAGATCAGTTTTCAACTTTAATAAATTATCAACTATCAACGAACTGCAAGAACGGGGCAGAAACAAATGCATCGTTCTCCCCGTGGGGGAGGTAATGGGAGCTGAAGGGTGGGAGAAAACACTGGACACCTCCTGATTTCTCCCTGTTACGGGAGGTAAATGTCCATTTGTCTCTTTGACATTGGAAAAATAAAGTCACATCACCATTTATTCATGTCATGCTCTGAAAAACTCCTAACACCACTTCAGTAATGAAGGATGAATGAGGCTGACCAAGAGCTAGCCTGATGCTAGTGCCAACTGTAACTTGGATGCTATATACTGTGAAAACCACGCCTGTATGTAAATTATATCATATAATGATGATACTAATGACAACACTAACAATAAGTAGCATTATGACTAAGACTAGGTTCGTTTTAAATATACCTGAGTCGTTACGTTGTAGAATCATCTGGCGTTGGTAGCAAACATGGCGCCCATGATTTGAGTCGGCCGAACTCTCTCTCTTTACGGCTCCGTTCTCCCCTAAAATGAAAGAGTTCCTCCTTGGACCACCCGACTCTCCTCCATAAAGTTTGGCAAAAAATAAAGTTTTGCATAACCCTGCTGACAAACAAACAAAATGCCACCAAAATCATGGCCTCCTCGGAGTATAATAGTTGTGTTCAATTTTAATTTATTTGAAATATGTTGTTAGGAGCGATCATGCATTTTTCTACCATTTTAGGAAAAGGCACACAGACAATACTGTAACCGGAGATGAAATGTAATCCAATTTAAAAATGACATTCAATCAAAAATGTTGGTGTTAACAGACTAAAAAAAATGACATTGACTATCAAAGATAAAGAGAATTTTAAATTATAAAAATGTAATCTTGTTATAATGAAGTAAATAAAAACCCAATCATTATAAAATTGACGACGTTGTTTTATTGCGGGTTATGAACCAGAATGTTTCTTGTCTGGTTGCAGTGACTTCCTGGAGTCTCGTTGTCCATCTCCTGTTGAAAAATGAAAATATAGTTCAGAGTCGACCGCTTTGATTTTCTTACATATCATCTGTGGGAAGTCCTCACAAAATGCCATGTTGTGCCTGTAAAGAATGTCTTAAAACAGCCCCCCCTCCCAGTGGTGTTGAAGTGGAGCCAGTTGCAGCCTCCCTCCCATGTGATGGATGCCCAGTTTAGAAGAAGGCCTCCTGCTGCTCCTGATGTCTCTCGTGTAATCATCAGATCTGGGATCAGGTTCCTTGAAGCCCTCTTAACCTCAGCCAAGTGAAGGCATGAAAAAAATGGCTGACTCAATGTGAGCGGCAATCAGGAATGAGGGCTTGTATCACACCGCCACCCACAGAAGAAGAAGAGGAAGAAGAAGAAGAAGAAGAAGAAGAAGAAGAAGAAGAAGAAGAAGAAGGGTCACTGCTAAAGGGGTCAGCGTTGTGTCTGCTGGCTGGAAAAGCGTCACGAGCGGTGTTCCAGAGCAGAGCTGCAAACTCCCCGAGAGAGAAGAGAAGAGAAGAGAAGAGAAGAGAAGAGAAGAGAAGAGAAGAGAAGAGAAGAGAGGATATCATCTGTTCTTATTTTACCTTTTGTCAAGCAGCATGTGGAAAATGATCTTCGCTGTGAGTTATTTGCAGAGCTGGATTCCGTGTTATTTCATTCCCAAGCAGAGACATAACAGAGAGGGTCTCCTCTTTCATGCAGGTGGTCCTTCGGCCTTGTTCAAGGGCGCTGTGTGCACTGGGGCAGGGGGCTGGGAGGGTGGTTGGAGGAGTGGGGGGGACAGATGCATGTGAATTTAGGTAATGGTTTAACATTTCAGCCCCCCCCCATGTACAGATAGTGTTAATTAATGTGTTTGCTTTGCTTTCATGCACTAATGAATGGAGCCCCCCAGGTTTTGAGAAGCCACTCGTACGCAAGGAACACAGTCTAAAACCAACATTTGTTGTACAAATCACTTGCATATGTTCTTGAGAGAAGAAGAAGAAGAAGAAAAAGAAAAAGAAAAAGAAAAAGAAAGCCCCCTGTCAGGACAACAGAGATGTCCCGCTGTTATTTCCTTTCACTCAGTAGGAAAAGCTTAATAGGAAATTTTAATCCTTGTCTCCAACATTTTGGTTTAGCAGTTAATTATCCATACTCCTGTGGTTGTGGTCGACTTGTGGTTTTCGTCCGCTGGCTGACTGGGATATAAACTGGAACGATAAACGCTATATTTCAGGGACTAAACTTACTATTTATCAAATATATGAATAAAGTTTTTCTCACATTTTTTTCTTCATGTTTCTTGAAGCCCGTGGTAGATCAATAGCCGGCCGTAGCGGCACTGCTGCCCAGCCAGCGAGTCTCATTAATTCGCTGGCTATCTGAGGCGTAGTTCCACCTGTCTGAAGCAGCAGTAACAGCTTGCTTCTCAGCTTGAGAACGCTGCGGTCTGATGTTCGAGGCCAGACTGGAGGGTGTATATGCGTGATCATGATCCTGTCTGATGAGGGAACAGGCTCTCAGAGCGAGACTATTATTCTTACTACAACACAGTGCAGGAATCCACACTCAAACAGATGTTAGGAGCCCTTTGTAGGGCCTTTGGCACCGAGCCCAACCCTACCTATCTGCACAGCTATTTACATGGCAATCCAGCTGCTCGGCCCCTCGTTTTCTTCTTCTCTTTGCGTTTGTGCTTTTACTCTGCCCATACATTAGCATGCCCCCTCTTTCTCTTTACTGTTTGAAATCAAGCACCCGCTCTGGTGTAAACTTTGATCAATCAAAGCTACTAATTTGTTTAACCACAGAGACAGTGACATACCGACTGCAGGTTCAGTTTCAGAGACATGAAAAAGGCCAGGCGTCCCGTATCTCAGAATATCTCTGTGCTGACGCAAAGCTTTAGCCCACACTTTATATTTAGTCGTCCTTCACAGGGAAGCCAAATATATCCCTGAGATTTCTACCTGCTATGCTGACTTATTGTCCCCTCTGGTCCGAGCAGATGTGGGAGGGAAGGATTTATAATCATAACTGTTCCTGGAATCATTTGCTTTCTCGCTAATCATCTGAGGTGATGATGCTTTGCACTTGTAGAGAGTTTGTAGCCAGCGCTGCTTACGATGTGAGTTCGTAAAGTGAGTTATTACGTTTTGTTTTTTTTGGTTTTTTTTAAACTCCTAAATGTCCCCATTAAAGAAGGCAAAAAAAAACAAAAAACGAAGCATCTATCAAATAGTTGAGATGTCTCTTCGGGGTAAAATTCCAACTAAAGGAAAGGTCAAATGAAATGTTCAGGTTATGAAAACATAAATCAAACCTGCTCAACTGTGGGGTGGTCTAACAGCACCAACATTTTTGGCTTCACATCTACTTTATTTCTGCCATGATGCTTTGGAGCATAATAAAGTGATACTACACGTGAAGCAATAGGTTTTTCATTCATAAATAATGGAAAAAACATTACATATGATTAAAACTGTCAATGTTCATCTGATTAAAAGGAAATTTAAAAAAATATCTATATCTATATGTGTGGCCAAAGAAAATGAAATTCAGACTTGTCATTCATACCTAAGTTCTTATATAATGAAATCATATTGCATCATACCAGGCTGCATAGCTTAGCTTCACTATCTTTGCCATAAAAACGAAAAATAACAATTTGTTGGAGCATATTATCAGGAAATAAGGCATGAATTTACTTATTTAATACACAACAGAACAGTATCAGTTCATGACGAGGAGTACCTTGTTAGCAAAACATCAGCGATACCAGGCTACGTTAGCTTAGCTTAGCATCACATATGTTATCATAACAGGATCAAGAACCCCGAGCCAGAGCTGTTTTTTTTTTCCCTCCGAACTGCATTCTCATGTCTGGGGTGGCTAAATTATCGATGAGGCAAACTGAAATGGCAGAAATCTACTTTTTAAAAGACACAGAGGCAAATAAAAGATTATTAGCATTTTAATATTTAGCAATTTAGCATATAACTAAACCAAGTGCTTGAACTGGGTCAGTCTGGTTGAAATGGCTTCAACATTTGGGCTTCAACAAACCTGACAAAATATTGCAGAACCTTTTGACAAAATAAATGCAAGTAAATCCAATGTTTCAATATAGAAGTTGAATTAAGGGAAATTTTGACTGTTAAAGTTAATAACAAAGGTGTATTAATAACAGTTCATGCTTAGTCATGTGTAAGAGTGCTGAATAAGCATTTCTGAAGTGTAATTAACTTCATTAATGCTCTGTGTGACCCTGAGTGTAAACTAGGGAACACATAGGCTTTTCACCCTGACCCCACCCCACTTTTCCATCCATCTTTGTTGTACAGCCCATAAAGACATATTAGTTAAGGGTTACTAATATTTTAACATTTAATAGATTTTGACCAGCTAATCTGGTATTCTGTACTTCATCCACTTGTTAAAGGCCCGGCCCTCCAACAGAAAAGTGTAGATGATAGTTCCTCGAGGTTTACCGTCGATCACAGTGACTTGAATGATTGAAATTGGAGTCCCCAGGATCGATCTGGTCCTCCTTAGCTGGCAGCTCATTGGCGACGTTGAATAGTTGAATAATTGTACGTACAACCTTCAGATAAATGAAGGCAAATGAAACGAGAGCGCGCCGGGGCCTTGGATCTGGCTGCATCGTCAGTAGAGGGTGCTGATGTTTTCTCCTGCCAGAACTCAGCCGGCGTCTCAGATTGCCTCAGAATCATGCAATGTCACGCTATGACGAATGGAGATTCGTTAGTTAATTAAAGTGGGGTGATGCAGGTCGTCCGTTTTCATTCTTACACATTCCTGCGTGTCACGATGCAACGGCAGAAAGGGGTCCAACTCGCTGACTCCCCTGGCATGTTTGGATGAGTTTTTTCTCAGTTTCTGTAATCAAGGCCTGACGTAGTTTTGCTGTTATTCTCCCCTCCGTTGTTGACTTAAGTGAACGCTCAGATCTGGTATATTAGTGTAGGTAATTTGCTGTCCGGAGTGATTTACAGTTTGGAGCGCATGAAGGCCCGTGCATGACAATCCTTGCAGTTTGTTTACCAAATAGGATTAACAGAAGGCATGTCTTTCGCGTGGACATTGACATTAAGCAGTTCCTTCACCAGAGACATTTTAATTGACTTTAAGTGATTTTTGGCAAATAAGGAAACACCAAAGTAACTAATGGGGGCAGCGGGTTCATTGTTGATGATTTGTATTGGGAGGTTAAAATGGAAAAGGAACCGCAGCAAGTCAAATGTTCTCATGTGAAGTCTTCAACGTCTCTGTCTTTGATGTTATGGGGGCAAATAGTTGTTGGGTTGAGGCACTTTCTCCGCTGCCAGAAACAAGACTGGAGGCTGAGACAGGTGCACCGCCTTCATCACATCCTGATGGAGGAGACCCAGGGCCAAGATGTTGTTTTCAACATATTGGAAGTGTTTGTTAACAGATGGCAAACGTTACCTCACTTGGTCCAAGACGAAGGGGGAAAAAAAAAAAAAAAAGATGAGGTGGAAAGAAATATTTTTATTTCCAATGGCACGAAGGACAAAGAGATAGATGAAATTGATCAAAAAGAGTCCTAATCAACTCCAACTTTGCAAACTGAATATAACACTTGCAATAATAACCTGAAAACCTCTGTGTTTTAATGGTCTAACTAGCCCGAGAGGGAACGGTCCAGACTTTGTTTATTCCCGGGTTTTGACTATAATATCCAGCTGCAAATTGTGCAAAACCACAAGCAGGTTAAAGATTTTCCCTCAGGAAATATTTTTTGATCCAATGTCTGTCATACTTCTCATGCATGTCTTAGTCACATATGTTCCTGCCAGTCCACTCCTCTATCTGTGTTTGTATCACAGCTTTATTTCTCTTGTAAGGTCATGCAGCTACAGCTGGCATCAATATGGCCGGGCTTTTTCTGTCTGAGTCCAGCGCTGGAAAGTTATATTCATAGGGCTAATCAGTTTAAAAGATAATGAAAACAGAGATTGTTTACAGAGATTAGGCCCTTGGAAATGGAGTAATCAGTGTTTTGAAAGGGAACTGACAGCGGTGGGCTGGATTACTGTCTGTTGAAACCAAGCAACGCAGCTCCAACCCCTCCATCTCTAACAAGCTCTCTGAGCCCTGATGTCATCACAGATAGAAGATAGAGTACCTTATCCTCCTCTCCTCTCCATTTGCTCCTCTTTTGCTGGAATGAAATTACTCAACGTTTAGCAGACGGGGCACCTGTCAGCCAGATGTGTTTGAGTAATGAACTCAGTTGTAGAATGAAGTAAGCGTTTTGACCAAAAAAAAAAAAAAAAAAAAAAATTGTCCAGAGAAAAATTAATTTTCTTTCTCAACCTCTTTGTTTAATGTATGATTTATGAAGCGATGGGTTGATTTATTCCAAAGTAAAGATGCTATCGCTGTTAGGATCTTTCTAAGCTTTTCAATTATTTGTAACATTTAATGCTATATGAAGCACCATAAACTTGTTTTTAGGCTAGCTATTGATCCCCCCCCCCCCCCGCACACACACACACACACACACACACACACACACACTCACACACTCATGAGCGGCCTTTCGTTTATGTTGCTCACATAGTGGTGTTTGTCAGCTCGGCCATTTGATCCGGTTCCCATTTTATTGATTGGACAGACACACGGGGGCCTCGAGTTTAATTGGGGAGGGGCTCCCTTATGAGCCAGAAAAGCCATGAGAGAAATTATCAGAATCTCAGATCTCATCCAGCAAGGGTGGTGGTGGTGATGGTGGTGTGTGTGTGTGTGTGTGTGTGGGGGGGGGGGGTAACATGTGTTTAGGATTTAGATTTACATGGTTGCCCCCTTCACCAGCCAAACACAACTGCCCAGTGTGAGTATGTATGTAGCAACATGTCGACTGAACCCTCCAAGAAGACAGCGGGTTTGGCACTGCCAGGAGCAGCGGCTCGTCTTGGCTCCGGATTAAAAGCAGCGCTTGGCGGTTCCGGGGTCTTTCCTCTTGTTATCAGGAGAAAGATGGAGCAGACACTGAAAGATAAATTATATTTTTGGACTAATTTGTTACAGTATATTTGCTGTAAATATGCGAATGATCCATCAAGACTACACGTATTTGGTGGCTTCGTTGGCCTCGTGATGGATTAGAAGTAGTTTAGGAACGGGATCCTCCCGAGAGAAGAGGATGGGTGTGAATCTTCTGTCAAGTGTGAATCCGCTTTTGGCGAGGAGTCGCTGGCACCCTCCGCCTCTGACCAATGACTCTGGCATCCTCCGCTCTGGCACACCTCCTGGGGGGGGGGGGGGTCTTTTATTCTGATCTGAATTCAGGAGCATAATCATAAATAAACCAGTGACATCACTGAGGAGGAGTTCATTATATTTATAGAATTATTATAAAAATGGTTTTTATCTTTGGGGAATCTATCCCCCCCCGTTCAACAAAGAGCTACAGAGCTAACTTTTAATGTGTGTTGGCGCTACGGCTGCAAACTCTTGACGTAAAGGGCGGGTTTGTAAAAGTTTTCCAGTGGTTTCCATTAGTGTAATGCTGTTGTTTGTTAAATCTGGCTGTTTGATTGTGAGAGAGACCCTGACAGTGTACTTGACAAACAGTCGACTGATCCATTTCCTTCCCAAAGGAGAATGACAGGGAGGTGGGGAGGGGGGGTGGGGGTTGCCTTTGCTGCGAGCGGCCCCACTGTGTGCCAATAAGAGCAGAGAGTTGGGTGGTCTGTCCGTCAACAGCAGATTTGGGGTTAGGCCTGAGAAAAGCAGCTCACCCATATCAGTTTCAAAGAGTGAAACCCTAAGCACCGGCTGCTCGCTGCCTGCTGCAGCCTTATATGCACAAAGACACCTGTTGTTCCACTTTCATAGGAAGGCCTCATCAGTGGAGGTGTCTGCAGCCAAATAAATACAAATTACGTCTTATATTCAGTTGTTTCCACGTGATAAAGTCCCTTTACCTGCTGTACGCTAACTAGGCACACGGTGTTCAACATGTAGTTTAGTGACAAAGCACGACAGAGATTTACCGTTAACGCAACATGAATGGCCTCATAACCTTCCGATGCATTATTACACGGTGGCGGCACGGGACGGCACCACAGAGACGACGTTAGTAGAAGGTTGGTATGAACTCTACAACATCACACGGCAGTTGGTGGTTATTGATGTTGAACAAAGTCCTCATCAAAGGACCTAAAACCAGGGTTTTTCCTGACCTTGACCAAGGTTAGGCCTTGTGCCTAAACATTACTGTGTTCACACATCATAAAAACAGTTTTTGATAACAGTGAATTTCACTACATCAAGTTTGTTGTCAGTTACTAATGATTAAATGAAGTTTTCAAAACTACAAAAAAAACATCATCCGTCACTTAGAGCTCTGCGGTGCCGCCCTGACAGTGCAAAAGAAGAGAAGTATTAAGAATTCACCGTCATTTCGTGTACTTCCCTGCACAATAAAACACAATACATAACTAGTGAAATGTTTACAGTCTTCAAACTCACAGGAAAATGATTCCTCCGAAAATGTTTTGTCTCTAGTCCAGGCCGGACAATCTGCAGAGGAGTCAAAATGAAGAACCACTTCAGAGGACGCTCTTTTCATCGTTACTCTTTTGATTATTCCACTCATGGTGTTTATTCAACAGCCCGCATTCATCATCTCGTATCAACTGAAGCCAAGCTGAGATGAAAGTGTTTGCTTGTTGCCGCTGCAGAAACACCTGGAGTCTGGTTCATGGCTACTTGTTCCCCGTACAACTCATGAGAAATGACATGTGCAGTAATTACATTGATTATCTGTGGACCACACTGGTCGATTGTGTTTCTACTCTGGGATTGCAGATTTTCATTCGGCACAACCCTCAGCAGTGGTTGGCCTCTTGAAATAGTGAATGAGTTCATACTGGGGCGTCCTGTCAAAACAGTTGGAACGTTGTCTGTTTGGAGAAAAAAAAATCCATTAAAAGCTTTGTCTACTCGAATGTAGTAGGAGTTTTAATCCACAGTTAAAATCCGTTTTTCTCTCATCAAACAGCAGTCGTTAGAATTGGTTCGCGTGTAATGGAGAGAGAAACGAAGATAATAGTTGAAAGTGTCAATCTGAATGAATCTGATTATTTTTACATGAAGTTGGCTTTGATGGCTGATCTCTCTCCTGTCTGTCTGACGCTCCAGCAGTTAAACAGTAGACAATTAAGAGAGCTCCAACATCGTCGAGGAAAGATGGGATTGGTCTCCTAGCTAAATCTTTCCAGAGGAGGGGAGGCAGATATGAATAGCTGTGGTAATTTGATGAGGCGCTGCCTCTCTCTGGGATCACACACTGAGAGGAGGCTTTGTTTATGAGCCAAATGGATTTATTGAATCAAGTAGAAGTTTTCATTTCCTTGTTTGAGTGGATGTGCTGGGGATTAGGAGGGAAAAATGTGGGCAAAGATAAAATTAGTTATCAGACACACTGTGGTGGAACAAAGGATCTTTGGTTTATCTGTTGCTTAAGCTCTGATTTTCCACTTTGCTTTGAACAGTGTCTTTATGGTGCGTCACAGGCTCAAAGTCTTTGCTAAAGTCTCGGGAAGGTAATTGACTCTCTAAATAATAACAATTGCAACAGTAATTGATATGTTCCAGGTGCCCACGTGTTTAATATTGTGCTGCAGGGATTTGGCGTCCGTATACGCGTGCGTCTGCGTCAGTCATTTAGGCTAATAAAGGAGGAGTTTTGGGGAAAATTGCTTTCTTGCAGAGATTCAAGAAGGTTCCGGGTTCGATCGAGTTTGCATGTTCTCCCTGTTCCTGCGTGGGTTCTCTCTGGTACTCCAGCTTCCTCCCACAGTCCAAAGACATCAAGAGAGGACGAGGCTGATCGATACTCTAAATTGACCGTAGGTGTGACTGTGAGTGTGAATGGTTGTCTGTCTCTATGTGTTGGTCCTGTGATGGACTGGTGACCTGTCCAGGGTGAACCCCACCTCTGGCCTGAAGGCTGCTGGGATAGGGTCCACAGAGCGAGCTTGGCTGTTTCTCTCTGTAAACTAAGCTAAGCTAACTTCTTCATGGCTATAAAACTATCTAAGGGACAAATGAATCTTTTCAGTCACTGTATTTACAAGAAAGAAAGTCAATCCTATTTTTGCCCCAAATTGTTCATATTCATATTCATTCAACAGTGACTCTAGTGCACAAATAGCTGAAAAGCAAATGTAGTTAGTTTAAGTTTAAAAGCGCATTTTGTCTCTGTGGTTAATGACTTCTGCTCTCTCATTGAAGTCAGGCAGTTTCACACATCAGTCGAAGGCCCAGTCCTGACGTAAATGTGTGTTTTCACTTTTCATGTTATCGCAAACATGAAAAGGACACTCACATATCTCCACCCTCGTTCTGAAAGTCTAACAACATCCCTCTTTAATCATCTGCTATCACTGACTTCATTCCTCGTCTCCAGAAACGTTAGAGCAATTCAGTATCATAGCGATCTCCTGGTTGTCAGCCTTGCCTGATGCTTCGCTGGACATTGAAGACCGAAAGATCAGCTTCTTCAATGAAATACAGAACTGTTTGTGATTTGTTTGACTTTAACCAAACTCTCTGCTTTGATAAAGGCAAGTCACTCCAGCGGGAAGAATCACAGAAAGAGACTGAAAAAAAGTGTGTCGTGAAGATGATTCACTGAAAAAAACTGATACTGACCTCAGAGAGCAGAAGTGACTGAGGGTTAAAACAAACACACCGCTCCTTTAATTGCTCCTCCACAAGCATCACCTGACACAGTCTTAGATGTACATTGCCATGGTAACGACTGACCAAAAGAGCAATATGGCAGATTGCCGAGCATATTGATAAAATTATTGCACTATCAATAACTTAAATTCATATCTACTGTCAGTTATAAATGGAGCAACATTGTTTATTATTCTAAAAGAACTCGAGGAAAACCGCATGGCAGGATTTACTCTGACTATGATGTCATTCCAAAGAAAGTCTCTCCAGCCAGATGAGACAACAACAAACATAAATTGCAATGGTACTCCCTGAATGTTAAACATCAGTGTCATCAGCATAGTAACAGTGTTGCTACCCTCATTATTCTCTTGCCAGTCTTGTTGGAACGAGATCAAACATTTGTCTGAAGCAGTAATTCAATTGGTGTAGTCTATAGTTTAGCATGTAGCCACTTAGCCTCTTTGCTAGCCACCAAATCTATGTCCACTGCTCACTGCCAGTATATATATCTATATATGGTATCTGGTAGTATGGTGCGGTATGGAATGGTATACATATTAGGCACATGATAAGTTTGATAATGGAAGCTAGCAAAATTTAAAGCTTCTAAATCAGAATCTAAATCATCTGCTGCCACTAGAAGTCACAACAGAGCATCATCATCATCCTCATCATCATCCTTGACCTCATGTTATCCAATGAACACACAACAGAATGATGTTCCCCTCATTCTTGAGTCCAAACCAAGAGTTCCTGCAGCTGGATGCTTTCTTGGCCTGTGAATTAGAAATTTTTCATCCCACCAGGACATAGTAAGGTGAGGAGCCAAGTTGGCCCCAGACCACTCATTTGGACGACCATCACCTCCCCACCACACACACGCACGCACGCACGCACGCACGCACGCACACACACACACACACACACACACACACACACACACACACACACACACACACACACACAAACTTCCAGCCAACAGAACTGTTAATTTCACATGTGCCTCAACAGGAATGACAGAGCTCACACACTCACAATTAACACCAGCAGAATATTAACTCAGACACCAGCACAAAAACTGGAAGTAAATCCACTTTTATCTCAACAACACAGGTTTTATTTACAGTGCAAATGAAGGCCAACAAAGTCCTCTCAACCACATAGAGATACCCATTATTTACCTCTGGAATAAACACCAACAGAATTTGTCACTCAGCTCAACTCAAACTTTATTTTTGGAGCACATTTAAAACAACCGGGGTTAACCAAAGTGCTGTACAGAATAAAAACGGCACAAAAAATAAAATGACTCATACAATGCAGCAATTACAATAAATACAATAAATACATAAAAATACATTAACACAATGCTATAACATAGAATAAAATAAAACAGAATAAAATAAATTAAAATTAAATTAAAATTTTGCCATAAGTCCACTTAAACTTGATTAAAAGCCAGGGAGAAGAGGTGTGTTTTCAGGGAGGATTTAAAAACCTCAATCGATCCCGCAGAGCGGATGTGCCAGGGCAGGTTGTTCCAGAGCCTAGGGGCCGCCGCCACAAAGGCTCTGTCACCTTTGGTTTTTAGCCTCATTCTTGGGGAGACCAGTGGCAGCTGGTTAGAGGATCTCAATGTTCTGGCAGGGGTGTGGATATGGAGGAGCTCAGTCAAGTACTGGGGTGCTAGGCCATTGACAGCTTTAAAAACAAACAATAAAATTCTTAAATGAATTCTAAAAGCAACCGGGAGCCAGTGCAATGAAGCTGGAACAGGGGATATGTGGTCACGCTTGCGTTTGCCAGTGAGGAGACGGGCAGCTGCATTTTGTACCAGCTGCAGGCGGTGCAAGAGTGAGTGGTCCAGGCCAAAATACAGTGAGTTGCAGTAATCCAGTCGTGTGTTAATAACAGCATGGATTACAGTCTCCAAATCTTTATGTGGCAGGTATCCTTTTACTTTCGATAAGATCCTCAAATGGAAAAAGCCGTTTTTCACGACCAAACTAACTTGCAGATCAAATTTCAGCATCAAATATTACACCAAGGTTTTTCACTGATGACCGGATGTTTGGTGGAAGAGGGCCCAGAAAACCAGCAGGAAAATCTGCTGGATTTCATCCAAAAATTATGATTTCAGTCTGTTTTCATTTAAATTCAAAAAGTTTGTGGTCATCCAGGATTTAACAGCATTTAGGCAATCGAGCAAAGTCTGTACAGGGTCTTTGGATTTTGAAGTTAAAGGCAGGCACATCATCAGCATAACATTGAAAAGAAAGATTATGTTTCTTGAAAATTGACCCTAATGGTAGCATATACAGCAGAAAAAGAGTCGGCCCGAGGATGGCGCCTTGGGGGACACCAGAGGTGAGAGGAGCTGAAGATGAGGTGAATTCACCTAGCTGCACAGAGCAGAGCCAGTGATGCCCACCCACCGCTCCAGTCATGCTAAGAGGATCTCATGATCGACAGCGTCAAAAGCAGCTGTCATATCAAGGAGCACTAGCATGGCAGGGTTTCCTGAGTCAGCAGTTACCATTAAATCATTAAAACCACAAAATACTCAACAATCTTATGGAATCCAGGTTTTTCCTTTCAGTGTTCCACATCTGTATTTTAAAGCTTTTTTCACCTGAACAGTGTTGGGATGATCTGTTTTATGGTGTAAAATTTTAAATATGAATGCATCCAATATAGAAAAGAGCTGCTATTATTATGAATTCAGTATTTAACACCCATGCATTCTGGTACGTTTGTTAGCCTGAGGTGTTAATAGATGAACCAGCTGTTTATCCATAAAGACAGACACCTTTCTTAGAATTGTTCTGTCAGGTGAGAAATCTTGTCAGGCCTGCCTTCAACAATTGCTAAGCTATGACTGGACAGTGTCTTTTAAGGGGAGGGGCCCTCCATGTGGTCAGGATGCTGTAAATAGTTCACAATGGCGTTCGTGATTTAAACATGCCCGGGGAAACATGGGAAAATTGGCCTGCTGTGTTTATTGAGGGAGGGAGACAGAACACACACTCACATCGGCACCTTCTTTGGAAGATATGGCTATAATCTTTGAAGTAACCGGTGACAGTAGTTCATATAACTGGAGATGGTTTTGTCAGGTGGACAGACATCTATAAACACATTCCAGAGGGGCAGACACAAGCTGTTATCCAGAGAAGGTGCAGAGCGCTGATGTTAAACTCACAGCTTGTTTAGGCTTTCTCTGAATGATCGCCGCATTATGAAACTTTACATCTGTGACCCCAGGGTCTGGAAATGCCCACGTAGACACACGCTCGGACACAAAGCCTGTCTATTGTCTGCCTCCGCTCTCAATCAGAGCTCGTGATGCTGCTCTGCGGATGCACCTGGGACATAAGGTTTCACTCATATGTCCTCTGCCTTGGAATATTAAAACGCTGACAAAAGCTGAGTGGTGCTGCCATCTTTTAGTTCTGTGGTACAGTATTAGGTGCTATAGTCTGGAGCGGGTAGTTAGATCTAAAAACAGCATGCTCTTTAGTGAGGGATATCATATTTTGGGAAGATGAATACAGGACTTTTTCATGGCTAGGGAGGAAGGTGTCTATAACTTTTGCTCCTGTGTCGGGGCAAAGCCTCGATGTGGAGCGGTCATGAGCCTAACAGATGTGGTCCTCTCTCTGTTCCTCATCCAGGCCGTCATGGCAGTTGTTCAGTTATTCTCTGTCAGAGGTTCAGCCCAGGGAGTACAGGTCCGGGCCTTGCGTGCGCCCTCCTCAGTGTTTACCCTTCATCCTGTCAGCGTGGCTGAATAAAGCTAAAAACAGCCAGGCGATGATGATGTCCAGGGCTGATAGAGATATCTGCTTTCATTAAGAAAGACTCTATTAGCTAGTGGTGTGAATTTAATGTTTGTTCTTCCAGGCCAAACCTCAAATAAATGAAGGGTTATCTATAGCTCTTTAATTGGAACCACCTTCCAGTCTTGCTTCCCTCTCTTTCCCTCAATCTCTCCGGTGAGTGATTTCATGACTTTTGTCCATTGGCGTCACAAGAAACAGATGTGAGCGAGATTCCTGCTGGTTTCTGTTTTCGATCGAAAACCTTGTAGATGGTCGGCTCGATGACATTTTGTTTGCCTGTGAACATGTTCCTCATCGGATTTATGGAGTGTCTCTCGACTTTCAAAACACCTGCTGCGCCGGGGCAGATGTCAAACCAAAGTTGATACTTTCACGTCTCTGATTTTGCTCTACAAAGGAAAATCAAAGTCAAAATAAAATAACCGGGAAACGAGTAGTAAAAGAAAATGTCTTACGGTTGATGTTTTGTGATGTTTGTAAAGATGAATGTGTGCCATAGAGAGCACATTAAACATGAAGAAGGAGCTGCATCCATCACTGAATTATGACTTATGCAAAAGATTATTTTGACATTCTATCTTCACTATATATTCACGGATGGAACATCACTAATGTATTCTCAGTGTTTTATTATGGCAGCCAAATCCAAGCTGTTCCTCATCTCCGTGTGAACAAATTGATGAGGTTGATTTGACTTCAACAATACTGAATCATCCAGTCCGCTGCTGAACTTGTCAAGCAGGAAAAAAAACTAAAAACAAAACAAAACCCAACAATTAATAGTTGATGTTAAGCGTTTTCAGTGGTTTGTGTTTAACCTGCGATTAACCTGATAACTCATAGAGCAGCTCTGGAAAGTAGAACGATCCTCTATTCTTTCCCAGTTTCAGAGGCCTTGTCACTTCACATTAGCGCTAACAGTCAGCTGCACCCCGGCCCGCTCCGTCTGGCAATCAGCGCTCCAGTCTGAAACACCTGCTCATGTTAGGCAGTTTCCATGGAATAATGCAGTAATTCCATCAGGAATTGATTGGGATTCGAAGGGGAAAAAAAAGTGTGGGGGGGCAAATATGCGTCTGCACATACAGTAGACTCGATTGGAAAGAATGCCACTGTTTGTTTTTTCAAGTGAAGGGAAAAAAAAAAGTTCCTCCTTTTTGCCGGGAGAGATCAAAGAGGTTGTATGATATGAAATGGTCCGCATGCTCTCCCGAGTGAATTACAGCCCCCCCCCCCCCCCCCCCGCCCTCCTGCTCCTCCTCCTCCTCCTCCTGCAGCAATGGAGCTCCCTTTTGATAACTGCAAAGTCTGAGTTGTTATATCTGCTTCAACGTGGATATTTGTCTTTATTTACGAGAAACAAGTCCAAGTTCACAACGAAGTTTTAGCTTTGCATTCTGATAAAAAAAAAGAAAAAGAAAAGCTACTTGCTGTTTGGGACTCAGCGCATATCTAAGAACTCTAAATCAACAGAGGAGCATCGACAGGCAGAACAAATTATACATGAAGCTTCTCAGCTCCTCACACAACTTTGTGTCTTTGTGGTATTTCCTGGCTCATGTTTTTTGGAGGATATGATTCTCTTTTAATTCCACCCAAAGCACATAGAAGACTCCCTCTTTCTTCAGACACTTTTACAATCCACCAGGATTTTCTCCGACTTCTCCCTCAGATGCCAACTATTTTTCATCAGTGGCATTTTGAAGTAACTGTTTGCCCAAGCTTGAAGTTTGGTAAAACTGTGCCTCAGATCAGCGGCAATTCTTCCAAAAGGAGAGGATAAGAGTTGGTCGTCCTGCTGCAGGGAAGACATATTGAACTGCTGGACAACAGTGCTGTCGAACACCCCTGGAGAGACACAACTCTTCACACATTCATGCACCACTAAAAATGTCATTCTTCAACTGGCGGACATCAGACTCAAGATGAATTTTCTCATAGAACATACAATCTGAATTCCTTCATTCCTTTCAGAGCATCCCTCTCATAACCTTTCCAAGTGTTATTAATCTTGTTCACTGCAGCAAATAACAGCCTCTTGCGGTTAGAAGCGAAACCTCAAGCTCATTTCCAGCAATTTGCATGAGGGAAGAAAGTATTTCCACTGCAGCCTATAGTTGCATACGGTTGATAATTGGGATTTATTTCATTTACGGATAGTAAAACCAAGAATAATAGATGGAAAAATAATTTTTCTTTGTGTAAATGTGCAGTGGAACTTTCCGCCTCCCTCTAGGAACAGATTGTCATGATCCTGCTGTTCTTTCTTGCTGTTTACTTTGTCTCCTCAACCTGCTAAGACATGAGATATTGTCTTACTACTCATAGGTATTCTGCATGCCGTCTCTCCTGAGCCTCACACACACACACACACACACACACACACACACACACACACACACACACACACACACACACACACACACACACACACACACACACACAAACAATTTCCCCCTGCGATGACGGGTGAGAGAGAAAAACATTCCTCAGTCAGGAGGTGGAGGTGCCCTGAAGGAGTATGTGTGTGTGTGTGTGTGTGTGTGTGTGTGTGTGTGTGTGTGTGTGTTCAGAGTGTTTAGGACAGGACAGTGGACCGACCCAATCAGCTGTAATCCCTCCTTTTGTAGGAGACACACTCTCTCTCTCTCTCTCTCTCTCTCTCTCTCTCTCTCTCTCTCTCTCACACACACACACTCACACACACACACACACACACACACACACACACACACACACACACACACACACACACACGGGCCAGGTGGATTACATCAGGACATGAGTATTACTTCAGGTGAGGCCTTGTCATCTGCAGGGTGTTGCTGGTGTGTACATGGACTTCAACGCGGCCAACTCATATTTTTGGAGGTGAGGGCCAAACAGCAAAGGAATAAACATGTTGTCAAGATGATATCAAGCGTGTTCCCTCATGCCTGAGACTGGCAGCAGGAGTATTTCCGAAGCTTCGCTGCTGTTTCTGCACTTTAACACCTGTGACACACAATATGAGCGAAGCCTGGGAAAAGCATGGTTGTGGTTCCCTTGGGGAAGTATGGGGGGGGGGGGGGTATAGGGATGTGTGTGAGGCCTGAAGAAGTGTGTGAGTGTGTTTTCTTCACAGTTTGCCGTGCTGAGGGCTGCTGGGGACTCTGCTGTATGTTCAGCTGGACCGACAGGATGTTTTTATAAGGGAGGCGATCCCCTCTTGCAAAACGCGCACAGATACACACAAGCGGCACAAACACACAGGTGCTTAAGTGTGACGCGCAGGTTATGTGGTTAATATGTTCAGTATGCAAGTCGGTTCTTTCCTGTTGCTGCTGTCTGATGTCTGCTTGTATGCACTACTCTCTGCTGTCTGTCTGTCAGTAGGATTGTTTGGGGGTTTGGTCTGCCCCGCCAGGCCTCAGAGGGACCTCCACTCACACATTTCCCACAGTTAAAGAGAGGCGGGAGCCCAATGCTCACAGCCAGGTCTGTGCAGTTACAGTAACTGTCTGGCAGTGAGGAATAAATAAATAAATAAAGGGAACTCCACTTCATAACATTTTAATTGGCTTTAGAGGCTTAGCTGCGGCTCGCCTGTGGTTACCGCGGTCAGGCAAGTATGGAGCACAGCAGCCACTGGATGCTTTAGGCTTTCAAACACATGCATGCTCTTGAAGAAATACACACACACACACACACACACACACACACACACTCACACGCACACACATACACACACACACACACACACACACACACGCGCACAAAATTCAGCAACTCTCACTGTCTCTCTCATCCGCTAAAGGTCTGGAGTGTTGTACCGCAGTGGTCGGCATTTCCCTCCATGAAACCACTAGTCGAAACCCAACTCTCTCATTACACCATGTTAGAATTACAGCACGCGGCTACAACATCCCCATGAACTCACCACGAGCCCAAACACTTCTCCCAAACAAGCCAGAATCCCACTGTAAACACACTGAGCTTGTTTCTTTTCGACCTCCTGTTCTGCTGCCCGTGTGTGTGTGTGTGTGTGTGTGTGTGTGTGCGTGCGCTGACTGCTTTGATGTGTTTTGACTTGAGGCTTTTGCGGTGTGTGTGGTTCCCATGTTATTCAGAGCAGCGCAGGGATCCTGTCAGCATGGAGCCGCGCTGTGATGAGACTTGCTAGGAGGATCTGATGATGTTATGAGCCTGAGTTTTTCTGAGTGTGTGGGCATCATATGTTTGGTTATAATGGGGATTACATGGCGTTCCAGTGTGGCCCCACAGATGAGATGAAACGGGAACCTGTGCAACCACATGAGCGCCTGTTTCTCCTGCCTGGCTTTCTAGATGTGTCCTAGTTCCTTCAATATCTGAGTGATAGAAAAGTCTCCAATTAGATCTTGAGCTCATGTCACACATCTGCTGATCCAATCCACCCACATCCAGGAGTTTCCTACCTATTTATGAGAAAGCCATCCATCCGCCTTCACGCCTCTTAATCCCCCAGCCTCCATTATTCCTGGGAAGCACACAGTCACCATAGAAATCAAGAGTGAGAAACAGAAAAACAAAACAACAGACAGGGAAAGTGGGGTAGAGGGAATGGGATTGAAGAAAACAGGGAGTGAAACAGGATAAAGGAGAAAACAAGTGTGGAAATTCTCCAAAAGGTCAAAACACTGGTAAAACGCAAACAGAAAAAAAAGAAAGAGAGAAAAATGAAGAAATAGAAAAAAATAATTGGTCATGAATGTGTCAAAGTGGAGTTTGTGACGCATCGTCGGTGCAGGGTTTGCCTGCTCAGGCGAATGGGTCCCAGGGGCTCTTTATTTTTGAAGCTTGACTGCAATTTGGATAAGAGAGCCAGAGGTCCCAGGGAAGGAGCCGCCAAACCTGACAAGCTGCTGGAGGAGCCCAGTGCAGGGTCACTGGGCGAAGCCCGACCTCCATGACTTGAGAATAGACAATACATGTATGCATGCACAGGCATAAACACACACTCACACACGGACGCACACACACTCTCATACTGGATGTTACAAATACACAGCAAATATCTTCATCCTGTGCTGATTGAATAGAAAATGAAAAGGAAATGACCAGGACCTCTTAACACCTCATTATGCGGTGGTGGCACACAATGTGTTTAAATGATGTGGTGGCACCACGGGAACCGGTCCATGAAAGTCAATTAGGAACCTTTTTCATGGTGGGCACAATTCCCCAGTTCACCAACATCACGCGATGGGTGGTGGTTGTTGGAACATGAGAAAGAGCGCATGAGGGGGCAGGCTGGGCCGGGCGCAAGTCCTGTTCACAACACATTTCACAACTTTAATCCAAACCCCCATTCTTTCATAAGCTTCAACAAGTGGCCGTCGCTGTCGGACCTGCACTATCAGCGGGTTTGTTGCTGAGTAGCTGCGAGATCAAGTACTATGGAGGTCAACTGCTGGAGTTTCTCATTCACGCAGCTCTTTCAAAATGAATCAGCACAAACAGTTCTACATGATGTCATCAGGGGTCATGCAGCAACCTGTTCTCAAACACGTTCCTTAACAGAGTGTTTAGAATTGTTTCCCTATCAGGGGGCGTGTGTCGTGTTCAGATCCTCAGTCTAGATCTTTTAAACTATCACATTTCATTGCAGACTTCCTCAGTGAGTTTAAATGTTTCATGCGATTTCTAGTCAACATTCCTTTTAGAAAATCAACTATTTTACTGAAGTCATGTCCAGCAGGCTGTTCTGTCAGACCTGGCTCTGAGCATCCCAGGAATACCGCTGCTGGGAAGCAGACGGTGAGCTCCGTGTCACAGACGGACTCTGCAGCAGCTTCTCTCCATCCGCTGACAAGAAAAGTGACGCACAAAAAGAGAGGCAAAGCTCTCCTCCTGGCTGCCGGTTAAACCACAGGTCCGGGAAGCAACGCTCTCTGACCGCAGGTTGAAAGTGACAGCAGAAAGTATTTGTCTGCTGCAGGCTGGTCACACAGCGGGGCCAGTGGTGATTTGTGGGTTTCCCTTTTATAGTAACCCACCAGAGATGAGTCCAGCACCATGACACAAAATTGCAATTGAGCATTTAATATCCAGGAATTCACATTTTTGAACACTGATCATACACAGTCCAGACATATTGGGTTTGACAGCCATTTGTACTTTAACTATAACCAGACCTTCACCCTTACATCATAAAAATATTATTTTGCAATTTAAATTCAAGTGAATATAACAATTAAAAGGGTTCTTAGTATTTCAATCAGGTGTTTTGTGTCCACCACAACAAAAGGATCTGTGTCCACCATGACAGGATCCTAATTGACTTTCCACTGGCATTGTTTCCTTGCGCTGGCACAAAACTTTAACACATGTCGCGCCACCGCCACCACGTAATGCAGTGTTAAGAGGTCATTTCACATATTTCTGTGAGATCGTGTTGGCCGAGCACAGAGGCTCATGTTATTGTGTTCCGCGTCTGCTTTCCACCATTCCTGCCAGCCTCCCACTACTTGTTTCTGTCTTCTTCATTGCTAATCCAGCTAAAAGCGAAGCATGAAGACACTCAATGATAGCCTCATTACAAGAGATGTTTCAAATTATCTGTGGCCATAGAAACCAAAAAAATAATAAGGGTTGTGTGAACAAACTGAACCCTGAAAGACAGCATCAAATGAGAAGTAATTTCCCAACTGACACACTCATTAATGTCTCCACATACTGGTCCCTGCATGTGCTAAACTGTCAGACTGCTGCTTGATGTAATGTAATAAGGACGAGTGTGAAGGGAGCGTGAGCCGGAGAGAGAGGAACATGACATGTTCCTGTTTTGATCGGGAGATTCCATTAGAACGGCAAAGGTTAATCCTCCAGAAGGCTGGCTGCTGACTGGTTGATGGGATTAGAGAATACATAATTGTTCGCCAGTCACATGTGTCATAAAAAGAGACGCCAAACCCTTTGTAATGAGGATTATGTGTCTTTTCCATGGATCCGTTTCTCCGTTCTGTGACATTATTGTGTGTTTGGTGAACTGTGAGAGACTGTATCTCTCCCATCCTGACTGCTTTTGTCTGATTACACACGCGGACCTCGAATTTCCATCGTGCACTTTGATATTTTACTGGTCATTGTGGATATAGAGAACCATCGGCCAAATCCCGTAAAACTAGCCCGAGCATATTTCATTGCAGCACAAGGTGTGAACTAATAGAGTCTTAGCGTCTGGCAGCAGAGAGACCTGGAAGTGAATCCCTGGACCTCGACTAGCAGATAATGGTTATTTTGCTTTTACTCAAGAGAAGTTAGAGTGGTTCATGAAAGCAACTGTTTAATTGTTTCGTGTGCTGGACTGTTGGCGTGTCTCACTTTAACTGCCTGTGTGAGGCTGTTTATTGTTCACTATATTAATTGGCTTTAAGTGCTCCCACAGGCTCCATAAAGTAATGAAATAGCTGCAGTTGCATAAACCTTCCATCATGAGGTCAATACGGAATAATAAGAATCCAGAGATTCATGGTGTTATCTTTGTGTGTGTGTGTGTGTGTGTGTGTGTGTGTGTGTGTGTGTGTGTGTGTGTGTGTGTGTGTGTGAAACTGAAACAGAGGTTTCTGTGAACACACCGGGAAAACCCTACATGTGAAATTTTCAATATTTCACATTTGGAAGATGCAATATGCTTCAGTCATTTTAAATCCCATTTGTATCACTGCTCAGTCGTACTCAAGCTAGATAACTTAGTCATAAGACATGTTTATTCTTACAGCCTTCATCAGGCGATGACGGTGTCACGTAATGAGTGTGTTTATTATATAAGTAGTATTGCTACTAAAGACCAATTCTCGGCTTTGGTTTAACCTCTAAAACTTATCTCAGTTCATCAAAATGACACGTTTCTTTATTTTATACCCCCCCCCCAAAAAACCTGTGAAAAAACCCTACAAAGGTAAATTGTGCAAAATCACCTGCAAGAGGAAGAATGAAACAAATGGTAATGTATTTTATTTAGTCTATAGCTCTGAGCATCTGAGGCTCACAGTAACTAGAAACAACTCAGAGAGAACATTCTCCTTCTAGGTGAACTACGGGCCCTTTTCTGGTGCTTCTGTTCTCTGGCCCAAATTAAGGCTGCAAGCAGCGATGAGAGTGCTATCGCACTCCTGCACACATCGCAGGGTGTGGTTACACCGTGGAGTGAGAGAGAGGAGGAGGCTTATTTCCTGTAACCACCAGGTGATGCTTAATTCAGCTTACAGATGTCCTCAGGGCGGGACTCTCATCAAGTTTGGAGAAGATCTGATCATCTGGAATCCAGTTACAATAGTTTCCTGTTCTGGGGGAAGTATCCAAATTGGCTGCATTGCTACGGTAACAATCTCAAATGATAACTTACGGTCTTTCCAGTAACCCATCACCAAATTCTTAAGGTGGTTCTGATCAAATTTGAGATGGATCTGCTTGACCATCTAGGAGGACATTTACACTTAACATCAGAGAGTAAAAAGTCCACTTCATTTCCTGTTGTCTCCTGGTGGCACAATTACTGACCTGCTCCTAAATGTAAGGGGTTGTTCTTCGGCCTAAGCCACACCCCTTTGGTGAAAATCAGACGAATAGTTTTTTTGTTGTTATCGTTGTTTTTTGCATAACCCTATTGACACAGGACACAGAGCAAACACCAGCAAAACATGGCTGGATTATGTCATCAATCAGTTCATAATCCTCATGTGCTCTTTGCCAGTTCAGAGAACTTTATTCTGTAAATAAGAAAAATGGCACTAACGTGTTAAACAAGTTGTTTTCTTCTTTGATGCAGCTCATTTCCCTCCAGTGTGCTAATGATTTGGAAAGCAATAAAAGCCCCTAAGATTGGTTCCTTGGAAGTGTGAGACATGAATGCTTTCCTCACTGAATTTTTTTTTAGCACTTTTACGAGTTTAGCGATGGCGCTAACTCCTGATATATCTTGTTGCGAATGAAAAACAACCTACAAAGTAAAAAAAAACAAAACGTAATTTTAATGAGAAGAGATCTTTAAGAGTATTCCTCCCCTCTATGCACCTTGTAAGTAGGTGACGTTAAACCAGACAAAACACTTAGCATGAGAAAATTATAGATGATCTTTTTACTGTCAACGGTGGAGAACATCAGAGCTTTGAGCAAATGAAAGAACATTGGACAGCCAGCGAGAGACATGTGGAGTCTTTTAATTCATTCAGGGAGTGTGAAAAGCTGCCAAACATGGGGGAGTACAGTTAGAAGTGGGCCATGAAGGCCAGTGAGCAACTTACCCAGGTCCCTTTGTTCCATGTTGTTGATTGACTTTCCCATTTGGCTGCCTCTCCATCTTTGCTATTGTCTGTCTCCCTGTGCTCGTATAATCACGTCAGACATAGGTGATTCAAGGTGTGTGACGCGTGTCTGTGTTCGGCCCAAATTACAGCCGTGTAAATGTAAAGCGAGCACCGGTGCACGCACTGAAATATGGCTTGGCTGTAGGGAGAGGAAACATTAAGTCTTTTGGTGCACAGCAAACATCAGAAACGGCATTAAACATTACGGTCAGATTGTAATTTTACAGTCTGTTTTAGTATCGCTCATGACTCTAATGTATGAGTGAGGCAATCAGTGCATGTGAAGCTCAGGAATCCAAATGAACTTTGAAGTGCACATTCATGTAATGAGTTTTCTTGCACGCTAGGCAGTTAAACTGTGGGAGCTGGTGGACAGAGCGAGTCCACTATCAAGCTGTTGGAGGTGTTTGCAGGCTGAGCTGTTCGAGGTCTGTTGCGCTGCATGGTCTTGGTTGGACGGGGGCTAAAGCAGTCATGGAAAATAAAATTGTGTTTCTGATTTAGCAACAGTGACGACAGTAAAAACTGTCGGTTCTCAAAGTGACTTGGCTCGTCGTTCACAGCCAGTAAACGATAAAATAGACAGGGCTGGTTGTAGTATAATTTTAGAGCGTGATGATCAATAGGTTCACCTCTCTGAGCGGATTTTTGAAGGCTTTACTTAAAGCATCATGTGGTACTTTCGCTTTCCCAGCAGCAACAGCGACCTCTGCTGACAGACGTAGTACTTACGGGACGATGGTGCTGACGATTATGTTTTCATACACTAAATTTAGGTTTAATTACTGTCAGATTATCAACATCAACAGTCGAAAGCTAGTTTCTTCATTTCTTTTGTTAAGAGGATGGTGCCGGTTACCTCCACAAAGTCCCTATTTCATACAAAGCGGTCAGCAACAGGTGTTCTGAGAAACATGATAAGATGAAAGAAGCACTATTGACACTGTTAGTGTACCTTCAAATGATTATTTTTTGGGGTTTAAAGCGATTTGAATAAAACATAAATAATATTCTAAAACAAAAAGGATTCCCATCCACTTATCAGACCCGTACAAAATCCATCTGACAATGCTGCCGTATACGGGAAATGTCTGTTTGATAGCTTACCTCTGCCCTCAGGGGATGGATGCATTTTAAAATAGAATACAAGGTCAGCAAAACCTGCAATTTGTTCAATTTCTGTGTGTGTGTGTGTGTGTGTGTGTGTGTGTGTGTGTGTGTGTGTGTGTTTATGTCACATGAGACATAGGGCAAGTGACAAGAGCCAATTAGGATGATGATGTGAACTTTTCGAAGAACTTATACGGACGAGAAGTGAAAGCCTCCACTCCATTGCAACATCAGCATGCAGCTTCACCATTTTCAACTGAATCTTGCAAATCAAATGAAAAATGAGGAAACCGCCCCCCCCCCCAAAAAAAAAACAGTTATTTAATTTGGCTCCACACCTTCTACTTGGACATCTTGTCTGTAGTTATTATGTGCATGGTAACTTCATTTCCATTGGGATGTTTTTCATTTCCCTGAGCTCTCTCACTCCTCTGCCATCTTTTTTGTGACACAATTATTTTACCTTTGAATGCATCCGGCACAGATGAGAGTGCGGTGATTTTGTAAGTTGACGTGGCTGCAATTAAATCGAGAGTTTTAGCGTAGAGGTTTTTTTATCGAGTGGTTGCACAAGTAACACGTGACGGTTAACGTAGCATCAACGAGCCGTATTTATTCACCTTCAGCTTCCTATGTTAACGACTGTTAGCGTCTGTTTTAGTAGATCTTTCAGACAAACTCTGTCAGTTCCCACTGTAAAACTTGTCAACTTTCTAGTAGACAAATGCAGCTGCTCCATTTTGCCCCTCCTGCTGGACAAGTACCGAACACTCCCATAATATTTGGTTTCATTTTCCTAGAAAAACTAAACAACACAGTTATTTTCATGAACATACATTTACGCAAAAAAAGGTTTTCTCGCCTTAAGAGCCAGAGTTGTGAGGATTTAGCCCAGGTGTATGTGAATGATGTCACTCCCTGTGGGTAGGGATGATCCCACATTGAATTATCACCTGACTGCATTTCCTTTTACCTCCTTGCAACATTTTAGAGTCTTTCAGCTCATTGATCCTGCCTGCCACTTCATGGCTTTCTTTCAGGTTTATTGCTCTCACCAGTGTTGTTTTCGGACGAAGTCGACAGGAGGCAGTTGTTTTCCGAGAAAAGGCTCCCTCGGGAGTTGGTGGAGAGCCAAGGAGAGCTAAAAGAAGAATGAATGTTACACGTACGTTTACGAGCTAAGCATGTGTTTTTGTGTCAGTTCTGTCTTTGATGCTTTAAATGCTTATATGGTGTCTCTGTTTATGTAGGAAACAAACAGAAAAAGCTGTTTGTGTGAGTGTGTGTGTGTGTGTGTGTGTGTGTGTGTGTGTGTGTGTGTGTGTGTGTGTGTGTGTGTGTGCGGTCCTGCAAGTGTACTTCTTCAACACCCTGAAAAGTGTAAAATGGCCCTCAGCGGAGCAAACCTACATACTGCCTATCACTCCATTACCAGCCGCACTGCTTGACTCAGGCCAATGTGCAAAACATCTGTGGAAAAGGCCTCATGCCTTTTCTTTAATAGAGTGTCCCCTTAGAAATGTTTTTCCTACTCTCCCCATTTTTATCAGAAGTATAGAAATTCCCACCCACCTCTGTCATGTAAGATTGGTTCCCCTCCAAGTATGACATGATGGAGCTCATCTGGATTGAGTTAGGGTGGGGCACCCTGTGGAGATGGAGTGGACGGGAATGTCATTACTGAATTGATAAGGCCTTGTTAGCATGTTTGGGCTAATGGCGTGCAGCAAACACTGGACTGTTAGCCTCAGGATGAAGTCGCTATGTTCAGACGGAGCTGCTGTACCGTGACGGTGCACCATTTTACTTTAAGGACGTGCCTGCCCCCCACCCCTCCAACCCCCCCGCCCCCGCTCCTGTTTCTGGTAACTTGTGAAACACATGTTGCACTAATTTCAACACCATTAAAATTCTCTCTCTGTTGCTGAGTGTAAACACACATCATTCTTGTACGAAGTCGCGTATATGGCGCTATTTGAGAGATGCATATACTGTAAGAGACATGTTTAATTCATCATCCTATGGTGATAAATTTAGCATAAGCAGGTTCATTAATATGTAAAATTGGGAAAAAGGGCATTTGACACCTCACACTTTTCAGATTGTCATCTGACCGTCTATACTATTAGCCTGTCTCCTGTCACACACCAAACACTCCCTCGCCTCATCCATCTTCCATCTTGAGCCATGTGCTGCAGATTGTGTGCTAAGCTAATTCAGTTTAATTGGCTGCGTGTTCCAGATGATGAAGCGATATCAAGATGATGAGAAATAACAGACTTCTACACGAAAGGCAGGGAACATATGGGAACACGATGTAACAGATGAAAGTGATGAATGTTTGATTTCTCTGCAAAAACACAGTTTTTGATAACCTTATTTATCTAAACTGTGACATCATTGATTGTTTGTATCTGCTCCATATTTGATCGGAGATCATTAATTGAAATACAGACGTTAAGAACGGTTCAGTTAATATTTTCCAAGCAACTACGTCAAGTGTAGCTGAAAACTGCATCTAAATGATGGGCAAATATTTTCATCTGTGTTCAACTGTCTCTGGAGCTCCATTTTATATTTAAATGGAAAACGTAAATTCCCCTGTCTTGATTTTACAGGATGCTCAGCCTGTTCATTTAATCCAGAAGAGACTTCAAGAAGCACATCAAAACTCTTTTATGGGGACTAACTGGGGTATAATAAAGCGTTATATATTCATGTTGTGTATTAGATGCTAAAGAGTTGCTGAGTGTATTGAAATGTGAGTGCATTGATATGTATAAGAACAATATGTTTTTGATATTTTTTTAAGTCTAGCCATTCGCTAAAGACGCCCTAATAGAAACGCAAACTTGTGCCAAATTCACATTTTATGCTAAGTTTCTCTCCGCTCCCTGATCAAGTTATGAAAAAAGAAAAAAGCAATTCATAATCACATGTTACATTTGTTTAACCTCTAGTTAAAACAGGTAAATGCAGTTCAAATATCAATCAGTATTTTATTTTTTTTTTTACATATTTCTCAATATTTTAGCATTAATTTGTATCATTACTTTTACATCTGGCACAGACTGAATTCTTGGTAATTTTACAACGCTGATGGCTTTCTAGTTTTACTTCATTGCTGCTCTCACCATATTTGCAGTACTTTCCCCTGTCACAACCTCTGCGTAATCTGTTTTCTTGCTGCCATTCGTCCCACTGCCCTGCAGTAACCCCAGCTCCCTCCACTCCCTACATCACCTGATCTCTCCACCCACCTGCACAACTCATTTCCCTATTACCTCATATACATCCACCCCCTGGCAGATTGTCAACTTCACTATTCAGTGGTCGTCCCCAATTTCCTGCATGTGACCTCACCTGCCGTTTATTTCTGTCTTTGTGTCCCTCGCCTGATTTGAGGCTTCCCTGGACTGACGGCCTGGTGATAAACAATGAACTGCCTGTCAGCCAGTGTTCTACAGTCATATTTGTCTGTTGTGCCTTGGTTGTTATCTGTACACGCACAGATAGAGTCAGCACAAGTGTTTTGTGTTCATACTTGATGTCATCTGATGTGATCTGAAGCTCAATGAAGAGCCATTACATTAAAATTTTAAAACCGTCAAACACCAAAAGTAATACAGCTACCAGGGGAGACTTGTAAGAAAAAAAAAATCATTTTATGTTCTAGCAGTTCATCTTTGGAAGGGTTTCCATGCTATTCTTGTCAACGATGCGTGTTGAATCTGCACAGAAAGCATGTGGGGTGGGCTTGCTTGGATCAGTGGCTCAGAACAATGTGAGAGGGAGAATATTGTAGGTGTCTGTGGTTCAATGGTCACTGTCTTCCTGGTTCATTGTTTCCATTTGTCCTTTGAGTGTTGCATCAGAAAACTTCCCTTCCTTTTTTAATGACATTTACTTTGTGAATGACATTTCCTCATTAGTACGTAAATTATATGGCAACATTTCCATTTTAATCTCCTCAGCCATCTGAAACACTACCGGTTGACAGTAATACATTTGAATTTGCGCAATAAAAATGTGATTTGGGATGATACTTGCGTCTCTGCACCTCGTCATCTTTTGCTATCTGGATCCCGTGGGTGGCTTTTTAGTGCGGGTTTTAGTCCTTGTAACCATTTATGCAACCAAATGTAAAAACATAGTTGAAATAGCTGACATTTTCCTTAAGTTTTGTTTGATTATGTGGATTCTAATGAGAGTCTTGTTTTCCAGGCCTTCTTGAGTATGTCGAACACTCAGCCCAGGACACATCAGGCCCGTGTTCTCCCAGCCAGTCTTTGATGCCAGTGCAGAGCAATCAGCCTAATTGGCCATGGCAACACTGATGAAACATTTCAGAAGGAGAGACGGAGAAAAACACAGGCTTGGAAAACTGAATCAATATCATTAATCACAGGCAGGAATCTGCTATTAATGGTGTCTGTTTTCGATTAGGGGCCAAACACAGACGTGAGCGCCGCCTGAGCTGTGTGTAGGGATGGAGGGGATTATCTGGCCTGTGCTGTGACCCCAGCTGTCCTCGGCATGACCAGACAGCAGAGTTCACAGCGAGAGCGCACAGCAGAGTTAACAGTACCAACCAAGACTCAACACCTCATCTGTGTCAGTATGTGTCAAGGTTACAGCGGCGGGTACAACACTTGTTTGCAGGTGCAACGCAGAGGGACTGTGACAAAGCATTTCTGTGCTTTCTTATATGCATCAAGAAGAGATGTTTTTATCCGTGTGTCTTTCTGTGCTTTAGACACAGCACAAGTGCCTCTTTGAAGGGCAGACGATATGAATTACTATCACATTCAAAACAGACCGAGTCATCCTTCCTAGCAAGGCTGTCTGGACAGCTGTCGTGTTACTCCACTTTCTTGCTTTCTCGCTGTCTGGCTCTCACAATGAGGTCATGATAATAATACAGTCAGTTACGACAACAATAACAGATTTTACCTTTTAAATTCTTCATTACGATGTACTTACATTATACCAATTGTTTCAAACAATATAAGGTCACCTTTCCTTTTCATATAAATGTCCATTTATATGAAAGTATAATGTTCGACCACGAGGTAGATGATTGCTGTGCGTACTGATTGACTGAGTGTGACAGTCTGCATGTGTTCACGCTATTACCCGAAGGGTTGCTTGCTCTATTAGCTGCATTCAAAACAAATAACTTGCTGGGACATTCCCCTGCTGCCTGACAGTCATTTTGGTCCGTTGTGTACAATCAACTTGTTGAACAATGAAGGAAGTTGAACGTGGCTAATAGAGCTAGCTACCCTTCGATGTGTGAGTAGTTGACTCTCCAGAGTGTAGTGGACACGAAGTGTGAATATGACTGCGTTAGATTTAAAGCCATTAATCACTATGTGATACAATATAAGGACGATGGAGGTGTGAACAAAAACTCATAAACATGAAAGGTCTTCTGAGCGCTTGCCAGGTAACATGAAAGGGACTTTATTAGAGCCCTGTGGACCAGGAAAGCCGCCTGGACTCCACTGACACATACAGACCTCAGCAGCTGTCCTGTGTCCCACCAGTGGCTATGCATCCACCAGAAAATAGACATTCCTCAAAGACCCTGTGAACCCAAGAGAGAACTACCTCAAGTGGAAAGTCTGTTATGCTAATGTGCTGAGGGACTGCAGGGAGAAGTGTCAAGCATGAAGGGTGTATGGCGGTGGAGGCTAAACGGTTAGGCTGCCGTCCCAGCTCATAGCTTCAGCACTGCTGCGATGGCTGTGCGTGCCTGTTGCTTGCCAGAAGGTGGGAAGAGGGAGTGGGGTACACAGGAGCAGCATGAACTGTACCCCTCCTCCCTCTTCTGTTGCTTTCTCTTTCCTTCGCCTCTCTTTACAGTCATGACTTTGATGTAGCACTGCTGGTTATGCCATATTTTTCTTGGCCATTGAATCCGAATGGAAAATACAATGTAACAAAGTTCTCATCGCTGCCCAAGTGCATAGATTTAACTTTTTATGTGACTTTAAAAGATGAAGGGACTATTTGGAGGTGACACTGGCACTCTAATTCCCCTCTAATCCTTAACTCAACACAGAGCTCTTTTGCGAATGAGAAAAGTCTCTTCCACACTTGAGGAGTTGATGCTGGAGCTGTCTTTTGTACGGAGTTAGTGACATCATCACTCCAATACTTGTCCATTATCAACCAACCGGTGACACTTGGGCAAGTCAAATTTGTTGTCACGGAGACGGAAACACTAGGAATCTCTGAGCAGAGTTTGAGCTGGATGATTTTGAATTTTTTTTGGCACAAATAAATGCATTTTGTTTAATCAGATAAATAAAAATGCTGGAGCACAGCAACAGTAGTACCTTTCTTATTAGCCTGAATTTAAACCGAGTCATTTGCTCCAAATATTAATCTTACATGACTATCCAAGAGAAACTATTCACTTCATTACTGTTTCCGATCAGTGAATCACGCGTATTAACAAGTATTTGTGTTTGCACTCCTTCGACACTGATTAGACTACTTATGTTGTCAAATTTATAATACTCTCCGGAATGGCGTGCCATAGTAGGCTTTGGGGTCACCGCATGCTCGGAATAATCGGGATATCACAGACTGGATGAGATTTTTACAGTCACACTGGGACCTGCAGGTTCTGTTTGGACCCAGGAGAGTCTCTTTCCAGGCAGCTGTCGGTCTGGCCTGTGGCTCCTGACAGCAGTGGGACTGTAACACTGGATCCAGCACAGGGGAGACCAAGTCAGCTGCCAGGGTTTACATGACACTGCCAGTGGAAAGATGGAGCATTTAAAATACATCAGTGGAAAGACCTTCAATGAAACTTACCTTCCCCTGCTGATAAAAGGAGGTGTTGACAAAAAAACAACACATAGAGAGAGAAAGAAAAAAAAACCTCTTTGCATGTACTGGCAAAAAAAAAATGAAGTGGCTTATGAATGATTTATAGTTCCTTCATGTGCAAACACTTTTTCATTTATCGTTATCAGGTCATTTTGACTTTTAATTTAAATCCAACCTGAAGGCAATCTTTTAGCATGCAATCAAAAAGAAAGCACAACAAATGAGTGATTAATTTGCTGTTTATGATGGCAACACACAGCTTTTTTGTTGTCGCTAATTTCTATCAACACACTCCCTCAGAAGTGATGCGGTATTGGGAGTAAAATTCTACCTTGCAGGACATTTTCTATATCTTTTTAAACTTTTAGAAGCAGTTTCTAATGAATTGTTCCTGCAGGCAACGATTTCAAATGGCTTTTCTTTTCTTTCTTAACCACTCGTCTGTCTATCTGCACTTCAAAGGTCTGTATGTATCGGATCCAGGGAGCAGTCCAGGTTTCTTGGGGGGTACAGAGAAGGTCAACAACATGTGCTATGACTACCAACCAGCCCCCTGCGGCTCCAGACTGTGCCTCTTACATTCCTTGCAAAACACAGCAAAACATGGTCGCAACGTTTGTTTTGGTAACCCGGAGCATGAAAATGCATTAGTGCCTACATCAGGGGGGCAATGGAAACCCGTTGTCAGTGCCCCCCCCCCCAACCATGCGCACGTATCTTCTTAATCTCCTCTACCTACTTGTTGTTTACCTCCCTCTGCGCCTCACTCTGTTTTTCTGCACCTCTCTGCAACCCACATTCACCCCCACTGCCGCCTCCACCACCTCACCCTACACTCCTGTTCTATTTATTTCACTCTCACAGTCTCACTCTTTGCCCCTGTGGATTAAATTGGAGCATGGAAACAGACTCCCTTAAGTACCTGCTCTGGAATCTCATCTGCAATGATAACTCCAGATCCTTTCCATACAGAACTGGGAAAACAGTCAACTAAAACTTACATTTTCAGAGTGGAAAGAATTCCTGCAACCTTTGAAATGCAAATATTGTCATTGATGGGGTCACCTCTTGAAACTTTTGTCAGAATATTTATGAGAATGTAATATTGGAACACATTAATTTCTGTGTGATTCAAATTCTCATAAATTACTGGTAAGCTGCTGAAGCAGGAGACAGATGAGCTGTTGTCACCCAGCTTTTCTTCATGCCACATTACTGCTCCGTCAGAGTTTGCTTCTCTGCGTGCTTTGGCTCTGTATTTTAGAGCACATCTGGTACCAGAGTTTCTGGTGCTGATGCTTGAAATAACCTTTGACCCCTAATCAGCCAATGCCATATCCTCAGGTGAGCGGCAGACCGAACAAATCCAACCTAACCTTATCTCAATCCAGTGATGTCCTCAAGAAAATATTTTAATCTTATTGTTTTAAGTATATTTGTCATTTCAAATATTCTTCCAATAAGGTTAAATGTTCACAAAGACAAAACATTTTCACTGGGACATTTTGAGAACATTCATCAATTTTGTCTTTGTGACCATGTAATCTTATTCAACGTTGTTTAAACATTAGATTAAGATGTTTTCTTTAAGACATTATTAGAGCTTCTAGGTTTAGCGGTAGCTCATGTTGTTGGAACACTCCCACAAGGTATCCATAGGTCACAGCAGCTCGGGTCGTCTCTGCTATGAAATATTGTTTCAAAAGCACGTTCATCTGCTTTTTAATAACATACTGGGAACACAAACACAACTTGCCACTAAAAATGTTTTAAGAATGATAAGACTAGAGGAGGCGTGGTTTTTGTGTGTGTGTGTGTGTGTGTTTTGAGCCATGGTTTGTGGTTTACATCATTTCCTAGTTGCTATTCAGTTTTGAGATCATTCCATCTATCAGTTTTCTACACCCCTTATCTGTTAAGGGTTGCAGGGGGGGGGGGGGTGGGCTGGACCCTGGATGGGTTGCCTGTCCATCGCAGAATTTTGAGATCATTTTAAGGTTTTATTTTGAAAGTGTTTTTCAAATTAAAATTGCTTTTGATTCCTAAAGAACAACAACAGTCAGTTTCAGTTTTGTGTTGCTGGCTGAGCATTTGTGCAGACACAATTGGACGTGTCTGCAGGTGGGATGTTTGTGATGGTCCTTGTTGTCTCAGTGGCGCCTCCTCTGGTCGATGGGGAAGGGGGACCTGGGGAAATAGCAAGATCCCCCCATGCTCTACATCCTCTAGTAGAACTCGTAAAACCCTTGGATCCCTTTGTGTAAGTTATTGCTTGAGGTGTGGTTGCGAATGTAGTATCTCATCTGGCAATAAATGAGCCATCATTTTGAGAGCTGGCCATCGCTCTGGCTGGAGATGGTGCAGGCGGGATCACCTCCAACACATCATCCCCTACCTCTTTCCCTGTTGTTGTCAAATAAATACTTAGGCCACATTAAGAAGGTTTTTAAAGAATGTCATGCTCCCTGTAAGAAGGACATTTTGCAAACAACTCACCAGAAACATCACTAGAGCATCGCATTGCACTGTTCTAGCAACATTTTTAGAAGAAAAACATTCCAGCCATGAGGTACAAAAGAGTGAATAATGCCAAGTGTCACCTGGATTTGTCATTGCAGCCTCTTATACAGTAGGAAATAAACCTTTACAGTTCATGTCTGCTTAAACAGTTCCACATCATTAACCCAGAGAATGACTGACTGACACATCGAAGTCATTCAGTGTGTGTTTCAAAGCACAGCGGGGTACAATTTGGTGAGTGTGAGTGACAATCACCCATGGCAGAAGAAGGTCGATTTAGGTCCCATGTGGACCAGACTGTGGTTGCGTCAGAACGTCTGGATCATCAGAACCCAACGAGGCCTTCCACCGTCTACCTCGGTGTATTCCCCGCTGCACATTCACAGCATGATCTGTTTTTGAGGAAGAATGAGAAGAAGGAATGTTCACATCGTCGTGATCTGCTTATTGCTGTTCACAGTTTGAAACAAGAAGCAGAGAACATTTTGGTGATTAGCAGTATCAGTCCATCCAAAGGGTGGGGATGGGAGGTTATGAGCACCAGTATTCTCCTCGTGGTGTGTGGTATTTTTTATGTTGTGTCTGTATTTCATGGAAACAGATAAGCAGCAAGGCAAACTTAAGCTGTGAGGTGATAGATTTTCCAGCTGCCTTCTGTGTCTGGCGTGCCACTCTTTCTGTTTGTATCACCAACAGTTGCACCTAACAACTGCTTCCTTTTCATTCGGAGAAATTAGACTTATTAATACAACCAATCATATTCATGGAAAGTCCATTTGAGATGATGAAAACTAGGATTGCCTTTTGTTCTCACTTGTTCTGAGGAGATCAGACTTTCCATAAGGTGCTTTCGGTGATGACGAGGTGTTTCACTTTTCTAAAGGGCTCTTGAACGTGACAAAACAAATTCTCCTCCAATGCCCTGCTCCGCATATTAACGACCGGGAAGACGCTGTGTCGGCCCATCACGTAGCAGGAGTCTGTTTGATCAAATCTGTTTGATGACAAGTGCTGAGATCAAGAACAATAGTGCTGGTGAAATACGCTCTCCATGTTGGCAGTGAAAAGATCCACATGTATTTTTCCATGGCTGAATGTTCATGAGATACACACAGGAGTATAAAAATGTCTTTAAAGAGATAATTTACCCAAAAATGAAATTTTAGTCATTATCTAATCACCCTTTAAAGAAATAGAAGGTTGGGTGATGTTTTATTGAATTCACAAAACACAGTCACACGGGCAAAGGTGTCGCGATGATCTCCCAAACAACTGAAGTGATTGGAGACCAGCGTTCATATTGGAAGAGAATCCACAGTGAAACTGTAAAATGCCTCCATACTGCTTATCCAAAGTAACCCCCTGTCCTGATGTTATTTTGAAAAATGTCACTGATGCTACGTTCAATGATTTATCTTAAAAACATGGCGTCTGTGTCCTTGGTGACGCGTCGAGGCTTGAGGACACTTTGATTACGATGGAAGAGAAGTATCGAGGCATTTATATGAATGTTGTTTTTTTTTTTGAGAAAACATCACCCTTCACTTTAGTTGTTTGTAATTGTTTTCGACCTTCACACATCCTGATTTTGGTTCATTAGTGTTCTAAATGGAAGTGTGTCTCAGCATGAGGGTGAGTGCATAACGACCGAATTTTCCTTTTTGGGTGAAATATCCCTTTAAGCAGCATACTTACCATCCTCCTGGTGGCGTGGCCATTTAAATTTCCATGATTGTTGAAGACACACAGGTCTCCACCCTTGAGCAGATTTATTTTCACACATGCTGGGTGAGGTGTCTGCAATTCCTCCCCCGCCCTGTCATTGTTTGTTCTGCTGTTAAGTGTGAATATGAGCAGAGACCAGGCAGAAAAATAGCCATGTTTAAGGCCTTTTCTTGCTCCACTGAGTGCCGTTTGTTGATGTCACTCCAACCCAACAGCTTTCCAGACGTCTGTAGTCCACCGTGTCCATCAGTGGGTTGAGCTTCTGCACTTGTACTTAGAGGTTGAACTTTGGTCTGTATGATGTAAAAAGGTAGGAATGCCATGCATTATTCTCCCTGATTCCAACGTGACAAATTCATGCATGCGTGACGCAGTTTTCAGAGCGATGCATCGGTGTTAATACATTACTGTTAGATTGCATAAAATGTTCTCTGTCTTGTGTTCAGTTAAATTACAAATGACATGTTCACTGAAGTCGTAGCAATGTTTTCTTGTACTGGTCTGTTGCTCTAATTACTCCTCTGCTCATGTCTGATTTTTCGCTCACTTACCTTTTGTCAAAATGAAGTAATGTGGGCAACTCTTGATCACCTGGATGTACACCAATGACAATATGTTAAGATGAATACAGACTTTCCAGTGTGTGCTTCTTATTGACTTCAAACAGATGCACATGTGGTGAAATTCCTCCTCCAGACATTCAAGCATGCAGGGAATGAAATAGAAATCAAACTGCATTGTGGTGTTGCATAAAACTCAGACAGTCTTCACACACACAAAACAAATAATATCTCCATTCTTCGACATGCACACTAGCCCTTTTGCTCCTGCGCACACACACACACACACACACACACACACACACACACACACACACACACACACACACACACACACACACACACACACAGACGCACACACTTCCCAAATGAATCACGCTCCCCAGTGCTTAGCATCATCAGCATTCCCTGAATCAGCCGTGACTGCAGAGCAAAACTGCATGACATGACAGCCTCAGGGGTCAAATGAAATACACACTCTTAGTGCCACTTCACCTTCAAGGCAGAACAGTGAGCAGCAGCTCAAGAGCAAACCCATAGAAGACTGGACTGTGTTGGGCATTGTGTGTTTCGCGCCGGTTAATGAACCGGCATGGCGGTACATTGTGAACCCCAGACTTTTTGCACTTTCCTGCAGACACGCATGACTTCTCCCCAAACAGGCTCTCCTTCAGCCCCTACTGTCTGTTTATGTAGACTACCACCAAGGCGCCATGGAATGCACCTCCAACACTCTCCGCTCACACACACACCTCCGAGACAAGGAGTCTGCCTCAACCTGCTGATACGAGCTGCTTGTGTCTTACTTTTTACGTTGGGGTAAATGTTTTGATTAAAAGGCCGTTACTATTTTGCTAGTCACAATGGCTTTGTAGTGGAGGGGTTTGCTGCTGTGCTGATGGATGGACGGCCGCTCCCTGCCTCCAGTGAGTGGTTCAGTGAGAGAGGAGCTGTCATCACCCAGCTGCCGACACTGAAGAGAGAGGAAGGCAGAGGGCTGGAAGGGGCTGGTGGGGTGGAGGTGTGTGTGTGTGTGTGTGTGTGTGTGTGTTTATTTGTGTGTGTGTGTATGTGTTTGTGTGTGTTTGTGTGTGTGTGTGTGTATGTGTTTGTGTGTGTTTGTGTGTGTGTGTTTGTGTATGTGTGTGTGTGTGTGTGTGTGTGTGTGTGGGGGGGGGGTTATCCATAGCCAGATTGGATGAAGAGCCAGCGATGGGCGATGTGTTGAAGTGTAAGGAAATGTCAGGGAAAGGAGTAGGCCTTCAAGAACCAGACGAGAGAACATGTGTGATGGAAGAGAGGAGGTCACTATTGGGTGCAGCTCACCTCACACCCCTGTCCCAGAAGGCTCCGCAGAGTGGGAGACTGCATTACGTAAAAAAAAAAGAAAAAAAAAAGGTGGGGGGGGGGGAGCAGGTGGTACTGTGAAGCACACAAAGCCTCTCTACACTGTCTGATCAACAGTCCTGCTGGGCTTTGAGAGTCTGTGGTTAAATGCTCCAGTAACTCTGGGGTCCCATGACATGATGAAAAGTTTCACAGCATTCAGTAATTACACCGGTTGCTGCGTATTGTGTTGGACGGCAACGTCAGACGATGACGGCATTCAATAAATCTTCACAACAAAAGAGGCAGAAGAATGAGGCAGCATCTCTCTGAAGAGATGAAGGACAGATGAACGGGGGAATTAAATATGACAGTTGCATCGGTGCTGTGTAATGTGTCTGTTAAGATTTCCGGGAGCAATGAAACAGACATTCAAACTCATGGAAAATCCGTAATTGCTACTTTAATACGACACCTTGATCTTTAGAATGTTAAAAATCTCCTTTGATGCAGATATCAGAACTTGAAGAGTGGGATGACCACTGGTGACTCCACATTAAATTGTCAGCGTGGTTTATATTCCAGGATGAGATTTTTCGAAGGGATCAATCAGTTAAAATTGTGTATAACAGGACACTCGGATCATGTCTGGCTGCAAAGCTTTTAGTCCCAGGTCAAAAAACAGTCCCACAGTGCCTCCTATTGGTGGCTCCTTGAAAAAGCATGTTCTTTTTTTTGTGCCATGTGAACACAAAACCCAAACAAAGGTCATGAGAGGCAAATAAGAAAGGAGAATTAAATTTATTTTGATCAGCCATTTCTGTTTCAGAGTTTGTTGCTGTTGTCTTATCATAATGCAATAAGAGACTTCTACAGCATATATTTTCCAGTTATTTTGTTTGACAGCAGGAATCAGACTTTTATACACGCTGTGGCCTGAGGTGACCACTACTTCTCCAGGGGCTTGTCAGAGGTTCCAGCTTGGTTGCTGGAAAATTGATTAATTAATGATACAACCAATAAATGAATTAACACCCAAATTGTATGTAAATTGTACTGCCTCCACCCCTGCTCCTCTGACCCAACAGGCTCAAAGTGACAATCATATGTTCTACTGAATGTCATAACTTCAGATCAGCCCTGAAAGCTTGCTGACAAACCGAATCAGAGCCTGGGCTGGTTTGCTCTGCCCACAAATTTTCTTCACAGCTCGTAGTAAATTTAATGTCCAAGTTTGCATCTTGGTCCCCAATACTACAGGTCTGAATGGTGCAACACTCCATATTTATTGCTTTTGTTCACCCTTATGACTCTCTCATTGTCTATAATATCTCCTATTTTACAGTGATGACTTGACATCGGGGGGGGGGGGGGTGGCACAGTGGTGCAGTGGTTCGCACTGTTGCCTCATAGCAAGAAGGCTTAGAGTTCGAATCCCGGCTCCAGCACAGGATCTTTCTGTGTGGAGTCTGCATGTTCTCCCTGTTCCTGTGTGGGTTCTCTCTGGTATTCCAGCTTCCTCCCACAGTCCAAAGACACCAAGAGGGGACGAGGCTGATTGATACTCTAAATTGACCGTAGGTGTGACTGTGAGTGTGAATGGTTGTCTGTCTCTATGTGTTGGCCCTGTGATGGACTGGTGACCTGTCCAGGGTGAACCCCGCCTCTCGCCTGAAGGCTGCTGGGATAGGCTCCAGCCCCCCGGGACCCTTAATAAGATAAGCGGTAGAGGATGGATGGATGGATGGATGGATGGACTCCACGTTAGTGCATCAAAGGCAACCAAGAGTCAGTTTGTAAGTGGCCAGTAGATGGTGTCATTTCACAAATATTTATGTCATAAAAAAAAAACTTTGGTCATACCCAGGTAAAAACCATGAATTTCAGCCAATGTAAAGGTGTGTTTAAGTATATTTCACAAAAAGTTCCAGCAGTCTGATGCTGGAGAAAGAAAAACAAAAAACTGTGTGAAAAAACACACTTTGGGCATTACAGTTTGTTTTTGTTTTTTTACAAAATAAAACTAAAATTTAGGGGATTCTGTCGTCTTTTTTCTCATCTAAATAAATACAACATAGAATATAAAGTACAAAAAATAAATAAAAGAAAAGGTTCTTGTAATTTCCTTAGTGCATCAAGTGTGGTCACTGTACTTCGCGGGTCTGGTTCAGGAGGCTGGTGAATCGCTCCCTGATCAGACGGATGTATAAATCCCAGGAATTGTAATTGAGCCCAGATAGGAGCAGAGGTTCGATGGAGTATGGCTCTCTCCAGAGGTTTGAGATGCTGTCAACGGGTTTTCTCCTGGATTCCCGTCCTTATAATAACCTCTGTGGTGCTGTGGTCATATTACGCCTACGTTTTTCAGTTATGTCTTTGTAAGTATCCATGTTTGTTCATTTTGTTGTGATTTTTTCTTTGCGCTAAACGTAAGCGTCAGACACCGCAGTTGCCGCACAGCAGTGTTGACAATTAACATGAAGACAAAAGCTAGCAAACTAGGCGGAAGTGGTTCAGGGTGTGAGCTTTTTATTTAATCTACGTCACATTAGCTGTTTTTAAAAAAAAAGTGTGGACAGAGACCAGTGTAGTCACAGTTGTATCTGTTATTGTTTCTCTTGGCTACAACCACTCGTTTTTGGCTAGCTTGTAAATGCTCGTTTGAAACAACTGTTGTTCTAATGCTCTAAGAAGCTGCCGTCATCCGATTTTTAAAATGCTCTATTCTTCTTTCTTCAGTCACAATCATCAACACATTTGAAAAAGGTGAGTTACTTGTTTGTTATTTCCAAGGAGTGCACCTCTGTATCTGCATCATTGTCATGTAAATGATTGTGTGTTTACAGTGGCCTATCTACTGGTATTTCATGTTTGCTTCGTGATGTTCTCCTGGACATACTGGAAGTCCATCTTTACCACTCCTGCCTCCCCATGCAAAAAGGTATTGGTAATGTTTTAATACTGACAGCTTGACTGCTGCTACTGGACCCTATATTGAGCTTGTAGTGTGAAAAACTTTAATTATATATAACTTTTTTTTTTTAACCATAGTTTCAGCTGTCTTACTCAGACAAGCAAAGATACGAGATGGAGGAGAGGCCAGATGCTCAAAAGCAAATCCTGGTTGAGATTGCGAAGAAGCTGCCCATTTTCACTCGAGCGCAATCTGGAGGTAAACTATTGATTTAGTGATTTTACTGTTAATGTGTAAATGAGTGTGTGTAAGAAGGTGTATGAAGGGCAGCAAGGGTAGTATGTTGTAAACTAGGACAGGTGACTCTTAGCATCCTCACCCTCAGTAAACAGCTACTGTATCTCTGTCATTAGTGCTGATTGCTGTGTTCAAGCCTACAGGAAGTAGGCGACGAGAAACTCAGCTCAAATGGACCTCCTCTTATCTCTCTAGCTATCAGGTTCTGCGACCGCTGCCAGGTGCTGAAGCCTGACCGCTGTCACCACTGCTCAGTATGTGAAACGTAAGTCACCCTTTCCTCACCCCATCTAGTGAGATGGACCAAGGCAAGGAGACATAGATATAACTGTTGTGATAATTAGACGGCGTTGCTTTGTTAGCACGCCATCATTTGGAAAGGACATCCTTATGAGAGATCAGGCCAGTGGTTTGCCTGTATACGTGTGTGTGTGTGTATATATACACTGTATACATGTGTATATATGTATATGTGTGTATATGTATACATATGTGTATATATACATATATAAATGTGTGTGTATATATACACATGTACATATTTGTATTTACACGTGTGTGTGTATATATATATATATACACATATAAATGTATATGTGTGTATATATACATTTATATGTATATATATAAATGTGTATATATATACACATATATGTATATATACATATAAATGTATATGTGTATATACATACATGTGTGTATATATACATGTATATATGTATGTTATGTGTGTGTGTATATATATATATATAAATAAAAAACGTGTATATATATAAAACATATATACATATCACAGAAAACACTGACAGTGGGAACAGTTTTCGTGTCAATTTGATGACCATTAATAGATAATTATGTTTCTCTTTCTTTCCCGTTCGCTCTCATTTCTCATGCAGATTGCCATCAAGTTTACATGTGTATATTTTAGGCCTGTGCAATTAATCAAAATGTAATCAAAATTGCAACACCTGCCATTTTGAAATTGCAAGAAGAAAGGCAAAAATATTTGTCAAAAGCTAACTGTTATTTCTCTACTGTTTAATCAAATATTCTGCAGCAGAGATGTCTTGCCTACACATCATTTTCTCCACTCATAATAATAATGCAAGATATTTAAATAGGGCTTTTCTAGGACTTACAGGGGCTTTACACTAAATTGTAGGGGGTAACATTAGTGAGGCAGACGCTGGATGGAGTCTGAACTTGTGACTATGGTACATTGAGGGAGCAAAAACATCTGTGCTTGATACAGATCCCACAAAAATCACACTATTATCATAATTTTAGTGCTTTTTTAATGAAAATAAATCATTATATAGAAATAGACATTTCTTCCATGAATACACAATATAACGTTACTACAATATCAGTCAAAATATGACAGTTTTTTCAAAATGGTGTAGCACTAATATACTCATTACATAAGTATAGTACCATTCAGGGTGGTAGAAACTGTAAAAGTATTGTTTATATACCTAAAACAAGGATGTCCTACGTAGATGCTGTTTAAATGTGATGATGACAAGTTGTTGTTTTTTTTCTCTTTTAAGCTGTGTCTTGAAGATGGACCACCACTGTCCCTGGTAGGTGGTGATATCGCTGCCATTTCCCTTCCTATATAATTTTTTTTTTTATTATTAACAGTATAATTTGTTGTCTTCCAGGGTGAACAACTGTGTTGGCTTTTCCAACTACAAGTTCTTTCTGCTCTTCCTCTCCTATTCCATGCTCTATTGTGTATTCATCGCAGCTACAGTCTTTCAGTATTTCCTCAAATTCTGGGTGGTAAGTTTCATTCCTTTATGCTGGATTAGCATTCCAACACCATGGCAGAGAACTTTGCCCCCGTCCACCATTTTTTCCCCCTCAAGTTTCACCTTCTCCCGTTTCTCCTTCCCAGGGGGATTTGCCAAATGGACCTGCAAAGTTCCACGTTCTTTTCCTCATGTTTGTGGCACTCATGTTCTTCGTCAGTCTCATGTTCCTCTTTGGTTACCACTGTTGGTTGGTGGCCAAAAACAGATCCACTTTAGGTAAACATATTTACTGGAGAACCGCTAAGATTCAGCCTCTCTCACTACTTCATTGCTGGATTTAATATATGCTTTCGAGCGTATCTAGTCGAACATCTGTCATAAATGTTGTTTAAAAATAGATGTACAGATTTTGTTTCTTTTTTCCAGAGGCCTTCTCAGCTCCAGTTTTTGTCAGTGGACCCGACAGACATGGCTTCAATGTTGGGATGCGTAAAAACCTGGAGCAGGTGTTTGGAGAGGACCGGAAACTCTGGTTCATCCCCGTCTTCACAAGGTGAGTTCAGTGTCGAGAGACCGCGAGGTAGGACCCATGAATACTTGATGTTCCCCTTCATGTTTCCCTTCCCTTTACTTAAAAAAAAAAAAAAAAAAAAATCTGTTTTTAGTATTAAACATATTTGCTGAAGAATTTTGCTTTAAAGAACAAAAGTGGGGAGCGGCATGCCTTAGACTGCAGCGTGGGTCACTGGTTTGATTCCCAGAGACGGGATTGAAGTATTCCAGAGTGAGCTACTGAACCCCTAATCCTAATGAGCCCGTGAACCCATTAACCATTAATGAAATGTAGAATAAAAATTCTTGGTTCCTTAACTAGCTTCCATCTTCTTTTGTGCTATTTTACATGTCAGCCAAGGAAACGGCCACTACTTCCCCTTGAAGAATCGGAGTGAGTCCCAGAACCCCTTATTAGCTAATGAGGAGATGTGGGAGGAGTCAGATGACGGCTCTGAGGAAGGAAGCTTGGGTGAGTCACTTCATTTCGGTCTTATACTTGTTCCCTGTAGTTTCAAGAGCAGAAATTGGGCTTTTCAACATCTAAAAAGGGAATTTTTACATTGAGCGTGGATACTTAATTCTCTAAGTTTGTTATCATTAAAGCTACACATCAGAGTGAAGCTGTAAAGTTAACAGTCCTCTCAGATCCTCACAGGTTTACGTTTCTACTGCGGTTCAGTTTAACTGCAAATAAATAAGTACAGGTTTGTTTTTTTGAATCGTTCTCGTCCCAACTTGTTGAGATGAATTCGGATCTTTAAATACATGCTTTAAAACAACGCTGGTGCCACTGTTGCTGGCAAATATTTAATTTGTCATATTATATTTACATTTCATTAATTAGTCTTTTGATTTATTGAAATGAGAACCTGAAAATGCATCAAATAATCCAACTGATCTGAATCCAAAGGCCCCCCACACACACACACACACTTGCACAGGCATTTGTTGTGTTTTGATTGAAATATCAATATTTTGCTGCCACCTGGTGGTCACATGTGATTTACTGTGGCAATTTGAATACATGAAAATTAATTTACAGTTTTTTTTTTATTATTCCAGTTGAGGACCAAGACCCTTCCGTTACCATAGAGATGGAGGAATAGAAATTTAATGTAAGTGTACAACTTCTGCTGGTAGATGACGCAGATACATATCGCGCACACACACTGTGCACCACAGAGGGAAATGCATTCCAAATGTTGTGAATGTTCAGTCACACTTCTGAAGGGGGTGGGGTGGGGTGGGGGGGTAATTTTATGGATGAAACTTATATCTGGATAGTCATTGACCACCATTAGCCCAGAGTTTTCCATAATAAGGAGGAAGAGAAGAACTGGACGGACTACCAGCTCGTGCATCACCAAGCCCGGAAAGATTTGTCATCTTTTACGGGAAGTATCCACTCGTATCCAGGCAAGAACGTCGGGTATCATTTCCTCTCTTGGCGATAGCCTCTGGGATTATATTGGTTGTTGGGACACCTCTGTCCGGCTCTGACCTCTTTTCTACGCCTGTGTTCCAGTGTCGGACAGCGTGTCGCACCTGTGATTCTGCTCTGTGCAGCTATGGAACTGTACCTCACTCTCTTGTTGCTCTCCAGAGGATCCTAGTAGTGATTCAGTTGACTGGCCCCGTCAGTCTCGCAGCTTACATTATTTTATTCAACGAGCGTATTTGGAATATATGACTTTACCTACGCCTTACACATACAGTATCTACATATACCTGAGTTCCATTTTACGAATGAATGTATCTCGCTCCCTGCCTCCGAGTAGAGTGCGCCAACATTTTAGGCACATTTACATAGAACCTGTTGTGTTTTTATTTATTTTTTCAGCAGTAATGTACATGTGTAATCTGGAGAAGCCCATTTCTGTAAAAGAGTTATGTTAATAGAAATGTTCTAATGGTTAATCATACTGTAATCTCGTGAAAAGCGGAAATTGAGTTAGAGGACATATTTTACATAAAGTCAAATTATGAGATGAAAAAAAACAAAAACCCCACACTGTAATTTTTAAGGGGAAAGAAGCCTTCATGAGATGAAAGGTCAAGAAACGTCAAAAGTGACCGTCATGATTTTAGCTCAAAATCCAGGTGAAACCTTTTCTCCCAATGAGGAGTTTCTCAAAATATGATTGACCATTTTAATATTTTCATATCACTCTTAACAATTTCTTTGGACATATATTTTTTCTACTATCGAGCTTCAGCACTACTTCAACTGGTGACATCAACAGAGTAAGCATAGCATGCAAGCGTAGCATCAGTCCACAGCTACAACTCAGCTCCTTAAAAGAAGACCTCATACTGAAATGAGTATTTTGGCACATATAGCACATTTTTTTGGAGTATCGTATCTTGAATATAAATCATATTATAAATATAACTGGCTCAAATACGGTTTCAAAATGCAGTGATTATTTTTGGTAAGTCCGGTATGTAAATGTGAGACATTCCTGGTGTAGTAACCGTTCAGTGTGGATGCACATTAGAAAGTGAAAGACAAAATGATGTTAATGGTTTGTTTGTTTTTTTTGAGATTTTTAAAAATGGAGGTAACAAACTACTCACATACTGTGCATCTGATCCTCAACCACTGGTTAGTGGAGGTCAGTGGACTCCTGCAATACACCTCAGATTGTTTTGTACCCATTTTTATGCATTTAACATTTTTAATACCAATGAATCGTTCTTACAGAGACTGTTGACAGTTTGTATTTCCTCCAGTATTGTTTGTCTTACCTACTTATAAAAGTAAGCAGGAGGATTCAAGCCTTTATTGACCCTCGATGGTGTTTTAATCTTTATTTACTTCACGAGATGTTTTTGTTTTTTTTTTCTACTTTGAGTAAGCCAAATCAAATGCTGCTCATGTCTTGTGTAATTAATTTAAGTTGTATGTATCCAGGGTATGATTCAGTGTTTGAAAGTACTGGATGTTGGATGAAATAATTCATGTTGTGTCTATTTATTGCCCCCCCGTGTATCGAGTTTACTGATTGAGAACTGCTGTAGGCAGTGTCTGTATATTTTGCTCCACTGTGTAACTATTAAGATAACACACATCTATGAAATATCTTTATAACATGAGATGACAAATGATTTCTGGTGTTATGTACTGTATGACAAGTATGCAGACCAGAGTTCATTGCTAGAGAACTCGTGTTCCCTTCGAAATGATCTTTGAGTACGTGATTGTGTGGCGCTTCCCTTTCTCAGTACCTCCGTACCACCAAAAACAGTTTCATATGCTCTTCTGTCTGTTAACAAATATAAATCTTTTATTGATCCATCAGTTGTAACATGCAAAATAAAACTGTCTTGATATGGCTCACCGTAGGTTTGTTTCTACCGTTTGACTATACACTGCATAAAAAGAATCAATAAAATAAATAAATGATTTTGGAGGGGGGAAAAAAAAGGAATTGCATTTGGCACAACAATGAGAACATGAAATACATTTAAATAAACCAGACAAAATATACTTAAAACCAAAAGCAGATCGGGTCGCTCAAGTTGTTGTCCTGGGTTTAGTCAGTGCCGAAGTACCTCTGTCCGAAGTGTGTTGGAGCCACCGGATGAACTTCTGTCGTCAAAATAGTGATGTCTGGAAACTCCTGGATTATAGATTTGGCCCCTAGGAAGAAATGACAGGTTTTTTTTATTCAACCAGGAAGTCTCTTGAGATACAATTTGGTAGCATTGAGAGTCCAGTTTGTTTCTCTTCATTCTGGGACACATTTGCTATTGTGTAAACTCTCCCGCTTAAAATGCCATCAGTATTATTTAATTAAAAGAAGACCATATACTGCCAGCTGGTATCAATAATAAAATGCAACGTGGGAGTCAATTTCTAAATCCCTTATGCAAGAGAGACTCAATGACAGTGTAGGATAAAAGCCTCTGCATACACTATGTGCACAAGGACATATTTGATACAGTTAAAGTGTTGATTCAATGTTTTTAAATGCGCTGTTTGATGTGTAAGAAATTTTTAGTGAGGTTCCTGGGAAGAAATATAATGCAATATGATGCAACAACTCTGCAATAAATACTGAAGGACAGTCATATGTAGAATATGTATGATAGTAGATATGTAGAAATAGCTAGTAAACTGGTTTATATTTGAGTGGTTCAAAATAAAACGGAGAGGTGATGGTTAAGCAGGATTGAAATTACTGAAATGACATCACTAAACATCAGCCAGCTCCTAGTGGGCAGAAACCACATAACACTTCATAGAAAATTGGGTGGGTGTGCAAGATATTCGAGTTTTTAGTCAGTATTTTAAAACTGATTGGGCCGATAGCTGAAATTTACCAAGGTTGACATTATCTGCCCAACTTTATGTAATGTTTACATTTTGTACATGAAAAAGGAGCTTTTCTTTATCTCAAAAACATTTGGGAAAAGCCGGTAAAATGGATGTGTACCTCATCCTTACCTCATAATAAATAAAAGATAATAAGCAAAGAAACACCCTCGAGCAAAACCAGGGTAAAATAAATATCGTTCATCAGACCGGTACGGTAAAAAAAAAGAAAAAAGACAACTATCTGTCAATACCGACGATGAGCCGATAACATCGTGCATCCTTATTTCTGAGTGAAAGAAATCCTCAGGGAGTCTTTGAATCACTCAAGCACTTGCTGGTTGAGGCGGATCATCAGCGATGCAGCTACCAGTGGTGTAAAGGCGATGAAAGAGCAGGAAGATAGCCGGAGGCGAACTGTGTGACCTGAGCTGCGGTGCTGGTTTACCGTGAGGCGTAGAGAAGAGGCTGAGCAGGATAATGTGTCTGGGCTGGACTCCGTGTTCTATCAGCACCCTCACCGCCTCGATCACAGTGTTCCCCGTACCTGCAGACGTTCAAGGTTACGAGTCTGAGCCAAAGGTCACGGTTTACATCGTCGCTTTCGTTACAGAAACAAAATCAGAAAAGAACGTGTTGAATTAAAGGCTGCTCACTTTGAGGAGGAAAACATGCGACACTTGATAGCGCCGTACAGTTTAATTGTTGCATCATTACTGATGTCATCATGTCAAATGGCCTGGGGCTGTGTGACTGACTGATGTGCTCATGTGTTAGAAGCTTGGCAGGCTTTAATTAATATGGTGTGTTCCATCATTCTGACATAATAAAACAGAACATCGACCTGGCCGACTGATTTTTCTTTTTCAAACTTGAGAGCTGGAAAACACTGGGAGAAAAGACACTATTTTTGCCGGCTCTCATTATGTTCTTCAGCAGCTTGGCGGCTATCTCCCAGGCAGTGTATAATTTCTCCCATGAGAGCTATAATTATCAGAACAGCCTGAATGAGACTGTATGATGTGGAAATGTATACTTGGTGGTGAAGGTCAACTGGAGGGAGATTTCTCAGAATGAATAAATACATAGAACTGTCCATACATTAGCACAAAAAGAAAAGTCGCGTCTCTTGACATTTATGTGCTGCTGACTGTTAGAAACTGAAGTCATCGGGAGGGCGAGCGGCGTTCTCAGTCCTGGTACTTACTGAGAATGGGGTACATGAGCAGCACTTTCCTTCTGTAAATATCTGGGGGGAACTTGGCATAGTAAACCTTGGCTTTCTGCGTCTCCTCGTCACTCTGGATGAGGATTTTGCCGATTCGAATGGAGCGGCAGCAGTCGCGCAGACCCTGTTCCATGGCCTCGCCTGGGGGCCAGACAGAAAGAACTGACTACAGAGCGGAACTGCAGTTCTGCTACCATTGTTTTATAGCGATGTTATTCTCCTCGTTGTTCCGATATGTTAGATCATTTATAAGACTGAACGCATTTCGCGGAGTTCTACACCGTAGCATTAAGCTAGCACAATTACGCATGTTGCCATAAACAGGAGAAAAGGTCATGAACTGCTGTAAAAACCCAACTTGAGAGGCATATTCTGAAAATGCGGTGCATGTCCATAGAATGATCCTATAACTAGACTTACATCAGCCTGTCAAACATGTCAGAATACGCTGAATATATAAAAAAAAAACCTCTGAAAATCCCATTGGAATATGATGTTTACCTTTACCAACATCAGATTATTGTCATTTTTGGCATGAAAGAGGAAAATTGGAGAGAGTGACTGTTAACGTGACTACTGTCCATATTTGTTGTGAGGTGATTTTTTCCATTAATGAGGATTTCCATACATGTGATGTGTGTAACCTTCAAATGAGACACCTCAGAGGGTTTATTTGTCCTGATTACTCAGACTGATTCGAGCAGGATTTATCGGCCACTATTTTCCTTTACAGATGCATCGTCGCACTTGTTGGCTGTGGACCCCAGTGTTTGGTCTTCAATTTGGCCATCTGAAAGTTTTTCTTCCCGCTTTTGCTCGACGTCGGCCCGGCACAGAAAAGGTGTTTATTGTTGTTGTTTTCCAACACACAACACAAACAGGTGCAAGTGTTCTCGGTCTTGTAAAATGTAGTATTTCAGCTAAACTGTAAGTCTACTCAGCCTACAAATGGGATTTTCAGCCAAAACAGTGGAATCAAGTGCACACAACAGTCTGACTCACTGAATAATATCAGACAGTACAAGTGCACGGTCGAGGCAAATCACATGCAGATGAAAGTATAACGACTCTAATTCGGTAGGTGGGCTACTTACCGCTCCTCATAATGCTGACACCACAGTTGCCTCTCTCAAATTTGACACCCTCATACTTGTACCCTAAAGGAGAAGATCAGAATAGTCAGAGAGGAAGCTGCTCCCAAACAAATCCAGCTGGATCGTCATTGTCCTTCAAACATGGACTGAAGCTTTGTTATGGGAACCTGTCGGCGTGGTCACAGTGCACTCAGAGTAGGGGAGTTGATTCAAGCCCTCTTCTACCACTAGTCTGATCTGTCGGTGGAGGAAATAAGAGGCAGGTTATTAAGATAAAATCACTTAGAGACGCCATGAATGAAGTGATAAGTTGGGATTTTACCAGTCGGTCAGCACAAAACACAAAGTCCCCTCTGCTAGTCGTTCTAGAAAAATGAATACAAACATTTGTTATCAGTGCTTGATTAGATATTTCAGGAAGATGATGAACTAACTCACATTTTCAGAGTTGTAAAAATTCTACTAATCGCTTTTTATGGATGTCTTCCCAAGTCTGTAAAATTATATGCATGTATTTTTATATTGTCCATGATTAGGATGCTACTAATCAGTCCTATGTACTGTTTGGTCAATAACTGGGTGGGTATGTGCTGCATTCATTAAAACTGTATCACACAGCCTGACACACTCGCATACAAGACTGCTGACAGTATATTGGGACATACAACAAGCTTTGACAGTGGTATTTTATCTACTTTATGGCCATCTCCACCCTGGGAAATAACACTAACTTCCTTGACAGTTCTGGTCAATCAAAACGAATTTGATCTGCCATAAAATCTGGTATTTGTTAGGTTATTCAGTAGAGAGGATACAGGGGTGCACTGCTGAATGAACTTTACTCATATAGGACATTTTTCCCAACTTTTTTTTGGTGGAACTCAACGCGCTTTACAACGACATCGCATTCACCCATTCACACACACTGAAGGTGGGCAAGGATATTAAAGCTGCATGATTTAGAGAAAAATATCTCATTTCTATTCCAATATACCTCTTGTCTTGTGTGTACTTCTATGATTTATGATGCTTTGAGGGTGATTTTTAGAATTTTAACCTCATCATTCTCATTTTAATGTAAAAGTCATTAGAAAAATGTTGTTGTTTTTTTAGACATTTCCTTAAATCTGTAAAATATGTACAGGCAGTGCAGCAGCATCTAATCTAAAACTAGAAACAAAATAATTGGCCTTCAACAAATATTGCATCATCCTCCCTGGAATTTGAAAAGTGCAGTAGGTCATATTGTGATTAAATTCACATTAATTATGCAGCCCTTCCTTTTAACATTACTGACTATCCATACTAGTCCCAAGATTGGTGCTATCACTTGCATTCTTCTGGTTCGCTGAGGACATTCGGGTTAATGTTTAAATCAATGACCAGGACTGTTTGGATTAATGTGCGCTTGATTCACTAGACTTAAGAGGACGCAACTCCAATCTGGTGACAGTATCAGTTTAAAAATAGACTGAATTGTGTCATATTATGGTCATTCTCTCCCGACCCCGACGAGTTTTTTTTTTCCCTTTCAGTCGAAGCACGAGGTATGGTGCCGTACCTATAGGTCACTGTGATAAGTCACTCATATATCCTGATGATCGGGTTTGTTGTGGACTGCGTTTCAAGATAGAAAAGGCAGTGACTCACTTGTCTCTGATTATAGTCTGTAATTCTCGGATCTGGTCATTCAGGGGGAGCAGTTTTAGCTGGGGTCCCAGAGAGTCTTGGTCTACCGGCTGTAAGGTGGCATCGTCTGGTTCAGGATTGGACGGCAATGCGGGCACACTGCCGCTGCTACTGCTGTTGCTGTTAGCGAACCGAACCTGCTTCATGGGGTGCTCCTGGCCAGGACTGACACTGTTCATTTGCTGGTTGTGGCATGGCATCCTGAGTGACTAGCTAGCCTGTCAAAGTTACCGCAGTTGAACGAGCGACCCACTTACCCACGGTTTATCCGCCTGCTGACAAAGACGAGCCAGGCAACGTGTTTTAGCGTTAGCTTCAACCTTAGTTTTGGAGGGAAATTCCCGCTTCTTTCAGCTATCACATTGAAACAGACCCAGAGTGACACATCCCCATTACTGGCGAAGTAAACCTCTTCGTATTCAAATCAAACCGACGATATGTTTCCACACTAAACCGTGATGTCAACCTTGCTTGCTAGCTGTGACACTGACAGCAGCGTAGACGAAGACCGGATATGACGTACCCGGCGTGTTGACTTTTTGCCTTCCTCCTACACCAACATGGCGCCGATGTTGGTATCGCTCAAATGCGGCTTTCACTTTCAAAGAAGAAAATTGGCACTTTTTATTCGACAGACAAACTCATATCACGTTTGGAATAGAAGTCGAAATGAGAACAAGACGGAGCGTAAAGGACAAAGCACGTATGTGGTGAGTGACTCCGGGGAGGAGAGGGAGAGGGCACAGTGCTGCTGGTGTGACAGTCCCGATGCAGCAAGGACAGACATGAAAGTGTCTTAAACTAACTGCCTCGAAACTCAAAGTTAGATCCACCTCATTTCTTTCTTTAATAATTTGGCCCACGTTTCGTGTGGAACGTGTTTTAAGCGTGGTTGCTGTCACGTAGCAGTGACGTGAGTAAACCACCCGGCTAACTTGGTGTTGCGACACAGCTAATTTGCTAACATAATTTAAGGGGTTAATGGTATTGAGTTCAATGCTCCTAAAATACTATTTTATATTTTGTGTGTTAACCCTGTAGCTTGTCAGTGGTCTGAATCACGTGATGGACTTGAGCGCTTCCAGTCAAAGTTAGATAAGACTGGTTCCTGCTGATGTAACTGTCATCACGTGTAAACCTTCTTCTTAAATCAATTATTGATTATTAATTTAATGAAATCAGACGGAAGTCTGTTTTTGAAGCTGAATTTGGTCTGTCAGAAGTGTAAAGTTCGACCTCTCTAATAGTCATAACGAAAGTGAGAGTTACCCACAATGTAGACTTAAAAATAGCATGGAAAACGATGATTGACTTGATTTACAATACTGTCTAAGTTCTCCATCAGTACTGTGTGTGTGTGTTTTTACAGTTGTCTCACATGGTTGAACTTTAAAATATTGATGGGTAATTCCAGTTCCTACTGCAGCAGGTGGAGGCGTTTGTAAAGAAGTCACCTCCTCCATTTTAAATAACTGTAAAAAAGCAGAGATAAAAAGCTCATTTTGAACAAAAGTATTACCTTCATGAATGTTGTTGTTTTTTTAAAGTTTGTTTCATGTACACAGGGTCCATACAGTTAGCAAAATACTATAAAGATGATGGAATTTGACAATGACAATTTCCAGGCCTGGAAAAGTCTTATGAGAAAAACATAAATCCTTGAAATTTGGTTGACTATTGTCTGCTTATTTGAGAAGGACCAAGAAAAGAACTGTTTTATTTGATATTGATGTATAAACACTTAGGGATGTAGTTTGCTATTATTTAGTCAAATATCTGCTGGTAAATTTTGACCTTAATTTTTTACGTGTGAGCTGAATGCCTGGTCAGGAGGATGTATCTAATAGGCAAGGAAAAGTAAGGGGGAAAATCATTGAAATTTAATGGTAAAAATGTGTTTGAACCCTGTGTAAAAGAATGGGAAAAAAGATTTTTAACATTTTGTCCTCTCATTAATAGAAAAAGTGTTTACTTAATATGTTTGCCTGAAAAACTGGCAACTGTGTTTTGTTACCCGAACACTTTCATCTGGGTCGACCTCTCACATAGTCAGAACAAAAGTGAAAGTTGCTCACAGTCAAGGCATAAAAAGATACAGTGAAGGATGATGATTTATTTGAAGTCAAGGGGATTTACAGTAAAATTTTTTCACGAGTATTGTCTTTTGCAGTTTCTTTTACTCTCACATTCTTGAACTGATAGAATGTTGATGGGTGATTCCGACTTATACCGCTGTGGGTGGAGGCTGTTGTAATGAGCTCCCCTCTTCCACTTTAAATGAAAAGCCCTAAAAGCACAAATTGAAAGTTTATTTCAAACACAAATATTACCTTCATGAATGTTATATTTTTAGTTTATTTAATGTACACGGGGCCCATATGATCATGGGAGTAACGTAAAAACTATGGAATTTGAAAATGACAACATTCCTTTATGGGGATTAATATTGAGCCGTGAAATTTGCTTCAGTAATATCTGTATATTAGAGATGAACCAAGAAAGAAAACAAAGGTTGTTTTGCTTAATATTGATATACTTTGTATCCATGCATGTTGTGTGTCATTCATTTTATTTAAATATATACAGATATATATTTAATAATGGTATCTTATAATATTTTGTCCTCTCATTTACATAAAGTAGCTACTTGTTAGATGTGCCCATAAAATTGGCAAATAAGTTTCCTTTTTTCTATATAATAAAAGTTACCTCACCACTTTCAACTGGTTTTTGAGGAATTCATTTCAAAAAGTAAGAACACATTCATTACAATCACAATGTGAAGTAGTTTGCATATAACTGGTGTAAACAAGTGAATTCAAGTTCAGGATGTGTTTCTCAAACAGATTATTTACCTTTGTGTCCATTTGCATATTGTGCTGAGTCACTGTAGACAAGATGGTCAGAGGCACTGATATGGAAATATAAACAAGATAAATCAGCCATACTGGCCATCTCATCGTGAATAAAATCATATATTTTTTTGTATTTCATGCTGTTCCAGCAGAAGATAAGCTTCAGCAGGGCACGCTTATCATAAACTACAGACAGTACTGTTAACAAGTACTCCACCCACGTAGATGAAGTTTTTATACTTCATAAACAGTTCACAGGCTCTCAGACACTGATACACAACCACAAGCTGTGAAATCATTTCTGTACCTTCTTTTTTTTTTTATGAGCTCAGAAAAGTTTTGCGTTACATCCATAGTTTTATACAAAATGAAACCAATAAATATTCACTCCTAAATATTAAAAACATTTTCTCAGAGCGAAAGCATTATCAGCTTTTGACAAGCACGCTCTCTGTTCCTAACATTTGTGGTTTCACTGAAATATGACGGATGAAAAAAAGCATGTTTGCAGGTTGTAGCTGCTGCTCGTTTCAGATGTACAGATTGTTTTGCCTGCTGAGTTCACGTATGTTTCGTTGCCGCCTTTGATCTCTGACTTTTGTGAATGTTCTAAAACGTTTTGGCAAAAACGTACGAAACAAAATGTTGTGTGCATGTATTACAATAATTTGTCTTTGCAGCTTATTTCATTCGAGTCTGTGAATGACGTAGTTGTTATCTTTCTATTACTAGATCCCTCTATTATATGCAGTCACATCCAGAAAGATAAAATGACTTAATTCAGACTCAATGTGCGTTTCAGTTGAGTTCCCTCCCACATTTACGAACCGCCACATGGAACACAAACAGAAGTGGAAACAGCCGCTGCATTTTGGAAGCTGCAAAAGTAAGAAAAATTGAGATATAATTCCAAAGAATTAAAAAAAAAAGAAAAAGTAAATGTACGTGTAATAACATGTAGTCTCTCCACAGCAGTTACAGGTGACGGACAAACGAACATGTTGGCACGGACATGCAGGAGGAGGTCTGAGTGCAGATCCAAAAAATGTGGTGAGAAGTTTGATTGCGTCTTTACTTGGGAGTGGACCATTGAAACTTTCATTGTTGCAATTTTAAGGACTGTTGCTCACAAGTTTCCGCCTAAGTAGAAAGTACATAATAGACTGGCAGCAGCCAGCAATTATCTTCAGTTATTGATCAATCTCTTATCTTTTGTTGAGTGATGATTCAGTCAAAGTCCCAAGTTACCAACATTTTCAAAGTGCTCATTTGTTTCATCAAGACACATTGAGCTTACAATAATATGACAGAAAGAGCAAATTCTTATATTTAATAATCTCAGTTGTATTTACAGATTTCAAACAAATATGGTTTGAAGCACACTGGCTCCTAAAAATAAAATACGAAAGTAATCATCTCTCAAACTCTCGTCTGTGCCATAGCTGATCGCTGGGCTCGTTCTAGGTTCATTAAACTGAACCTACGGTCAGAATGGTTTAAACCTGCAACTAAACTGATCACGTGATCGGTTGATGAAGCATCGTATATGATCTGACCGCTCAACCAATTTGCACATTCACAATTTTGTCAATAAATCAAAGAACCTGGAATGGGGACTTGTGCTATGACTTATCTGACCTGGTCCTCCTATGCTACACAAACCTCCACAGTGTTAATCCTCTCTTCACAGTGTCACGTATCACTTAACTGAATTTGATTAAAGGCAGGTGTTGGGAACCACTTCAGTGTAATTTGCGGCGGTACAGCAGGGCTGGAACATGGCGCCACCGTATTGCCCAGATTAGAGGAATTACTGCATATACTTTGGCCTGTGGAGGGTCTCTGAGGCAGGTGTGTGGCGGCGCGTGGGTAAACAGCCATGTTGGCACCAGTGGACTCCAGCCCTCAGCTGGGATGACAGCCCAGGTGTCTCGTGGGACTTGTAATGTCAGGCTGGATCTTCAGGTCCACCTGGAGACTGTGCGATAGTTGCTGCTCCTAAATCTCCCAAGGGTCTCCTGTTGACATTTGATGTTCCATGTGTCTGTTGGTGGAGCCTTCTCCAGGTTCCTGCCATCGGCTGCTTGAATGACAAGTGCTAGTTAGTTGCCAGTATTTGCAAAATGATTCAGGGAGGGTGAACGCAGTTATTGGCTTTGTAGTAAATATGGTCCGCCTGACCTGAATATTACAGGACAGATTATTCGATCAAACTTGGAAGAATATAATCTAAGAAGAGGCTTTGCTTTTGGTTTCACTGTCATAGCTGAAGGAGGTGAACTCAGCCAAGATCGTGTCGGCCATGCTATCCTATGTGTGGCCAAAGGACAGACCCGACCTACGGGCCCGCGTCGCCATCTCTCTCGGCCTGCTCGCTGCTGCCAAGGTATGTGTGAGCATCATGTCCTGGCTACTTATCTGCATATTTTTTCTTCTAAAGCGAATTGGATTAGGTTGAATGACACCAAGTGATGTTATGTAAGTCCGGCTGCATCTCAGGAAAGAAGATGAACCTGTGCTTCTTTCCGAATTTACTTTTCGCAGGATGCATCGATAGTCGGTGCAGATACCAAGGATTTGTGCATTTTGGTTGTGTTATTTATTCTAGCCTTGTGCTTCAAAACCAAACAAATGTCCATTATAAAAAAGATAGCAGAACTGTCATTTCTTTATCACACTATCTTTAAATGAGCACACATTCAATCATGCAACCTTTACCTTCTTTCTCATCAGTAGATACACATCAGTCACAGCCATCTGCGAATGCTATTTTATTTGCCAGTAGGACGGTGGCAGTCAAAATGGCGAATATTGCCCAATACTGATATGTTGCAGATAAATCAGCGCACCCCAAATTTGTGTTTAGATTCTTACTTTTTGCTTTGCTGATTTTCTGACTGCATTGTGGAGTCTTTTTTTTTTTCTTTTTCCTTTCAAATATTCATCTTGAACAAGCTGAATTATCTTCTGCGGGAAAATTACTTGATAATATTTAATTTTGGTGTCAATTATTAAGAGCTAAGATAAAAAACAAACAAACAGACAGCACTGTCTCCCGCAACATGATTATAGTGCTGATCTAGATCTGAGATAGACATTCACCAACACAATGGTATTTATTTATTTATTTTTTTAAAATGTGGGTTAATCTCCTAACCCTTTGAATAAGATCTCTGAACACCTGTATGTATGGTAAGGTGTGTCGGAAGAAAACGTAACTCTAAAAGTGTAGAAACTTGGGGGGAAAAAAGGTCCCACGTGTTACTGCAGTCCACCTGACCTTCATCAAGGAAACCACTTGAAATGCAGGTTAATAATGTGGACTCTTTAATTTTAGTGTGAGCAGTGACATTTTTGGCTCTACTGATGCCACGTTGGCAGCCGGTACTGCTGCAGCTGTGTGGAAACCAAAACTGAAACATTTAGGCCTCCTTGCATGCTGATGAACATTTTAATTTGCCCCTGTTCTCAAAAAGTAATTCATCATAGACAGTCAGAACCTGGATTATTATTATTTTTTTCTCTCAGGTTCAGTGAGTCGATGTCGGGGTTTGTTATAATCAGGCCTAATCAGGATTAGAAATACACATTAATCACCATCCTAATGATATTAAATCTTGGCCCTGAATCTAGGACGCCGCTGGGGTCTCAGATCTCTCTCTGCTGGGGCAGAGACGTACAAGTCAAAACTCAAGGTTGCTGCTGAAGTTAAGCGAGTTTAAATGTCGCCGGTTGATCTTTTAAAGGGTTTGCTGTTTTCTTAAACGAGTTTCATAAGTCATAAAAACACAGGAGTATCCAAGTAAGAATGTGAGCAGGCAGAGAAAAGCTGCAGCATTATTGCTCCATTTTAGATGAAATGAGTTCCACTATAGAGCACCACAGTGCAAACATCCTGTTTTATTTTTATCACTGTTGTTTTGGACAGAGCAGATTGATATGAAAAGAACTCTGACGCCCAACAGCTGGCTTGTCACGCAGCACTGTATTCAATAGCGTAATACAGATTTCCATTTGATCATTTGGCCCTGCAAGCCCTATATCTTTAAATACACATTATTTGCATTCCCTTACATCCTTTGGATGCTGTCCAGTCCTGGTTGCCAGTAATTCAAGAGAGAAACTGCCTTGAATCAACTGTGTTGGACATTTTATTAGCTTGTTTTTATTATTGGTTCATTATGTTCTCTGAACTGCTTTACAAGTTGCTTACATCAGGGTGTTTATGTTGGCAAGATTGATCATTTTAAATATAACCCACAATTAATGTGGGAAGACTCTTCGTCAGTGTCATAAAGGCCCGGTCCAGCTCCTCAAACCCCTGTTCTAGGACCGCAACTCTCCAGCAGTGTGATCAGCAACTGTGTATTACCCTGGCTATAGCACTTGTGCAAATGTAAAACAGCATGTACTTCAAACTTTTTTTGAAAATACATGTTGCAGTAATATCTAACAGTGCATGATAGATTACCTCTTCCTTTGTGTTTAATTTGCACCCTAGAAAACAATCAGAATCCACAGCTCTTGAATAAGCATGTGCTGATGGAGCTCAGCGTGGCTCCCTCTAGTGTGTGTGTGAAGGAGGAGACGACACGCGTGCAATTCAATCCATCTCTACTGCTTGACTGGAGTTTATTTCATCTTAAACCACCGGCATTCTACAGGCAGTTGTTATATCTGTCTGTCTATCTATCTAGCTGTCTGTCTGTCAGTCTATAATAATTCTAGCTACAGCGTATTATACCTCTGCACCCCATGCTGTCAGTGACATTTTCATTTCAAATAACTGATTATATAGGGCTTCTTGTTTTTTTGCCCTTAAATGAAGCTCTGGTTGTCTGCATGTGTCACACTCTAAGCCTCGTCTTCACTACTTGACCTCATGTCTCTATTATAGGATGACACATCGCCAGGTACACATCGACATGGTGTCATTTTAATCTCCAGTGTTGGCAGTTTATGCATTAATAAAGCCATCCAACCTTATCATGTATTAATGGTTAAATTGAGAACATGTTTTGGCCCTGCAATAATGGGCTCTGGCTATTTTTGTGTCATGTTCTGTTGTCTTGGTAGCAAAGTGGCAGATATTGTTTTTCCTTGAGGGACTCGGAGAGCGTCTATTGTCAGAGAATAATACCCAGGCGTATAAAGTGAGAACCCTGGAGAAGCAGAGCTTGCAATATAAACTGTGCACTATTAGATGCCCTTTTGCATGATCAAGGCTAACTGTAGTTTTACATCGTCGCTCGTGGGATATAGTGATGAAATGTAAGATTTGACAAAATTTAAAACAAAAAACAAAACGAGGGCTCAAACGAAAACGCTCTGCAGTGAGCTGCTGCTGTGTTTTCTGGCTGTCCTAATGCGCTGCTGAGCACCTCGCCTGAGTCACACAGCTGTCCCTGTGCTTTTAATTAGCCCTAATAACCATTTCAATTCCATTAGCAAGAAGCAGCAGCCACCTCACCAGCACAGCCAGTCAAGAATCAGACCGCATACCATACATTCATGCAGAATTCACCTGAATCACTAATGTTGAATTTGCTGCCCAACAACACTGCAATTCCTGCTTTTATGTGATGTTTAATGCATAAATAGAGGTGCACTACACAAGACTGGATGTCGTATTGAGCATGTGTCCGTCTAATGGGATGATTTGAAACTATTTCTCCTTGGATTTTCTCCCCCCCCCCCCCTTTCTCCCTCTCCCTCCTCTCCTAGACCACCAATGTGATGGTGCCCTTCATGTTTAAGTATGCGGTGGACGAGCTTAACCAGATGTCGGGACACATGCTGAACCTGAATGACGCGCCAAGCACTGTGGCTACCATGGCAACAACCGTGCTGATTGGCTGTGAGTCCCAGACTTGTATTGCACTGGCAGGTGCCGCGCTCATCAGAGGGGACTGTGGGACTGCCTATTATCTACCGACTGACCTTTTCCAACACATTCATATCAATGCCGCTCAGCAGCCTCCGCCTCACCTCATACTATTTACATTATGTGCTCCAATCTACATCTGAGTTCACTTCTGTTAATCCGCACGGCCCTCTCATGAGTGCTGATGACTTTTCAGTGTGATACCAAGATAAACAGATCGAGACAGGTCTAAAGCAGTGGCGAAGAAACAGATCGTGTCCTTTGAAACTTGTTTGGTGCTTTTTTTTTTTTACAGGTCAGGTGTGTTTCTCTCTCTCTCTTTATCCCTCAAGTGCAACTCAACTGTCCCAGTTGCATCTGTTTATACTAAATAGGTCAGGAGTCAGGTGTGGTGTCAGTGTGTCCCTCTGATTATTTTTCTCTCACAGGTGTATAGATAAATAAATTTTGTGACTTCACAACCGCTGCCAGTCAGCAGCCTTGTAGCTACCTGTCTTCAGTCAGCCCACTTACATCTTGCCCATTAATGCTGCCTGCTGAATAATTGGAGTATGAGAACAGGACTCCAGACAGGACGAATTAGGACAGCAAGGGAGAATGAAGGGTGAAAGGAATTGTATTTTTCTTGCACCTTCAATGCGATGCTCAGGGGCCTCAGTGCCCGGAGCCTGCGGCGATGTGGGTAATTTGGCTGAAAAGGTTGCTCAGTGCTCATCCTACCCTGTCAGATGTGGACACATTGTTCATTAGTTGAGCATTCCTATTTAACGCCACATTACAGCCCCATGAAAACTGGCGGACAGAGCGATTATTACCTCGACTTTGGTCTCAACAGACAAGTCATGTATTCACACATCTCGGTGAAATCGCCACCAGAAGGCCATGTGTCACTCTAATGCAGACTAATATTCACTTGTGCGGGAACCAATAATGTTCTCTTAAAATTAGGTCATGGATATTATTGAACTGAATGTATAAGCGCTACAGTTTTGTTCCCTCTCAGGCAGCGCCAAACCTAAGAACTCGCAGTCACCTCTTTCTCTGACAGCTAATTAGCTGCTTAGCTGCAGCACATTAAACAGCATGTAAATGTACCTGCAAATGTCACTTCCGACCTGTCAGATGCCGCTGTGGTCATTGCTCTTCAAAATCACCAGGAGCAACACACTTAGTTCACGGCTCAAAGCTGCAACAATTTATTTGTGTCTGATCCCGATGCTGTAACCTTGCAGCTGCTGTCAATCACACCAGACAGCAACACGCCCCTGCTGCAGGTATTTCTGACATTTTCCCAACTACCTTTTATGTTTTAGTAATACGAAGCTACCAGCAATATATGAAGAGGAGTGACTGAATGTGATTTGAGTTCTCTTCCTCCTCTTGTATTCTGGTCACACATGTGGCCCGCTTCCTGTCACAAACACTCAGCACACTTGTATACTTCCCCCTCTGTCAGAGCACAGAGTGGTGGCCTGCCACAGTGGTGATGCCTCAGACTGCTTCCCGCTCGCTTACACAGACGTTGCTGCTGTAAGCACTGCAGGGTTTACAGACCAGAGATGATATATGTTCCGTCACCTCATACTAGCTTTCGCTTAAGAGTAGTTGACACGCCTCAACCTCGTCGAGTCTCAACTCCGATACTAGAATACATTCTGTTTTGTTATAAAGCCCTGCTGTTATAACCTGCCTGCATTTCACAACAGATGTGCTAAACTATATCCTCTGCTATCCCAGATGGTGTGTCACGGGCCACTGCAGCCCTCTTCAATGAGCTAAGGAACACCGTGTTCGGCAAAGTGGCCCAGAACTCCATCCGGCGCATCGCCAAAAACGTCTTCCTCCACTTGCACAATCTGGATCTGGGTTTCCATCTCAGCCGTCAGACTGGAGCACTGTCCAAGGCCATCGACCGTGGCACAAGAGGCATCTCCTTCGTCCTTGGTGCACTCGTCTTCAATCTCGGTCCCACGGTGTTTGAGATGGGCCTTGTTAGTGCCATCCTGGTGAGTCCAATGGTGGAATTTAGACATAGAGAGAGGGGTGATGGTGAGTAAGGTTATGGTGGTTTGTTATTGTAGAATACACCAACATTTGTCACGTGAAACTCACATTTTCTTTCTGTTTGATTTCTTGTGATGTTTCGATCATTAACGTTAACTTTGGACCTTCCATCACCTTCACAGTAGATTGTCTGGAAATCAATTTCAGGATATTGTCTCGTTTAAATTCTAAATGGAATATAAATCCCCGTGAACTTTTTGTGGTAACATAGAGCCCATTAGTAACGATAATGAATCCCAAAGCTTTGTAGGCTGCTTAATGTGCTCCTGTGGAGTAGCCCCCCCCCAACACCCAAAACACACACACACACACACACACACACACACACACACACACACACACACACACACACACACACACACACACACACACACACACACTTTGACCACCACTGAAAGACTGGCTCATCTATAGCTTTGTTCCATTATTCCACTCTGGACCATAATGTCAGCCTCTCTGTAATGAGGGCAGACTCCATTGCCCAAATAGCTAAAGCATTAGCATGATTACTTCTTGTAGTTTCCCCTCCATTTGTAACACTCTATTTCATAGTGCAATGGTCAAAAACAGTGACTCTCATAGTACCTCGTGACGCCAGCGTTTGGGACCTGCCGGTCTGATGTGGACGCTTGAATTTTTATCACAAAGCTGTTGAGTCACTGCACGTAAAATAAGATTGTCCTCTTGGCTCTGCTTTTGTCTCTTGCAGTATTACAAATGTGGTGGACAGTTTGCAGCAGCAGCCTTGGGGACTTTATTGACATACACGGCTTTTACCATTCTCATGACTCAGTGGAGGTAACAATGACCACGTTCGTGCCCTTGCATCATTTCGTATCTGGCCTGTATTCGTCAGGTATTGACAGAGATTCAGTAAGCAATCCTCTGTGTTGCTGATAAATGCTTCTTTAATGTGTCTCTGCTCACAGGACTCGCTTTCGGATAGAAATGAACAAAGCAGACAATGAAGCAGGCAACGCAGCTATTGACTCCCTCCTCAACTACGAGACCGTTAAGGTGAAGACCCTCAAAACACACACAAATACACAATCCACCCTTGTCTCAGCCCCTCCTCTCATCAATCTCTCCTTCTTTCTTTTTCTACTATTCATTTGAAGCCAGACACCCTGACGTGAATACATATTTACTCTTCTGTGATAACATTGTTTCACTGGCATGATTGCCACTGTCAGGAAAGTAGAGCTCTCTCACCACGTCTGTCTCTTTCTTCGACTCTTACCACTTTCACACACACAAACTCAATCATAGCAATTATCAAGCAACAAATGAAGCTCTAGTCAAATTAAAATGTCATTTTGTTCAAGAGGAGCGTCGTGTTGAATGATTCCTGAAATATCTCAAGTGTGAACTCTGTTCATTGAGTCTGCCTTTTTTATATGATCGTGATGTCATATATGGTCAGGTTTCATATATTTATATGATGCAATAAGGTTCCTGTAAACAGTTGTCAGTGGACGCCAAGGTTGGGTGTAAACATTCCACCTTCCACTGAATTGATGCAGTCACAGTCACGAGTTATACGGCATGAATCATGACCACACACCACAGGCCTTTAAGCAGACATATTGATGGAGCCAAGAAGAAACCATCATCATCTCAAAATTATCATCCTGAGGTTATTGATGCAGCAATTATGAATTTCTGAGCCAAAACTGACACCAATATTACCCGGTAACCCATGTTAGGGTTTTCTTTTTTTTTTTGTACTTGATTTTTGCCAACTGACTTTTAAAAAAAAAAAATTTTTTTAGGGCTTTTATTCATCCTTAAACACTCCTTTGTCGCAGGGTGAGGTTGGACTCAGGCTGATGGCAGCCAGCAAGGGCAAAGTCATCCAATATGATACACAATTTGTTCAGATATTATATTGACATAAAAAGAGATATCAAATTATTAAGTTTTATCGAGAGATGTGAGATAAAGGTTGTACATAGAGACTTTGGCTAATTTGAGTTTTGTCAACCATAATTTGTAGATTATATTCTCAGTTAACCAAATAATAGTTACCGGTAGATCTGACTGACAAAGCACTAAAGGACATTAATCACTGTTTTTTTTATCAGAGACATGTGTCTCTTTGTGTTTAGCCATAATCCAAAAACCTCAGTATCACATCGATTTCTTAAAAACAACAGCAAAGTGTCACCCTTCAGATGGAACAAGAGATGTTTTTGCTCGAATAATGACATGCAATCAAAATAGTCTCTGATTGATTCAGTCACTCAACTAATCCATTAAGCGACTAATCTTTTCAGCTTCTTATTGATCCGTTTGAACAGACGCACAGCTCCTGTTTTTTCACTTAGGTCATGCATTTTCATCTCCTATCTTGCCTCTTAACTATTTTTTGCTGTGAAACGGGTCACACTTTCTTGTAGTTGTCTAACACGTCACCACAAACAATGAGACATTCATCAATGAACACATGGGACTGTTTCTCTGTTTTATCGCCCACAATTGGGTCTAAATTGTAGTCCTGGACTGAAAGTGGAGGCTTTATTTGGAGCAGGAATGTTTAGGGCCAGGTTGTTTCATGGGTCATTTTGCTCTCCTAGATACCTGACTGTTCTGGGGGTGAATGTAAACATTGTTTACATGTAGCACGGTTATCCTGCTTTTTTTTAAAACAATTTTTATCTTATGCAGCATCTTTTTCGATAACCTCATTGTACGCCGCACTCGCATACAAACAAAATCCCCATCCCATTTCAGATGCTTTGTTGGCTGTCCCAGATATATTTTGGTACCCATGTTATTTTCTTTGCTGTATTATTTTGCCTCCTGTTTTTCTTAACGTTTTGTTCTGTGTTATTTTGTGTCATCTGTGTCAATGCGGCCGGATTTAGCATCACTCTGAGCTGTGAGTGTGCATATGTAATTAGATCTCCGCCCACTCAGAAATCCGTTCCACTTTCACAAAGGGCTGGATGAGAACCTGAACATGGTGCCTTGCACTGCTTCACTTTGTCCTCCATGTGCTACTTCTCTCTCCCTGATTCCCTGCATTTCCCTATATGCAAATCAATGGGAAGTCAGATGCAGCACAGCAGCAGCAGGAGCAGCAGCGCCATCAGCTAGAGAAGCAAATCGCCCACTTAACCAGAGCAGGGAAACAATAGTGCATACTAAACAAACAGCAATATTAGGTAATTGGCAGCAGAGTTGAGGAGGGTCGCTGTTAAGATTATACTGGAGTTTAATGTGCTGAATTTAAGTGATGCGCTTGTAACTGATTCATGAGGCGATTTTTTTTTTCTCTGCTTCTTTTTTTTCCCTTTAAATGATTGCTGTATGTCAAATCAAAATTAGTGCTGCTTCTGTGCTGTAGCACTAACAGAGCTATGTGTGCTTTTATTGTAGGTGTCTGGTTAAGCTGCTACAGATGTAAATTTAGGCTGACGACAAAGGATGTTCTGCAGTGATTCTTCTGTAACCTGCAAGTGATGTTTTAGGCTTTGATAGAATTATACTTTGTTTATATTTTGTTCTTGTCATTTTGCCATGCTCATTATTATCCTCTGCCAAAGAGCTCTGCTCAGCAAAGCGAGCTGTGGATTTGGTTCAATCCCCCTCCACATTCTCTCAGATCAGTTGGGAGGAGATAAAGATACAAACATGAAAAAGTGCTTTGGAAGCCTACTGAGACCCAGACTACACCCAGAGCGGTCACTGGGAACAAATGCAGCCTTGAGGCAGGCTGCGCTAAAATATCTGCCTGACGCTGCACTCCATGCTTCCTTAACCTCCAACCTTAACCATATTTTGTGTCTGTCCCTCTTTCTCTCTCAACTCATACATTCCATCTTATACCAACCCTTTTACTCCCTCTGCCCTGCGCTCTCGTCTCCCCTCCCTCTCTCTCTGTTTCTCATCTCTGCTGCAGTACTTCAACAATGAGAAGTATGAAGCTGAAAGGTATGATGGGTTCCTGAAAACCTATGAGTCATCGTCTCTAAAAACCACATCCACACTTGCGATGCTCAACTTTGGCCAGAGTGCAATCTTCAGTGTCGGTCTCACTGCCATCATGTTACTGGCCAGCAAGGGCATCTCAGCAGGTGAGAAAGATGTTTTCACTTGGTGGGTTTATGTTTGAGTTAGGGGTTACCGATGATCTGTCGCAGCAGCACAATAGCAACAAGCTCCTTTACCTTGTGGCGGTACGCCTCCGCTAATAACAGCCAGACAACGCGTCATAATGTCACAGTGAGTTTGAGCTTTGATCTGTTGGATTGTGTCACTGATCGACATCTTCCTTGGTGACATAAGCAGTGAGAAACATAAGCCAGGGTTCAGCGGTCCAACTCAAATCATGTTGCCTGAAATTATTCTTTTTTGGTCTGCTTCTTTATAAATTGGTCAACTGTATTTATTTATGTGTCCGTATCAGGATTGTTGCATTTTTCAAATTCATTTTCATTCACTCATTCATTTTATGCTTTTGGTTAAGCATACACAAACAAAAGTAATTACAACAAATATGTCAAATTCAATACCCCCCCCCCCCCAAAAAAAAAGGAATAGGCTGAAGCTCATGGCTTAAATTAAATGTTTTTCAGTACATAGGGAATGGGAGTATCAGCATCTTCTTATAGATGGCAGGGATGCACTAATTTGAAAAAAATATTTCATTATAAGTATTCTTTACTGATACCACAGTTGACCTGATTTTCCATATAAGAGGGAATGTAATTTGTATAACATTGTTATAATTTTCATTGAAAAACTCACTCAAATGAGAAAGTTGGGATTTTTGTGATGATCTGTTTTTAAATAAAGACTTTTTTTTCCCCAGGAACATGATATGTAGGGAGCATCATAATATTTCATTATTAAATGTTATTATAAATGTATTTTGTATTAAAACAACATGGTGTTGTGACTCAAAATTTTAAACCACCCGTGTTATGATTTAGATTAAATTTCAACTAATTGCAAAGCCTTAACAGAAAACATCAACATCAGTAAGTAGTAGTGGCAGTAAAATATCAGCAGGTCAGATATTCATATATCGTGCATCCCTAAGAATAACCTGCCACAGCAAGTAAATTCACAACTCTCTAATCCACATGGATTCTTCACTTTGGAACCTTAATCACCAAATTCAAATCAGGTCCCCGTTTAGGCCAAGTAGAAATTTCGACCAAATTTCCACAAATTCTCTCAAGGCATTCCGGAGATACTGCATCATGGCTGGACAAGCTTAGAACACAGAATTCTTCCGGCCATGGTTGTCACAGATGCTGAGGCATAAAAATTATGCATTTGGAAATATGACAGACATTATAAACCTTGAGTTTACTGCAAAATATAAAACTAAAATTGAGAAAGCATAACAAGCTTGAAAACGCTGCATGAGCAGGGAATAAAATAACCTTGATGTAGAAAGTGAAAGCACAGGGGGTGGAGACGATTTCAGACTGGAGTCTTTGTCTGTTTCCACCACTTGAAAGTGGCAAAGGTTTTAGACTTATCTTTCTGATCCAAAGACACACGCTGTGTTTGAGCTAGGTGATCTATGCATGTGTGTAAGGACTTCTGCTACTGCTGTGCAGGTACAATGACGGTGGGAGACCTGGTGATGGTCAACGGCCTGCTCTTCCAGCTCTCCCTCCCTCTGAACTTCCTGGGCACAGTGTACAGAGAGACCAGGCAGGCTCTGATAGACATGAACACTCTTTTCACCCTGCTCAGCGTCGACACAAAGATCAAGGTAACTTGTCGGCTTGACATGAAATTTCCATATTGTATTGCAAAGTGTTTTTTTTTTTTTATATATATATATTATTCTTTTTTTTCCCCTCCCGCTAAAGAAGAGAAAAGCTGAGCTTGCACTCAAAAGAAATTGTGTAGACTTCAATACAAGAATTCAAAAAAGAGCACAAAACCGTTGATAAAGCCAAGATGTTTTTTTTGCCAAACAACAGCACGCACAAGCACAAACAGTACTAGACTGTAACACAGGACTGAGGTGTTCTCATAGCTGCTGTTTGGCTAAACTATCTGCATATGCAGTAAAGATGATAGGTTGCTGTCAAAAGCTGTAATTACATGCTATTGTGTGCTCCGTGTGACTCAGGTGCTGCTTCTCTCTTGCTGCTATAAGTGATGGCCTCACTTATTGCACTAATCTGTATCAGGGTATTATGATAAACCGCTGTGGAACTGTGCTTTGCTGCTGCTCAATGATTTATTTAGGGCAGCGGTTCTCCACCTCGCGACCCCCACGGGGATCGCTAGATAATTCCGGGAGGTCGCCAAATGGTTGAGCGAAAAAAAAACAAAAAAAAAACAACAACATTTTTAGTCAGGAAACTCTTTTTACAATCTACATGCTGTAACAGTGATATTAGTTATCTTGGCATGGGTGTTATTGAAAATTAAAGTGTTTCTGAAAACCGTTAAAACCTACAAACACACTTCTTCACCAGTCTTGAGTCTTGACGCTGCGTGTGAGACCTGATGCAGCGTCTTGTCATTTTACTAGATTCAAATGCCAAAACTTTAGGTTGTTATTGGAAACTTTTGTTTCAAACCCAAATTTTGTCTTAAAAGCCTGTTTTTAAGAGTCATTCTTTTATGAGTTTGTAGATCTAAGGCCTTGTTCGGACTGCAGGCAAATCTGATCTGTTGCTTAAATCCTATCATTTTTGCTCCAGACTGTTATTTGGGGGGGTTTACGTGTGTGTTTAAAATCAACATGGATACAACCTGGATAAATCAGATTTGGGCAGGAAGCCTGAACAAAGTCTAAATGGATTAATCAAAGGGTTGTAAGACTATTAAGTATTATAGTTTTATCTGTACAACAGGCCGAGTTACTTCAGTAATATTAGAAAATGTTCCTAATATTACTGCTGGTATGGCCGAAACAAAAAAACAAACAAAAACAAGCTGACTTTGACGTACAAACACCGTCGTCCGGAGGGCTCAGAGAGGCTGTTAACTGCTGCCGTCAAGTGGATAACCAGTCATGATAACTGGCCATTTTAATGTGTCACAGCATTTATATATAAAACTTGAATTCACCTTAAAATACACAGAAATATTCCAAACAGTCCTCACGCTTTATTCGACAGTCATGCTTGTGACAGCGCCATGCCCCTTTGTCACTCTAAAGCAACAACTATCATTTGTTTCCGCGAGACATTTTCTTGCACATTGTATTTTAATGTCCCGTCCTCCCGTTCCCCCCACCCCACCCCCCCACCCCCCCCCCAACATCGCGGGACATCTTGCGTCAGAGGAGAACACTTAAGTGCAAATGTGCGCTCGCTGCCTAACCGTATGACTGCCACTCGTGTCTCCAGCCTGTAATTACAGCAGGAGAAATGAATCCGTCCAGTTATTTCCCACTCATCAGAAACACTCCACTCCATTGTGATTCCCTGCGGAATGGCACTGCCCAGCAGGCCATTACTGTCTGTTTGAATGCATAATGCTTTTTTTTGGGGGGGGGGGGGGCGGCCAGATCATCAGCATATTATGTCTTTGTAAAATGAAATACCCAATTGAAACTGCGCCACAAAATAAAAAATAAATGATTTTGGCTTTTTCCATGTTTGGGATGTGTGAAATTACCATGTGTTTGTCCTAATGGACTGTGGGTTATTAGTATTAATTGGCCGAGGTGGATTGCAGCTGATTATGTTGCTATTAGCTTGCGCGGAGATGGAGCAGAACAGGCTTTTAGACTGCGGGTAAGGACAGCGCTTTATTCGCCGCTGACCTTGTCTTTATCTCAGCACTGTGGCTCAGCTCCCAATGTACAGAAAGTTTTCACGCTCATTGATCCATCAATCAGCGTGAAGGGCAGCGTGTGAAGAATTCAGGCGGCCTTTTGAAACGACCGCTCAGATTTTCTGTGAATGTTTCTGATTTTCTTGACTCTCTGCTTTTAACATTATATCTTTTTACAAGGTGTTGGAGTAACGTTGCATCATGCCAAGCCTTGTCTGCCAGTAGCTGTTCTCCTGTCTCTCCTCTTTCCGTTTCGTCTGTCTCAACTCTCTGATGATTCGCTGTAGGAGAGGGATCTCGCGCCGGCTTTAACCATCACACCACAGGAGGCCACCATTCGCTTTGAGGATGTCTATTTTGAATACCTGGAGGGCCAGAAAGTCTTAAATGGAGTGTCTTTTGACGTGCCTGCTGGGAAGAAGGTGGCTATAGTTGGTGGCAGTGGTTCAGGGTAGGTCAGCTTGAGCAGAAGTACAGACTGTCACCCCATTTTCACCATGCATGTGTTGTGTTGTGGTATTTATACATGCAGACATTCCTATCAGCACATATCATCAGTAGACTGCGGGGGGGCCTCTCTCAGACAGGAGGATGATGATGATGATTGGTCTCACGTCTGCTTGCAGGAAGAGCACCATTGTGCGGCTGTTGTTCCGCTTCTATGAGCCCCAGCAGGGGAACATCTACATCGCGGGGCAGAATATCCGAGACGTCAGCCTTGACAGCCTGAGGAAGGCTTTGGGGGTCGTACCTCAGGTCTGGGACGCTCCACGCTACGCAAATAGACTGTTTTTTTGTTTTTTTTCCTCTCTGCTTAGAGCTCACAAATCTCCTGTGTATTCACATTTATTTATTTATTTATTTGTTTGTGAGTTATTGTTGATAATTATACAACAAGGGGGCAGCATAGACCAGTGTATTATTATCATCATCATCACTATTATTATTATTATTTTTGTTAGTTAACAACAGCATTAGAAATGAGCCGAATCCACTATTTCCCTGCAAATAGCTCACAGGCTAATCCGAACAGATGGTACATAAACAGTGTTTTTGTTGTCCGCATGCTTTCTCTGTCTCCCTCCTACCCTCGTCTTTGTAACCACAGCCCTCTGTTCCTGTCTCTGCAGCAATACAAATATTCTCTAGCCTCATTTTCTGTCTCGGTTGTTGTCATCAGGATGCTGTTCTGTTCCACAACACCATCTTCTACAACCTGCAGTATGGGAACATCCACGCTACTCCAGAGGACGTTTACAGAGTAGCACGTCTAGCAGGCATTCACGATGCCATCCTCAGGATGCCCCATGGCTATGACACTCAGGTTGGGGAGCGGGGCCTCAAGCTGTCAGGTTTGCTGCACCATAATGACTGTTGTTTAAATGTGGTCTCCCAACACTAGCAAGTGACAGAGCTGTGTGTTTAATCCGTCTCAGTAGATAATAGACGTAGCTGGAGAAAAGAAACTGTGGAAATGATTGCAGTGAGAGGCTGCCAGAATAAATCCACATAGAGCTGGGATATTTATTCTGATAGTGTAGGGCTCCACCTAATGATTGTTTTCCTAGACAACTCATCCATTTGCTCTCGACAGTCAGTGTATCAAATGTCAGTCCCAAAGCCAAGCAGATGTTTTTATTATCACCTGATTCCATGTTTTCACCTTACAAACCAAACAGTAATAAACAACACCAAGAACCTACAACGCAATGGTTGTGACCAGACCAGCAGAATGTATCTGAGTGGGACAGTGCAAAGGCAGCTCTGGGCTCTTCATTATCACCACCATCGATGTGCCCTTGAGCAAACCCTGAACCCCATTTACTGAGCAGTTTTGGTGTTCCTGCTCGCTGTGAAACTCCCCTTTTAAAAAAACAAAACACAAAAGGTTTGAAAAAAGAAGAAATCTGCAAACCCTGTCCTTAGATATTTAAGTGATAAAGTTTCTTGATAGTATGTTGAGTTTTTGTGATCGCAGTGGCAATGATGAAATGTTTATACTATTGCGGTGAACTCTGGACCACATTAAATATTAAGTGTTTACCCAAATCTTCCGAGAAAGAAGTAAAAGAATCCAACGTGGTCAGTTTGCAGTAACTGAAGGTGGATTCTGCACGGCGAGAAGGGCCACAGGATTATGAAAAACTACCTAGTGGTGATAAATGTTTGATAGAGATCCCCACAAAACCAAGACTTCCCTTAGAATTCTGTAGAAAACGATGTGTAGGCAGGACATGGCTGGAGCACCTCAAGATATGATATTAAAGGACATTTTGACACAATTAACCTTTAACACATCAAGCACCTTTTTTTTTTTTTTTTTTTTTTTTTGCCATTTGAAAATTGCAGAAGGCCACATTTGACCAAATATCAATTAATTTTGCAACCCCAGCACCTTTTAAATCAATGCTGAAAGAAATAAAGCAAAGCAAGAAAGCTTTAACACATCCTTAGACTCTTACCAAGGATGGTACCTCAATGGTACTATAACTAAACTTAATGAAACCACATCAAGGCCAGTGTAAAAAGAAATGCTGTTTTTCACTGTACAAAACAGAACGACCCTCAAAAAAACATTTTTCTCTTCCCTGTTTGCCAGTGCCACCAGGTTCAGTGAAACTCACCTGGTAGTTTTTATGTAATCCTGCTGAAACTGTGAAAACATAAATGCAAGATTCTGAGTACACAGATCTGAGGTATAATATAATGTCTCGTACTTTGATACTGAGCTGTTGTGATTTAAAGGTTTGAGAGATTTCAATGATCTTTTACCAACGCTCAGACAGTATCACCGTGTATGACATGAATTCATGATGGGACTGAATGTTCTGCTGCACCGCTGTCATTCCATCCCTCTATTTCTGTCTCGTTGCTTTAGTTATCCTCGTTTGATCTAAAGTGAAAGCACAAGGCTGTTAAGTTTTTAGCTCCTAGCTCCGTCACACTGCAACTCATTTAGCCCACGTGAACACACCCAGTGTGCTCTCAACAATCGAGACGCAATAACCTGCAGCCCAGATTTCTTTATGTGCCTGACTGTGTGTGTGTGTGTGTGTGTGTGTGTGTGTGTGTGTGAGAGAGAGAGAGAACGGACAAATAAAGACATGACGAACTTCACATTAATTTCACCTCAGCTGTACGTGTCAGCTGCCAGTGGGGGGGGGGGGGGGCAGTCTAAGCTCTGAGGCTCCTAACTTCTTTCATTGCTGCTCTCCACTGCTGGACGTATTTTTTTTTTATATGTCTGCTGAACATTGCTTGTTTTCACCAGGCCACACACAGCTCATATGTAATAAAGGCAGAGTCAGACACAGCAGGGAGAAAGCTTTTTGTCTCGCTGATTATTGCACAGCTAAATGAAAGTCCCCTCGAATCAGTCGTGAGAACGGATCTCCGGTGCTGGAGTGTTTTCCTCGTCTCTGAGGTCATTATCTGTTGAGAGGCGCCACCCTCTGCAAATTCCCACCTTTCAAACTGGCGCTGCACAAAATATTCACACAGCATGCCGTTATGAATGGAGCGCGCTGACGCTACGGAGGTGCCCTGAAACAATGCTGGTGCGGTTCACACCCTCATCCTCACCCCGGCCAGGGAGGGAGGGTAGCAGCAGGTCCACGTTATAACTATGATTTTCACCAAACTCTGTGGAGAAAATATGACATTTTGGGGACAGATCTCTTGAATGTGGCGTTCGCCCGGGTTGGAATTTCTGAGTTCCCAGTCGGAAATTTGAATGCAGTCGTACACATGATTTTTGTATGTGCTAAATACTGAATTGACTGCTTTTATTAACTGGTATTGTGACTGACTGAGTTGTTGTTTTTTTTAACTAATTCTCACTTCAACTGGAACGTGGTCTCCTCATGTTTGGTGTCACTCCGTGTTTGGAGATTAATGGAAGTAGCATGAGTTTGCCTCGGTGGAAGTGTGCGCTCTCCAAATGTCCCCTAGGTTTTTGTTTTTGTTTTTTCAGCGAAGAAAAGATGAAAACATTTTCCCTGAAGTAACGAGTCATACTACGAACCACATTCGGTCCACAATTTTGTGACTTCGATTTCTGCAGCTTTGGGTTCATCTAATATTGATGGTGATCATGATGATTTTATTTCAGGAGGGGAGAAGCAGCGCGTCGCTATCGCCCGTGCAATCTTGAAGAACCCGCCGATACTCCTGTACGACGAGGCAACATCGTCCCTCGACTCTATCACAGAAGAGGTGTGTCTGAGAGTGGATGAACACACACACACACACACACACACACACACACACACACACACACACACACACACACACACACACACACACACACACACACAGGCATATGACCACAACAGACCCACAAATGGAATCAGGATGACACCTCAATGAGCCTGTATACACATTTAGCGGAATAGACACCCACTCAGTCACCTGCTGGAGGTACACGATAATTCAGCTCACTCCTGCATCAGGTACCTGCTGTGACATACCCCCCTCCCCCATACACACACACCACACACACACACACACACACCACCCCCATATTCTCTCCTTGCCACCTGCCACTGTTTTCTCCTACTTAATCTCCAGCTCGGCTTAAACCCCACCGTCTTTGTAAATGTTACATTTAATGAGAAAGTTCAGCACGCCCTCTCTGAACTTGAGAGAAGAAAAAGAAAAAGGGAAAGAAAAAAAAAAAAGAGCGGGCTGGTAGATGTGGCTGTTAATTAAGTTGCTTCTTGTGACGAATGTGTTTGTTTTTCTTAAATTAGCATATGTAAACATTGGGAAGAAAAACATATGAAGGTGGAGGTTTATTTAAATTCCTCCTCAAATCAAAGCCAGAAACATATTTCATATATATCCTGTCATTCATCTGCTTTTTTTTCCCCCCTTTTTTCTTTTTTATGCAAACCAACATTATTGCAAGTGTATTTTCCTTCAGATTAGGGGACACTCCTGAAAAGCTTAAAATGCTGATATTGTGATTTGTCCTTGTGTGGCTCCAGAACATCCTGAGTTCAATGAAGATGATGGTGAAGGACAGGACATCGGTGTTCATCGCCCACAGGCTCTCCACCGTCGTAGACGCCGACGAGATCATAGTCCTCAGCGAGGTACCAGTTTTTGTTTTCCTTTTACTCCCCTTCCCCGATTTCCTGTTGTAATCTCAGTTTCATGAAAATGGTTCAGTGTCACCCGAGTGTTAATTGCCAGTGCAATTAGACGATTTTTGCAGTGAGGGGAAGGACGACGGCCTGCACTCTGAGTGACCTTTGTTACACGGTATTTGCCAGCGAGTCGCCTCTGTTTTTTAACACTCATTAATTTTCAGTTACTACAATGAGTGTGAAAACATGCTTTGTTTAGCTTTTCTCATTAAGTTCATCACCAGCAGGATCCTGTTGGTAGAATGTGTTATTTGCTCCATAAGGGCTCATTGAAGCAGTCAGACTTGTGGTCAGATGGCGTGTCTTGTTTGTCTCGGTGACTAATAACATATAACCGAGCTTCTTCTCCGTGTTGTTCAATCTCTAGTCAAATGACCTTTCTGTGTACTTTTTGCTCTGATGTGTTCAAATCAGTCCCAAGGTGCCTCAAAAGCAAAAAATGTGTGATCAGTGAACGTTGATGCACCATAGAAATGTCAAAGCAAAGAGTAAAAGGCTGCTGTGTGTCCTGGGTTGTCCTTGGAGGCGCTAAGTAGCAAACACAATCGGTTCTCGTGTGGAAAGTAGCGGTTAATATCAAATACAAGACAACTTCAGTGACGTTTTCATCAGTTAGAGGTGATGGAATGAGAAGAGGTTCCCTTGAAGTGCGGCGAGTAAGCATGTGTGGTTCCATGCTTCTGGAGTCAGATGGCAGGGATCAGAGGGTCGCGGAGAGGAGGCATGTTTGCATGTGATGTCGCCACGGCGTTAGCCGGTGTCACCAGCAGAGGACTGCCTGGGGTGCTCATTAAAATAATGAGTGGAAGCAGTCACGTGTTCATCTTGGGCGCACTAAAGATAATGCCAACACCTCTGCATGCTCATGGGAGGTGGGGGGAAGGGGCACCTTCATTTGTGTTTGGCTGTGTGGGAGGGATGTGTGTTTGTGGCGTGCGTGTCTGTGAGTCAGTGTTTTTTTGCGAGAGAAATGCAACAGTTGTTCGGGAGGCGGACGGGATTCGGGGGGGGGGGGGGTGCTGACTCTCCACGGAGAGTGTGGCCAGTGTTATGTGGCCATGGGTAGATGCAGACTTTCTGTTCATGGCCTCTTCAATTTGAATTCACTGCCATTTCTATTTTTGCAAAAACAGGGTCTCATTTTGTTTTTGTTCTCTTTTTTTTTTTTGTTCTCCACCAGGGTAAAGTGAAAGAACGGGGCGACCATCACAAGCTCCTCAGCACACCAGGCAGCTTGTATGCAGACCTTTGGAACACCCAGAACAACAAAATCCTGAATAGCAGCAGGAGCCTGACCAAGCCACCGGAGGAAAGTTTGTCCCCGAAGGAGGAGGAGCGCAGGAAGCTGCAGGAGGAGATCCTAAACAGTGTGAAGGGCTGCGGGAACTGCTCTTGTTGAGCGAAGCTGCCACCTCTATGTCTCTTCATCCCTCGCAGATGGCCTATGGTCTGTGAGGTATCGGGGGGGGGGGGGGGGGTACATCTCGCCTACCTCTCCAGCCAAGCCCCTGCCAGTGCGACTACTCTTCTTCCTCCTCATGTGAATAAAGGCCATCGCTCGCCAAGTTAAGGAGGAGGAGAACAGGGAGCAAGTGTGTTTAGCACTGGCTGCTGTCCAGAGACGGAGCTTCTATATGCCAGTCTCCTCAGCTGAAGCCAAGCAGAAGAGACCTTGTATATCACATACGTGTTTGTAAGACATCTGCTAGTCAACATGGTCCCCCCCCCCCTCCTCTTCAGGTTTATTGACATCTTTCATCACTGGAAACAGAAGAGAGTAATGACTTGCATATGCCTTGATGTTGACACAATTTCTACTGATTTAATTTTTTAAATTTTTTCCTATATTAATAAATCCTGCAGTTTGATGTTTTTATAGTAAAAATGTGCACATATTCCAATTTAATCTGCGGTTTGGTGTCACATCTGAAACCTACGATCAGATTCAGCGGGGTTCAGTCGAAACGCGCGTTCGCTGCTCTGATGTCAGTGACATTGTTTTCGACATAGCGCCACCTGACACGTGATCAAGTCCTGCGAATGTATGGCAGCATATTCGACATGTTTGGATTCACCAGCACACTGAACAGCCTCCAAGTGATTTAGCGGCGTGCGACTGGAGGAATGACAAGAAGTCACTTATAAGTCATGAATGGATTTCACCACAATTGGAACCACATCGCTAGGGAACATTCTCCATCACTGAGAACACCCTAACGGTCATATCATTTGGCCTCACGTTATTGTTGGGGGGGGGGGTCTTGTGTTAAGATTTAAAGACTGACAGATCATGTACGTCCTCACACTGAGGGCAGGTTTCAGCTGTTCTGCACACTTTCTTCCTTGCTTTGGTATCGTATCTGTACATGAGTCTTGTTCTATACGCACAACATGCAACTGGTTTCATAGTATTCTAGACTGTGTTGACTGAAAGTTCACCAGACTAAATAATTAATGTTGCATTTTGTCTAATTAAACAGATTTCCTGGTTCCGATTCCCTGATTTCAGACACAAATGTATACTGTTGACCCTCTGATTCAGGACCGATGTCTTTCCTCGTTTAAAATGCTCGTGCTGCATGTGACCTCTGAACTCTTCAGCCATTCTGACGCATTCATTCTGAAGTCTGAGACCAAAAATCTACTTCACAGGGTTCACGCGGTCATGAAGAACCTGGAGAAGTTGCATCATTTAAAAAAAAAAAAAAAAAAAGGCAGCTTCCAGGCCTGGAAAATGGAAACATCATGGAAATTTGCTTCCCAAATACCAGAAAATCAGAGTAAATGTGGTTTAGTTAAGATCTTAAAAAAACACACACAACTGATGTGATTCAGCTTACTTTTAGTTACAATAATTTGGAATTTTGACACGGCTGACTTTCCTCAGGTGTGGAAAAGTGCTACAAGTTCACTTATATGGAGAGGGGTGAACCCTGGTTATATAGATGTGATACAAACTGTCACCTCAGTGAAATTCAAACTTCAGTGGGAGAAGGAAATCAGACTCTCTTTCTCTTAAGTATTTGATAAACCCTAAATAATCCACTACATTGATCATATAATTGATATAAAGTACGTTGAGCAAATGATTTGTCAGTAATTCAAACTTCTATGAAGACAAAGTAGTACAATAACACCCAATTAATGAGTCAACAGCTTCCAAAATGACCATGAAACAAATTGAAATTCTGCTCAAACAAAAATCAAACTGAACAATAAAAAGCACCATGAAGGGAGCATTTACTGGATTATCGTTTTTGAAAATTAATTGAGTAAATTTATGTTTAGAACTGACCTGGTCATCAAATATTGAAAAACTATGATACTAAACTGTGAAGGAAAACTGCAACCAAGAGCAGTTTGACAAATGGTTTCATATTTTAACAGATTATTGATCATCTTTCTGGGACTGCGGGAGGATTGATCTGTCAGAGAAGTGCTAAATCTATTATGGCAGCAGTGATCCAAACACACTTATTGTGTCAAGTGGACTAAATGACAGTGGGTCCTCCAGGAGTCCCCCCCCACCCCCCAAACACACACACACACACACACACACACACACACACTCCCTCCTTGGATCCTCCTTTGGGACTAAAACGCATCACACAACAATAATTTAAAAGCTGACAATAACAAAAACATTCAGTGACACCTCAGAGCTGCTGCTCCGCCACCTCCTGACGACATGAAAGTAGACTTTGATAGAACCGAGCTTGAAAGGAGCCCGGCTGAATGGTTACTGCTTGAATGGTTCTCCCTTCATTTGTCAGATGTCCAAGTAGATGAGCTGATGATGATGGCGGCCTTCTAATCTGACCTGGGAAGAAGATTGGGAAACCTGTTCATTAGCCACATTCAGCTGCTGCCCCTAAACCTTTATTTGCTGACTACTCAGTGAACGGAACTGGTTCTGATCTGCAGGTTCCCATGACAGATATTTCTGGACAGAAACTCTGCGTGTCTGACTTGGTTAAGGACGAGACTCACGCAAGAATAAAAGTTACTGAGATCTCACAGGGAAGGTGTTTGCTTTTCTGCCTATTTATGTTAGACATAGAATCACAATATCTGTTGTTCAATGACCCTTAATTGTTCTCTACGGCGTGCATGTGATTAGTGCTATTGTGAGCTGTTTGTCTGCATGTCTCCAGGAGGTAATGAGGAAGCCTCCCTGTTCACCATGCAGCATTCTGCAGGCACACAAAGGCCTCTAATAACATCCTTAATGTGGACCGCAGCAGGAGAGTCAGCCCCTAATGCAAACCACGACCTTCTGCCGGAGGAGAGATTTTCAAAGAGCTGCTGCTGATGTGCAGATAGGAAGATATCTTCTTTGTGATCCCCCCCCCCTCTCTCTCTCTCTTTCTTTCTTTTTGTGTCTATAATAATAATATAGATCCAAAAAAGAACATTTCCAAAGAGCTGCATCCCTCTAGAGTGCGGGTGATGGCGGTCGCACACATCAAATCTCAATTCCTCGCTCTGTTCTAGAAGTCCGCCATGCTCTTTTTTTCCATCATGATAGCATGATGCAGAGTAGGCTGAAAGTCAGGGCGATCCCTCTGCACCAGACAGTCAGCTCACACCCATCCCACTTCACTGGAACTAGTGTGTGGCCAAAGGCGTCTGAGCCTCGATAAATATGCATCACCGCCTCACAGAAGATGTAGTTATTTTCACCGTTTTTGTGTGGGAGTGTAAATTTATGTGCGTAATCCCTGTGTACTATAATGCTCCTGGTCAAAACCAGAATGAATATTCACACATGGACTCATACACACAAACACACACACACACACACACACACACACACGGGGTTGATCCTTTTAAAGTCAATAGATACACATAAGAGTAGTGTTTCATCTCCACACACACACACACACACACACACACACACACACACACAGACTGCATGCTGCAGATGATGCAACCCCCGAGTAGAGCATGGATCATCCAGGTCGCACATTTGTAATACGTAACGCTCGCTGCGCTTACAAAACTTACAAATCCTTTCAATTCAAATACACTTTTATATTCAAAAGGAAAAAAAATTTTAAAAATAAATAAATGAATAAATGTCTCTTCCTTCCAGAGAAATAAAAACAGCTTTACAACATCTGCTCTTGCAAAATCGAACAGCTTTATTGTTACCATTTGCAGTAAGGAACCTGTAAAAGTTGTAAACTGTGCTCCTTTAAAGAAAACTTTACTTTGTGGGTGTTTTATGTGAGACGCTAAAGACAGATGAGGTGTGAAACCTGCAAGAGGGGGGTGCTTAGATGCAAAATCCACCCTAACAATGGAGTTTGAGAGAGAAACGTTCAACTAGAGATCAAGATTTTAAACCTATTACTGCACCGAGACTGGAAGTGATGATGTCATCAGGTATCGCGGGTTAAGGACTGAAACTGGGGACGTTTTCAAGTGTAACTCTGCCGGCTGTGAGTCAGTAAAATCACAGCAGCGGCGGCAGCGGTGGTGGTTGTCCCAGAGGGGTTGCTCCATTATTCACTGTCTAGGAAGTAGCTCAGGGCTTTCCGCCTTGGTGACATCATTATTTTCTCTCTGCCATTTGTAAAATTTACTGATTCAAACCAATAACGGTCGTGATTTCAGTTTGGCGCCACAAAAAAAAAAAAAACGGACGTACATCGTCATAAAAGGTGATTTTCCAGCAAAATGCAGAGAGCTGCTCTTCACCTGCTCCATGAGAGGCTGTGAGCCAGGAGGTACATTTCATGACTGCTAACTGAAGGTTGCTCCACACGCGTCGCACAGAGCTGTCAAACAAAACTGTTTGGTAAAAGCCAGCGATGCTAATCTGAAGACGGAGGCACGCAGCCGAGAACTGTTGCAATCTTACTTGAGATTTTACTTCTAGCGAGAGTCGAAAGCCCGTTCTCTTCTAACTCCACTTGGGAGGCGACTCCTGCTGACTTGTGATATGCGTGATAGACTCACTCTCATGTTGACATGAAGATGTGAGGTTTTTTTCAAAAGTTCCACAAAATAACTGTTGGACTTTCAAAGGAAAAGGTGCTCCAAGCAGTTGAAGTAAATGGAGACCGATATTCAAATATAGGAAAAAACAAATTAAGAGTACGGTGAGAGGAGTGAGGCTAAAAACATGGCTTCAGGAACTTTCCCCAAGACACACAGGCATGTCAGGACTTCAGGACACTTGGGTTACTACAGTCCAGCGCGATGGAGACATTTCTGATGTATTTGTTTCAACATTTGGACATTGGTGTCCAAAAGTCTTCAAGAGTTGATGACAGCTATCTGACTTTCTTTCTATCTATCTATCTATCTATCTATCTATCTATCTATCTATCTATCTATCTATCTATCTATCTATCTATCTATCTATCTATCTATCTGTCTATCTATCTATCTATCTATCTCTATCTATCAATCTATCTATCTGTCTATCTATCTATCTATCTATCTATCTATCTATCTGTCTATCTATCTATCTATCTATCTATCTATCTCTATCTATCAATCTATCTATCTATCTATCTATCTCTATCTATCAATCTATCTATCTATCTATGTCTATCTATCTATCTATCTATCTATCTATCTATCTATCTATCTATATATCTATCTATCTCTATCTATCAATCTATCTATCTATCTATCTATCTATCTATCTATCTATCTATCTCTATCTATCTATCTATCTATCTCTATCTATCAATCTATCTATCTATCTATGTCTATCTATCTATCTATCTATCTGTCTATCTATCTATCTCTATCTATCAATCTATCTATCAATCTATCTATCAATCTATCTATCTATCTATCTATCTATCTATCTATCTATCTGTCGATCTATCTATCTATCTATCTATCTATCTATCTATCTGTCGATCTATCTTTCTATCTATCTATCTATCTATCTATCTATCTATCTATCTATGTCTATCTATCTATCTATCTATCTATCTATCTATCTATCTATCTATCTATCTATCTATGTCTGTCTATCTATGTCTATCTATCTATCTGTCTATCTATCTATCTGTTGATCTATCTATCTATCTATCTATCTATCTGTCTATCTATCTATCTGTCTATCTATCTATCTATCTATCTATCTATCTATCTATCTATCTGTCTATCTATCTATCTATCTATCTATCTATCTATCTATCTATCTATCTATCTATCTATCTATCTGTCTATCTATCTATCTATCTATCTATCTATCTGTCTATCTATGTATGTATCTATCTATCTATCTATCTATCTATCTATCTATCTATCTATCTATCTATCGATATCGATATTGATATAGATATTGGTTCGCACTGTCACCTCACAGCAAGGAGGTTCTGGGTTCAAGCCCCGGCTCCAACACAGGATGTTTTCTGTGTGGAGTCTGCATGGACTGGTGACCTGTCCAGGGTGAACCCTGCCTCTCACCTGAAGGCTGCTGGGATAGGCTCCAGCCCCCCACAACCCTTCACAGGAATAAGTGGAAGAAGATGGATGGATGGACGGATGTGTCTATCTGTCTATACAAATAACATGTACTCTCAGTGGATACAGTTTCTTGTATAATCAGAGTTATATTACATTAGTTGATAATAATTTAGTTTACAAATCCATCCATCCATTTTCTTCCACTTATCCTGTTAAGGCTCGTGGGGGGGGGGGGGGGTGGAGCCTATCCCAGCAGCCTTCTGGTGAGAGGCGGGGTTCACCCTGGACGGGTCACCAGTCCATCACAGGACCAACACATAGAGACAGACAACCATTCACACTCACAGTCACACCTACAGTCAATTTAGAGTATCAATCAGCCTCGTCCCCTCTTGATGTCTTTGGACTGTGGGAGGAAGCTGGAGTACCAGAGAGAACCCACACAGGAACAGGGAGAACATGGAGACTCACACAGAAAGATCCTGTGATGGAGCCGGGACTCGAACCTGGAACCTTCTTGCTGTGAGGCCACAGTGCTGACCACTGCACCACCGTGCTGCCCATTTACAAATACACAAATATGAAATTTATCAAAAGGAGCTCTGAATGTTTACTGTTTGTACATTAATTGAAACTTGATTGGTCTTAAAGATTGTTTCTTTTTAAAAAGAAAAGGTGTACATCCAGTTTGGTAAACCGGAGACGAAGTATTCACTGATTATTTTTGCATGTGAATATGTATGTAGCTTTGTGGGTTTTTTATCTGTTTTTCAAACACAAAAACCCTACAGAAACATAGACTGAGAGACTTTTTGAGTGTCTGTTGTCCTCATGTGACACAGAATAGCATGCATGCTTTAGCATCTTTATTATAAGTGTATGCATCATTTAGTCACCATGCGAAGTGTCATTCTGCTCAGGTCAGTTTACAGTACGCATCCCTTCTGTCTTTCCTGCTTGTTTTACTCTCCGTCTCGGCTCCCTGCTATCACCACCGGCCACCAACAATCAGGACTGAGTGCTTTCCTGACTGAAACTTGACTGAAGGGCTAATTTTCTGATAACGAGAAAGAGAAATGGACCTAAATCAGCCACAATGACAGAAAATTAATAGCGGTGTTGGTGAAGTGTTGAAGTGATATGCAGATAACAAGACTGCGCAGAGCCTTTGTTTCAGTCATTGGTTAATGAGGCAGGAAACAGAACAGGAATATATATGAGTGTGTGCTGAAAAGCAGTACAGGCACGGTGCTTGTTATTATAGGTGCTATAGTCCTGCACTAATGAAACATACATGTGCATTAGAGGGACTTGTTACTGAAGGACACCAACAACCCGTTCAAATACCTGAGCCAGTGAGTGCTGCCAGAAATAAACAGAAAGTCCTGAGAGTATAAAGCAGGTAACTACCAAAATAATAAGAATAAGAACTATAGAAACATATCTATAGATATATAGATATATAGATCTTGTACTTGAAACTAACCAAAGCACTTGAAAAAATTTTGCTTTAAATTTTAAAGCATAGTTTCAAGTACAAGATCTAGATCTATATATCTATATCTATCTATGTATCTATCTATCTATCAATCTATCTATCTATGTATCTATCTATGTATCTATGTATCTATCTATCTATGTATCTATCTATCTATCAATCTATCTATCTATGTATCTATCTATGTATCTATGTATCTATCTATCTATGTATCTATCTATCTATCTATCAATCTATCTATCTATCTATCTATCTATCTATGTATCTATGTATCTATCTATCTATGTATCTATCTATCTATCAATCTATCTATCTATGTATCTATCTATGTATCTATCTATATATGTATCTATGTATCTATCTATATATGTATCTATGTATCTATATCTATTTATCAATCTATCTATCTATCTATCTATCTATCTATCTATCTATCTATCTATCTATCTATCTATCTCTATCTATCAATCTATCTATCAATCTATCTATCTATGTCTATCTATCTATCCATCTATCAATCTATCTATCTATCTATGTATCTATGTATCTATCTATGTATCTATCTATATATGTATCTATGTATCTATATCTATCTATCAATCTATCTATCTATCTATCTATCTATCTATCTATCTATCTATCTATCTATCTATATCTATATCTATATCTATATCGATATCTATATCGATATTGATATAGATATTGGTTCGCACTGTCACCTCACAGCAAGGAGGTTCTGGGTTCAAGCCCCGGCTCCAACACAGGATGTTTTCTGTGTGGAGTCTGCATGGACTGGCGACCTGTCCAGGGTGAACCCTGCCTCTCACCTGAAGGCTGCTGGGATAGGCTCCAGCCCCCCACAACCCTTCACAGGAATAAGTGGAAGAAGATGGATGGATGGACGGATGTGTGTGTGTGTGTGTGTGTGTGTGTGTGTGTGTGTGTGTGTGTGTCTATATAAGTCTAAACCTGTTTATTAACTCAAGGCATGGAGATTACACCAGCTCATAAGATTAAAAGTGCTGCACCGTGGTCATTATGGTCTTTGCTCCATTCGGTGTTCTTTCTACGTTGAACAACACATGTACGCTATCATGTAGGTTTCAACGGGAAGGTTGCTGTGGTTACAGGGCAAAAACGGAGTTTTCAATTAAACCGTTTTAGCAGATACAATTTGACATGAAATCAATTTACGTGTAAATTGATAAACTAACAGATTAATGCATGTTATAATTCCATGATACTGTTAGATTTAGTTGCAGTTAGGACATTTTACAGGCTGGAGTGCAAGCTAAGCTAAATTCAGTGTAAAAAAAGAAGAAAAAAAAAAAACGAAGAAGCGTTTTTTTTTTGCTATGTTAAATGGATCTGCCTCAAAATTGAAGGGCTCTTGCTTCCTGTGCTTACACACAAACAAACCTTGATGTTGAGACTCCACACCTGAAGTCCTGATCAGATACTGGTGTATTCAGGAAAATATTGATGGAGTCTACTGGCTTAGAGCAACTAACAACAAGTAGTTTTCCTGGAGCGAAATAACTTTCAGGGCTGATAAATTGTGTCCACACATAGACACATAAACCAGCCCAACCTTTCTGCTCAGTATCAGAGGCACTTCTGATACTGGAATCAGAATAACTCCATTATCCATGCAAACATTCCTCGTGCATGCACGACAGCACCAGGCTGTTAATCACTGATTATTAACTTTTTAAAAAAACACTCGCGCATTTTGGTTACATCTCAAATTGAGGTTTCTGGTACCTCAAACCCAGGAACTGAACCCTCATTCAGCTGGTTTAAACTCAGCACTGGTCTCCAACCACCAATCAGACTAAAACAGATTAGCAAAATAAAACAAGAAACATTGAACCAATCAAACCAGGAGTATCTTCAGACTCAAGCAGCAAGAGATCTTAACCAGGTCTCAGTGACCGTGAAAGCTAAAGAGATGAACAGCGTAGAAATCCTGACTATCAACAGAGAACAGAGGCTGAGAACACGGACAGAGATGTGATGAACTAAACCCAAACTTCACGGAGCTCAGAGTGAAAATTCACACGTAAAGTGTTGATCTTTCAAGTCCTCACAAATGAGTGTTTTGAGCTCTCAATGATGTTTTTCCCTCTCCTGCATCACTCCTTTGTAACTCCAGAATGCAGAAAGAGCCAGCTACATACATTTAGCTTGAAGCTAATGGCAACCAACTGCTAACAACAGCAGAACTGTTCGCCAGTGCTTGTTAAAGCCCTCTCAAACACACCGTCAAGTATAATCCACATCTTCTTGATGCACTTTGATTTGGAGAAAAACAAAGCAACTCTGGGCTGCACGGTGGTGCAGTGGTCAGCACTGTCGCCTCACAGCACGAAGGTTCCGGGTTTGAGTCCCGGCTCCATCACAGGATCTTTCTGTGTGAGTCTGCATGTTCTCCCTGTTCCTGTGTGGGTTCTCTCTGGTACTCCAGCTTCCTCCCACAGTCCAAAGACATCAAGAGGGGACGAGGCTGATTGATACTCTAAATTGACTGTAGGTGTGACTGTGAGTGTGAATGGTTGTCTGTCTCTATGTGTTGGTCCTGTGATGGACTGGTGACCTGACCAGGGTGAACCCCGCCTCTCACCTGAAGGCTGCTGGGATAGGCTCCAGCCCCCCCACAACCCTTAACAGGAATAAGCAAAATGGATGGATGGATGGACAAAGGAACTATAACACTTGTCGAGCGATGAACTGATGCATTTAGCTGAACCAACTTACTCACACTCATCCACGCTGTCACGATTTGCGCCGAAGAGTAATGTGAGTCCCAAAGTGTTTGTGGATTACTGAGCATGCAGCTCGATAAAGAAGACATGGATTACACCACCCATGTGCTTAAGAGTTTGAAAAATGCCTATTTTTGTTTAGTATAAGCCATCAGTCATCATTAGCTTCAAGCTAAATATGTAGCTGGCTCTTACTGCATTCTGCAGTCACAAAAAGCGATACAGTGGAGAAAAGCGTTCTTTCTCGGGAGCGAAGAACTCTTATTTGTTCTTCTGCTGAAATGATTGCATTGATGTTTCTAGCTCAGGTTTGATATTATGGAGCTGCTATGGAGATCATTGAGCATAAATTAAGGACTTAACTATGACAGTAAAATGCTCCTCATCTTTTTTCCAATTTGTAACGTATGTGTGTGTGTGTTTGTGTTCCAGGGAGTTAAATTTGGGTAGATCATGATCACACACACTCACACACACACACACACACACACACACACACACACACACACACACACACACACACACACACACACACACACGTATGTGTGTGCGCTTCTGCTACATGAAACTTGCTCAGGATAATGAGGTACATAAGTGTGTGTTTACATGTGATAATGAAAATGATGGTGCGTCAGAGAGCTGAGATGGAAGGCGGTGCGTTCCATCGGAGTCCATTACAACTCTGTTATGTATCTCAGAAAGAAGAAATCAACCGTTTGACTGAACAAATTGTTTCGTTTAGCAGTGCGACATCACGGGCCATTAATACACACCAAGATGTCTGGGGAGAAATATTTATAAATATAAACTTTTAGATGCTTTAGCTCAGACTTGGGCGACATGAAATAGCTGAAATATTACAAGCAACACAGAAGTAGACGAGCAAAACTAATGACAGTCGGTGCTCTTGAGATACGTTTCATAAATTCATTCCGGCTTCTCAAATGTGAATGTTTTGTTCAGCTCTCACGAAAGTGACCCGAGTACCAGCTGAGCAGACATGAACACACTTTCGATGTGTAAATAGTTAGCAAATAACTGATAGTTGACAGTAACCCTGACAATTCAGCAGATACTTTCATAATAATTCAATACTTTATTTTCACATCGTCTGTGTCAATGTTCCCAGAAGCTCTTCTACATATCGTGATAGACATTCATCACTTTTCAGACGGTGCAAATCTAGGTATTTTCATGTATATGGCATGTACTGTTCTTATTGTTATAAACGTGGTTTTATTTTCTTTATATTTAATCCCATGGATTCTAAACAAAAGGCAACACATGATTCTTCTCTTTTGGTCTTTCTTATGTCCACAAATATCATCCCCTGCAGTTTTACTGGAAGCCGACAAGCCTGGAATAAACTCTGAGAGCTTTCACGCCAAACTATTGTACAGTGCATATTATTATTGCTTATTGTTTGTATTTCATTTGAAGCAAATTTTCCCAGCACCAACAAACAACAGCAGCTGTTCCCAAAACATCTGTTTACAAACTTTGAGCCCATCCCTCATGGTAGCGAAGGGCAGCCACAGTTGCTCGCACAACCTCTCTCAAGCCCGTCAATGGAAGCGTTACGAGTTAGATTAATTTTAGCTTGGACCAAATTGAGTTTACAGCTGGATAAAAATGTGGATTGTACTGGATGACGTAATCGAGAGTTTGTGAGGGGAAGGGGTTTTGGAACAGTTTTGCTACTGCTAGCTGTCAGTACCAATTAGCTTCAAGCTAAATGGCTGTCTCTCTGCGTCCTGAAGTCTCGAAGAAACGATGAACCACACTAAAGTAAAATGAAATAAAGACATCTGCTTCTGAGCTCTTGAGACTCAAACGTCAGATTTTGGGCATTGCTTTAAAATGTATGAATGATAAATAAGTCAATTACTTACATGAAACAATTGATTAAATACATGTGTATTACATTGTAGTATTTCACGTAACCATATCGGCATATTGTTCTAGAATTAGAATAGTTTGGATTAAAATTGCGGGAAGCAATTATCTCTAGATGTTGTTTCTTTCTGTTTTCTTATTCAGGAACAGAGAGAGAGAGAGAGAGAGAGAGAGAGAGAGAGAGAGAGAGGGAGAATGAGAGAGAGAGAGAGAGAGAGAGAGTCTATCCAAATATTTCTTCCCATCCGTAAGTGTTATGAGTGGGCCCATCATCCAGCACAGGCATACATGAGTAGCCTATTCATTATTCATGTCATTGCAGTTGCCCTGTTATGATACAGTCCTAGCCGGAGCGGAGCGGGCTACCTGATTTGCTCAGCTCGTCCGTCGGGCGGTGCGTGGCCCTGCGTCGGCTGCCTGCGCGCTCATAGGTCGGACCGAGAAGCATCGGAGGGGGAGCAGCGCCTACGAGACTGCGCGCCGCAAGGAGGGGGAGAGGTCCAGCTGCAAAAAAAATAAAAAAGAAAAAAAAAAGAGAAAAAAGAAAAAATCAATCGCCGTGACAATGGCAACATCCAGCATCTCGTGAGAGGTGGAGAGCAAGGCGATGGGGCGCCGCGGATCGGGAGTTTGAGAGGCGATTGCCCCTGTTTGTCCGGAGAAAAGCGGCGATTTTCGGACATGCTGGCTGCCCTGTAGCGCGTTTCCTGGAATACGAATCCTTCCGTGAATGAAAATGGAGCGGCGGCGGAGAGGAGAGTCGCGCTGTCTCCATCATTGAGAGGCGCGTCCACCTGCTAGTACTGGAGGCCCGGGCTGCTGCTGCTGCTGGTGGCGGGGAGGGTGGGCTGGGAGGGTGGGGGACATGCAGGGGAAGTGTTTGCATTTCGGAGGAAAGACGCATTTTTGATACTATCCAAAGCAGTTGGGAAGGATCCCATTGCGACGGGGGAACAACGCAGTTTGGGCGCATCCGCTCTGGAGGTAGGCACAAACCTTATTATGCTGCTCTTCAGCGTGTCGTGTGTGTGTGTGCGTGCGTGTGTGTGTGTGTGTGTGTATGTATGTATGTATGAATAGGGAGCGAGCTCTATTGGGTATTCACGTGACAGCTTGATCTTCACACACACACTGATTTATGTGCTCTTCCTGATCTGATCTGATCAGACATTTTATCCAAAAGGGAGAAGACGCTAAGCATGCGGTGGTAGTAGCGGCAGCGGCGGCAGCAGCAACCCTCCTCCTTGGGACAGCTGTCGTAGCCTACATCCATCCGTCTCTGCTCCATCGATTACCTTTTCCCTGCGAAAAATACCTGCACTTATTTAAAGCACAGCCTCTGATCCTGTCGCTCCGGGCTCGGATATGCAACACAAATACACAAGCCACGTGTGGTTGTTCATGTTGATGCCAGCTAACTCGCGGTGTGTGTGTGTGTGTGTATGTGTGTGTATGTGTGTGCGCGTGCGCGTGCGTGTTTCTGAGCACAAATATTGGCCCGTGGACGTCATTTTGAATTTTGCATCCCCAACCCCAAAATGAACAAGACATGACTAAAGAGAAACTAATGAATGATTCATGAATGGGCTATTGAGCTCCAACGTGGGATAGCATCATCTTACAGATAGGCCCCTTCAATGTGATAAATGATTCATTTAAACACACACATTCCCCAAATCGGCCTGAACATCACGGCAGCAGAACACACACAGGTGCAGCAAGTAGTGTGTGAATGCCTGCACTGTTGGGTCACTGGATCAGTAGCTTACTGTGTCTGTGCCTCATGACAGATGTTTACTGGATGTCCCAGGCAGTCAAGCTGCAAGCCACACAAGGCATACTGTAAAATAATGAGCTGCAGACCCTTAATACCAGCCAGACTTGTGTGTAGGTGTTTGAATTTATTGTTTACTTTTGTTTCAAATAGAATTTTAATTGGATCCCATTTTTAACGAGCTAGAAATGTGCCTGGCTGATGTTTATTGGAATGCGGTGGATTTTCAAGTAAGACGAGGTGATTTTATTGCTACTATTAATGATCTGCACAGCAACACAGACTATTGACCTGACATGACTTGGTTTGATTTATGGTTTTGAGTTATTTTAGCGGATCTGAGGATGCATCTTTGCTACAAATATACAAAATGTGATGCTAAACTCCACGAGAGAGAGAGAAAGAGAGAGAGAGAGATGTGTTGTTGTTTTTTTTTTGTCATGGCCCCTCTCTGGGTAGTTCGTCTCTAATGTGAAGACAGCAGTGTAAACCAGATGGAAGGCCATGCATTGATTGAGTCAAAGAGAGCCTATAAGAGGGCCAAATCGAGTTGACACATTGATGTGGGTGTCATTATCATGTGTGATTGCGCAGTGTGCCATTGGGCCTGAGGCTACGTGACATGTGCAAGGGGAGAGGGGCCTCCTTGGTCTGGTTGCCTTGTCTCCTTTGAAGCTCATCGAAAAAAAAAAAAGAAAGAAAAAAACTAACAGGAGGTATCATATCAAAGCGCGTCTTCATCCGGCCAGCATTCACATCTCCTGTCTGGTGCTCTCGCTAGTCTCCGTTCAGTTCAAATTGGGTGAGAAATTGAGCCCGATGACACATTTCAGCACCATTGTTCTGTTTCTGCAGCAGCGAGGAGGACATCGCTGGCAGGTTTTCTGAAAATGTGTTTAAAATGCTATCGGAGCGTTATGTTGCAGCAGTGGAAAAAAAAAAAAAACAACAACCCAGCAGCTTGTGTACATAGTCTCTTATCTTCCCCTGCCCATGTGTGCTCTGTGGCTTCTCCTGCTTCAGCCTGAGGCACGTGTGCTGGGCCTTTACTACCACAGCTGCTGGATGTGAAGAGCCACAATCATACACACTCAACTTCTCCTCGTCAATCAGATAGTTGTTTTTTTTTTTCATTCACGTGTGAGGATCATGTCTCTAGCTGAGAAAACTACTGGATTTGCAATGTTTGTTTTTTTTGTTTGTTGTTATTTCAGGTGTCGCCCTTACATACCTGCCATTCTTATGAATATTATAATGAAAAAGAACTCCGGTGAGAACATCTTGTAAGGTGCCAATATGGCGTTGCACTGTTTTATGTCTGGCATGCTACAGTTCACATGTTCACATGTCTACAGTATGGAAGTAGTCCAAGGAGAGATGACTGTGTGCTTGCTGTGTTTACGTCAGGCCAATGTATGTACAGAGTCCTGCTGCTCCGACCTCAGCCCTGTGTTCAGGCTGTGACATGCTGGCAGTGGCCCAGCAGAGGCAGTCTTTCTCTGCCGCCGCCGCCGCCTCTGCTGCTGCTGCTGCTGCTGCTCAGTCCTGTAATTAAAGGCAGAGGTAAGACCAGGGGAGAAGGCTGGGCTCTGATTGCTTTTCATGGCCACGAGGAGAGAGCTGCAGTGTGTCCTGAGGGATTGAGGCGCTGTTGAGCTCTTTGCTGCCTGCTCTACCCCCCCCCCCCCCCCCAGACGCTCCAGGAAGACACACACATTTGTGTTCGCCTACTACTGACACACACACACACACACACACACACACACACACACACACACACACACACACACACACACACACACACGCACAAGTGGCTGAGCGAGGCAAAAATCACATCTGTAGCTGACAGGCAAACTGTGCTAATCTACTTTCAAGAATGCCCTGTTGTAGAAAATATGTGTCAGTATGAGGAGAAAGTGTTACAGTGCGGTCATGTGATGAATTGAAAACAGCGCAATCAGAAACACATTAAGGGTCTGAGCCCTGATTGGCTGCTGGTTGACACTGGCAGAGCAGCTGATGTGTGATTGGGCTGGGTAAAGCAGGGGGGGTACCCCCCCACATGTTCACATACAGGCTCTGGGTGGGCCTCAGTGCTCCCCTCTTTTGAGGTACACTGAGAGTTTACAGGGTCACGTGTTTTGTGAGGGATTCCGGCTGGCGGTGGAAGATCTAAGAGCATTTTCAGGTTAGCAGAGAAGTTGCCAGGCATCTTTTGTTCATAAATTAGTTCTTCCAGGATAATTAAAGTAATGCATCAGGATTTCTGCCATCAACAAATAAAAGTCCAATTAAACCAGGGTCTATTAAACCACTTTCAGTGTTGCCTACTTGATCTCAATATGTAGGCAGGTGGCCACTGGGACCATGAGCATGCGGGCTTGACGTTCATAGCTCATTTCCTGCTTCCACATCAGACCCTCATATTGCAGATGGATAGATAATGTGAAATTTCCCCTGTTCGGCTCACACCCTCTTGGGTCCCCTTGTATTTCCACTCCTGGGATTCTTGAAAGTGAGATCTGATCCTGGGAAATTTGAGAAGGAGCCAAAAGAGGTGGAGATTTAATGCAGTGGACACAGGTGCACTGACATGAATGGTGTGAAAGCAGCATATTCACAATATGACTCGGGAGGGAGGAAGCTATGTGACTGGGCTGGATTTTAATTGGTTTCGCAGTGTGCTCCCATGTATTGTTCCCTTTGTAATGGCACACACAGTGGCAATAACAGCTCTGTTTTTTTTTAATATAATAACACTAATAGATTCATCGCCCCTTGTCTAATTTGAACATGTTTTTTTTATATGCCTCATGTTGAGGCTGGAGGAGCCGCATATCCATGATATACTGGACGCATATACTGTCAGGATCCTGAACACTGGAATAATAAGCCACCTTCATTAGCCTTATCTTTGATTTGCTGGATGGAACAGGAGGTGGTGGTGGGGGGGGGGGGGATGAAAAAAGGGGGGTTGATGATGAGAAAGGGAGCAAAACATAGGATAGGATGTACTGTGAGAGCTGCAGAGGAGATGAGGAATGGTGGGAAGATTAGAGGAAGGGATGGACAGACAGTGAGAGTACAGAGACGAGAGGACAAATAGACTCACTGTTGGTGGCGGGGGGTTCGGGGTGCGTCCTCCCAGCACAGGCAGTTGGAACAAACAAACGGTCGTGAGACAGACAGTGTTGTTTCTAATGGGCGAGAAGCTCCCTTTGCCCTGGATGTTTCCCTGCACCTTTCATTTTCTAAATGCTGTTTTGTCTGTTCACCACTTAACAAGCCACCAGCGCCTCAGAAAGGAACCACGCTTTATTTGCTGCTGTACATAATTACCAGCCATTCAGCACGGGCTTGTTTGCTACTCTGAACAATGTTGCAAATTTATGTATAAATAAAAGACAGATCGTATTTTTCTGTAAATCTTTTCACAGCTCAAATAGAACGTTTGCTATGTATGTTGGCGTAGCATTCTTTCCGAGATTTGTTGTAACCCATTTCGCTGTAAAAGGAAGGTAGTATGAGCAAGCTGTATATTTCACACTCCTAACCGATGGGGGCAGCATATTACTGGATGATTTTTGTGTCTGCTGGTATTGTAACAAGGAAGGAAATGCTAATTCCTTCGCATGAGCCGAAGGTAAAACTCTTTATTTAAGAGACGATTTACATTCCAGCACTCACCAATGATCTCAAGCTCAGGTAGAGATGATACAAGAGGCCAAAGTGAGTTCCTGTGCAGGTTGTTGTGCTGCTTTTTCGCTGGTGGTGCTGCTGTAGTGAAGCGAAGACCTTTAGAGAGAGTTAATTTTAATTATAACTGAAAGACTGTAGTTAAAGGTCCCTGGCGTAGCGTTCTAGAGTTGCTCTGGTTGCATGAAGGCAGAATGGCGCAAGAGTTTAAAAAGTGTCCACTGAAAGCAAAATGAAATTAAAGCAATAAGCTACGTATATTAGACTTTACACTTATGCTGTCCTATTGCCATCAGCTACAAACAATAGTTAAAACTATCAAACGCTATACCTTTAAAGTAAAATTAAATTGAATTAGTCCAATATAGCTGAGGCTGTATGGCTCAGAGGTAAAGTTGCAGTCTTGTAACCAAAGGGTCACCGGTTCGATCCTCACTTCCCCCGATGACCGTGTCCTTGAGCAAGATGCTTTACCCCTAATTGCTCCTGATGGCCCTGCGATGGACTGCTGACCCATCTGGGTGAACCCTGCCTTTTGCCAAATGACAGCTGGGATAGAATCCAGCCCCCCTGCGACCCTTAACAGATAAGCGGTATAGAAAATGGATGGATGGGCAATACCGTTACGTGTATCAGACTTTAAACTTGTGTTGTCCCATTGCCATCCTCAACTACATCAACAGCTGAAACTATCAGAAAAAAATGCGTGCACCAACTGTCAAGCACAGCGTCCAGTTTAATCCACATCGTCTTGATCAAAACATAAACTCAGCAATCCACAAACACTTTTATTTGAGCTAAAAACAGACAAACTGTGAGGCCTCTGGTTTGGCGCTACCATGAACTGGCGCAGACCAGCGTGAGCAACATGGTTCAACTGAATGCACCAGCCAACTACAGACAAACCAGAGGGGCTAGTGAGTTTGTTGTGGTGTCTTTTTGGGATGAATTATTGGTGACATTTATTGAAGTGACAGTTTCAACATCATTTTGATGGTAGGCTGACTTGTAAATAATGAAAATGGCTCGTCTTTCATGCCTCCTCTGAGTTCTGTCACCATGAAATTTTAGGTGACTGTGTATAAAACTCCTGCTAGCTTATAATGATGCTTTCAGATACTAGAAGCTGACTTTGAATTCTCAGGATAGAAATCACATCAGAGGTGAAAAGAAAAGGAGAAGGATAAGAAGGAATTATTTTTTTTTAACTTTTAGATTTTGGTGTGGCAGCACGGTGGGGCAGTGGTTCGCACTGTCGCCTCACAGCAAGAAGGTTCTGGGTTTGAGTCCCGGCTCCAGCACAGGATCTTTCTGTGTGAGTCTCCATGTTCTCCCTGTTCCTGTGTGGGTTCTCTCTGGTACTCCAGCTTCCTCCCACAGTCCAAAGACATCAAGAGGGGATGAGGCTGATTGATACTCTAAATTGACAGTAGGTGTGACTGTGAGAGTGAATGGTTGTTTGTCTGTATGTGTTGGCCCTGTGATGGACTGGTGACCTGTCCAGGGTGAACCCCACCTCTCACTTGAAAGCTGCTGGGATAGGCTCCAGCACCCCCCCCCCCCCTCCCGCGACCCTTAACAGGATAAGCAGTAGAAAATGGATGGATGGATGGATTTTGGTGTTGTGAGTCCAGATGGACAGCCACAATTGGGAGATCAATTATGGGTCTGGGGAATGTCACAGATGAACCTAAAGTAGCAGTTTTACCTTGTGTGGTTTGTTAAATTCAGTTTGGAATCATGCTCCAGTCGTGCAGTACTCACGAATGCATCAGCTTCCTGTGTTCTACAGCTCATATCAGCACAGGTTCCTGCTTCTCGTAAAGAAACAAAAAACACAAAAAAAAAACCCCAACTACACAATATTGCTTTAATTGTGAGCTGTTTGGTGAGACTGCACCATTGATCTCATCCCGTCAAACATCAGTGAAAATTAAATTGAAAAGCTGTTTTATCACATATGATGTTGCAGTTGCTGGAGCAGGCAGAATGACAAAAGCCTGTCCTGTCACATACAGTCAGCTGACGAGTAGTGCTTTACTTTCCATTTACAATAACACGCCACAGGCGAAACATAATCCATGCACGACACATCTAAGCACAAGTCAAATGAGAAATGTTTTTGAATATCTTAACTCAGAGAATGTGAACTGAACTGCATACATGAATTTTAAGTTGGATTTGACCCTGATCTGTTGGATGATGTTGCTGATGATACAACAGCATGACTGCTATTCTACTACGGGTAATAATTATAATCATTCACAGCAAGTGGTCCTTGTCACAGGAGTGGGGCACAATGGAAATAATAATTAGAAGTTCTCATTTCAGATGCATCGTAGAAGAGTGTATGAAGTGTGTACAGTGGTTCTTTGACTTCTAGGATGTACAGCTGTGTGTACACTTGGTTCCCTGGGTATATTAGCCACAGCACACCCCTGTAAGATGCTGGAGTTTTTTTTTTTCTTCACACACACATAAAACTCACATATATTACATGCCATCATAAACAGGCAGCTAATTACAGCATAAATGACGGGAAGGAGCAGGAAGCCTGCTATGCATTTATTTAGGCCTCACCCCCCCCCCCCCCTGACAGCGCCGTTCATTGACGTATGGAAGCTCAGTCATGCGCAAATAAACATTTTTCAACTCACTATCTCTCCCTGCTCTCCTAACTCATTTCCCCAAGTCATCATTCAGCAACACTGTCAGAATACAGCCCACATATATCACAGTTGAGCCAGTAAAACGCTCTCCAGAGGGAGTCAAATATGCACCTCAGCGTAGCCGCTGCTGATAAAAGAGCTAATTCATCATTTAGTCACACAAAGCCTCAGAGATCCATTGTAATATCTTGTATTCTGCTGGAATTCAGGAGTTCTGGGTTTGTTAAATGATTCACTGGCCTCTGTGTTGATTACTTGTAGTGTTTATTTTTCAGTCTAGGCGTTGTATTTCTTTTAGGCTGTAATTTTTGCTTGCTGCTCCAATATAGAGAGAATATGCTGCTGGTATGTCTTAAAAGAGATGAAAACTGGCCTGTTGTTGTCACGTTGCGTTCTAGGACATTTCACATCTTATTTACCATATTATTTATTTCAAATATTTACTTGGAATGTGGTAATAAAAGAGGAGATGATAATGATGTTCAATTTAGAATGAAATCTATTATTTTCTGGCACACGTTGCATCTGGGAGACTGTTGCTAACTTTGGCTCATGTTGGACTGTGTAAGGATGCAAAAAATCAACTGGATATTTCCCAGATATCCAGTATTTTTACAATTGATTTATTTATTTTCAAAACTCCTTGAAAAAAGCCCATAAATAATATACATGATGCAATATTGCAATAAAGCACTGAGGATGAGTAAAGAAGCATACTGGAAATACCGTCCGTTGGCCTGATAAATTAACAAAATGAGCAATACTTGCTGATATTGATGATGTACCTATACTATTTTGCATCCCATTCCAGCATTTGTGTTTCAAACAGGGTGTTAATGATAATTAAAATTTGAAACAGCAGCAGTAACCCTGGAAGGGTTGACGGAATGTGGATCACAATGTTTAGACTCGGCTGCAGGCCACTGGAGATCAGTTTGCTGGTTTTATTGAACGGCGGTTTTGGCAGGAATGAGCTCCACAAGGTGTTGCAGGGGGAAATGGAGATGAGAGTTCCGTATGGTTCTTCTGCAGGGTTGGGCAAACCGTGAGCCGGGTGATCTTCAGGGGCATGAGCTGGCAGAATGGCGAGCACTGGCGAGGAATCCTGCACACAAAGCCTGTCTTTGTTCGAAATGGTGAACTGAAAAAAAAAAAAAAAGCACAAGAAAATGAAGTCTGAGCAGAGCAACGAAGGTGAGCTGACAATCTGGCAAAGAGTTGAGGTTCCACCGGAGGATAAATACTGCAGGACTCGAGTAGATTGACTTTAGGTGAGGAGGTGAGCCAGATGCTGGGAAGCTGCACCTCACACACCTCAGATACCTCACGCAGACTAAGAGGACACACACACACACACACACACACACACACACACACACACACACACACACACACACACACACACACACACACACGGGAAGAGGAAAACATGAGCCATGGAGGTTTTTTAAATGGGATTTAATCATTAAGTTTATGTTCAAATCAAAATTAAAGGATGCACAGAGATGATTAATGCATCGCTCTCCTGTCTTTCCTTATAAGGTTTAACCAGTACACGATCCACTATACCTATTTGTATCTATTTATAATTAACCACATAACATTTGCTGACAAATTCCCTCATATGACAACATTGCAACAACTGCATCACACATCACTCCTTTTTTACAGGATACAAAAATAGCCTATGCCTGTTTCCTTATCAAAGCTATAAACTCATACAACACAACTTGAAGCCACAGCGAAGATGAAAAAGCGCACAAGCTGTAACGAATCACACATGCACACACATTTGCTTGACGACTGATATCGTAAATGTGAATTTAGGGAATTCTAAATGAGCTCTGACGGGCAGAATTCATGCTGACAGCACGCAGTGACAAATGTCATCAGTCTGACTAATGTAACACAAACACCTACGTTCAGGCAAACCACGAACTTTGCATTTGATCAGTTAGAAGACATCCACAAACACATCAGTGGGGCTGCTGTTCAATAAAAATATGCACAGCTCGGTTGATATTTAAAGGAATATACCTACTTTTGGGAAATACAATTATTGCCCATCAATCTCAGAGCTATACAGGTGGATCCTTCTCTTCTCTGAATGCATTATGGAGCTGACCGCTTGTTAGCTTAGTTGCCATGCATGCTAGCAGTGGGGCGCGCCAGCAAACTGTTTCAAAATTCAAATACGCTTTTATCCAAAATGATCTTTGCCTGCATTAGTAGAACTAGTTGTCAATGTGAGGCTTTTCAGTTGCAGCATCAGGTCACTGGTCAGGAAAATAGTTCCAGGTGATAAATAACAGGATCTCTTCAGTTTCAGTTTCCACTGCTGAAATTAAGATGGCTAGCACTCAGCCTTCCCTGGCAGGGGGTCTGGAGCTCTGTGCTGCCCACAGAGAGGAGAGAAAGGTATCTCTCAGCTTGCCTGGTTCGAAAAATGATGGACAGTAAGTGTACTGCCCAAAAACGTGGCAAGTTCCACCCAGTTCCTTCCTGGGCCACAAGGGTTTAGGTCCAGTTTCGTAGTCACTCTCCCTCCCCTCATATTCAACTTTCAGTCCCTGGTCTGTTGTTTTCCAGAATTTCAGAAATCCACCTTCCTGTGCATCTGGAATGGCAAAGGGGGTGCTTGCCTTTCTGTCTTTTAAATTTTGATTTCAGAAATTTAACTTGCATATCTATTCCGAGGGACTCAGTTCCACTAGACTAACAGAGGAAGAACTCTACACGAGTGCATGTGAATGTCCTTGGCTCTCTCAGAAACTTGGTGGATGTGTTGGTGGAAAAAGAACAAAATGCAGTGCAGTTTGAATGGAAAGAGTCATTCTCCAGAAACATGTAGAAAGAGGTTCATCGGTAATTATGATTTTGGCATCAAAGTCATGACGTCAGTGACAACAGTGGTGCACCGCAAAGTTGGCGATGTCCAATCAGAGCACAGGGTGAACAAACTGCATCTGGAAAAAGTGTGGGAGTATTTTATGGTTGTTTTCTATCACATTTGCGCTTCTTAGGTGTGACTGTGAGTGTGAATGGTTGTCTGTCTCTATGTGTTGGTCCTGTGATGGACTGGTGACCTGTCCAGGGTGAACCCTGCCTCTCGCCTGAAGGCTGCTGGGATAGGCTCCACCCCCATGACCCTTAACAGGATAAGCAGAAGAAAATGGATTGATGGATGGATGGATGGATGGATGGATAGTTTATTTGGCAACAGGCATGATACGTTTGTCTTCTAGAACTCTTGTGCAGACATTTAATATTTTCTGTTTACTTTATCAGCATTTTATGATTGAAAAGATGAATGTTCCAGACTTTCTGTTTTGCTCGCTAATGCCACTGATGATCTTAACTGCGTATTAAGTCTAGTGATTAATTAAATTAATGTCATGACCAAGCTTTAAATCTGTAAAAATGCTGACTTCATTGAAAGGGTTGCAAGAGTATGAGTCATTAAAGTTAATCACTCAGCAACCCTTTGAATTTTTAGTTCCAGTATTTCATGATCAGGCATCTAACAAACATAGTATTACTATTATAACTTAATGTTAATTAGATTTTTTTTCAATTATTGTGAGTTATTATAATCAAATAAACAAATAAATTAGGTTAACCCTCTGTCTCAGTGGGACTGGTTACAAGGCTTCAGCTAATTTGCTTTTTAATGTTGACATTTTGATAACCCCATGCCACAAGCTTGGAGTATTTATTAGTTCAGATGAGCGGTTCTTGAGAAAGCAGCGCTCCCCGCAGACACGTTTTGAGGAGGCACTGCAGTAGTTTGAAGAAATTCAATAAAAAAAAAAAGTCCAGATTACCCGTCGGCCCCTGACATATACCTTTGTAAATGCAGCTATTCTTTCACCTTCATCTGAAGCGTCCGGCATCTTGCTGCCACTGTTCTGATGGAGCAATGTTTCTGTCACTTTGGACTAAATGCTCCACATCACAAAGCCACCTATTTTCCTTTTATATTCAAATGACTGCATGTAAAACCTGCTCCTTTGAGATCTCTCTCTCTCTCTCTCTCTGTAGCTCTCTGAGTTGTGTGTACGCCTGTGTACGATTTTCCTCTTTTGTGTGCACTATTTGGGATTTGCTTATGGTTTATTTATGCAGCTAATTCCATTGAGAATCAGGGGAGAGCTGCTGTACAGCCTGCATGCATACTTTATGGCCATATGATCTAATAGGTTTAAAACTCTATCAAAGATGTATGCTGCTGCAGTGTTTTTGGCTCCAGTGATGAGGCCTCCTGAGAGGTGGGGTAAGGTATCGACGTGCATTTTGAATGTGTCACTGTGTGCGTGTGTGTGCGTGTGTGTTTGGGAGGCCTGCATGTGCGTAGAGAATCACCTCGTGCTGATTGTTAATCCCCATGTGCGCAGACTCTTCCTGGACTTAGTGACCTGACACAAAATTAGCAGTAACAAGCTCTCGTCCGTCTCCCTCAAACACTCGTACAAATCTGCTTAAAACTGAGAGCAGTGACAGCTTGCCAATATGAATTCGCTTATTGGACCCCAGAGCTTCCATGTGGGCATGAAAATTTATTTTGTGTATTCATAAGCTTATCTGCATGTGTGTTTTCATAACGATCTATATGTGTTGTTCTGTATGTCTTGGAAAAAAAAAAAAAACGAGGAACACGTACGACAAAAAAAAGAAAAAAAACCCAAACAACTCCTGTCAGGAAAACTTTAAATATATCCAAAATGACTTTGACACCTCTGGGTGCTTTAGGAAATGTTAATTTAAGTTCCCTGCATAAAATGTATTTAAATCCAACTAAGAATTAATTGCATTATTCTTGAAGGCAGATGGGGGTTTCTGTGTCCGTCGAGACGAGTCGCGGCTCCCTCCTGAGACCTGTGGGTTTTCCCATCACTTTTAAAATCAATTACCGAACCACCTCCCTCGCCTCTCCAAGTCTCTTCAAGTACTCTCCTCATATTCTTCATTAGAAAACCCACCACTTCACCTACAACCTACTATGAACACCTTGAACAGAACTG